>NW_006160041.1:1499080-1512426 GCF_000334495.1 Tupaia belangeri chinensis | reverse complement strand
CTACGCGTGGCTGTTGCCGCAGGCCTTGCGGCTGGCGTTCGGTTGCAGTCTGCCGTCAGGAGAATCTGGAAGTGTGTCTGTTCCTTTTTGATAAGCTTTCAGCACATCAATAATCAGGTCAGTGACCGGAGGTCTTGGGGATATGAGAATCCCTTTTAACCACTCAAGAATGACAGAGATCTAGAAATGTGTACAGGGAAAGCGTAGTTAGAACCGTGCAGCGAAAACATATGCACACCTGAGATGATACTCATTCCTTCCAGCATTCATTCTGAAAAACACTGAGCAACTACCGTGTGCAAGGCACTAAGGTAGACACCGTGGTGGGGAGGGGACAAGATAGGGTTAAGATGGGACCTCTCCCGCAACGCCACGTGCAATGCAAGATAGAAGTTGGCAGGGTGGAGACAAGCAGGTGGTGTGTTGGTTAAGGTGCTAGAATCCCACGTGGTCGACTGAGTTCAAGTCCCAGACCTGGCAGTTTGAAAATCACACCGGACCCATGTGCATGCATGCCCAAAATCCTAAGAGGTGAATGAGGGAGAAGGGATTGCAGTGCGGCCATTCCCCTGAGGGGTGACTTCTCACTTTCCCTCTCTGTCTCTCTCTCTTGCTCTCTCTCTCTCTGGTGAGTACATGCACCCTATGACAAAAACCTAGAAAGCGAGCGAGAGAGAAATTGACAGGACGAGCCACCCCTCGGGTGAAGCAGGCCCTGGGTAAGTAGTTTCGGCAGACTTGCGGTTCACATAAACGATACATGAGTCGCCTACAGTCAGTGTGGTAGTAGCCTTCTGGAAGTTCAGTCTCATGTTGTCCCTCAAAAGAAGCACCCTACAGGCCTGGGAGAGTGTTCAGCCCCCCGAATGATCTGATGAATGTGAGTCCTGGAGATGCTCGGGGCATCTGGTTGACCCCACGCAATGTAAAGGACAAGGAAGCCTCACTGGGGGAAGGAGGGACCAGAGTGTGTGGGTCCTGTTCTAGGCTCCGGGTGGTCTGCTCAGGTAACACCGTCCAGTGTCAGGTACTGAAGTGAGTTGGAAAACTTGATGGAGGAAGGGTTGGTCACGAACTGGAATTGCAGTGCTGGGAGCCACGTGCCTGACCTGGGGTTTGGGGACCCAGGTCGGCCTGAACACGTGCCCGGTGTGTGTACACCTGCCCAGGACCCTGATGAGCTGGAGGGCTGGGGAAGGGGATTGCAAAATGATGAGACCCTGATGCCGATGGTCTCTCCGTTGCTAGTGAGCGTGCACAGGCTGTCTATGACAAATACAGATAAATGAGCAAAGTTCAGAGGAAGGTACTCCAGGTGGCCCCTGGGCAGAGGCTCTGTCAGCCTAAGAGCAGCATTGGAAACAGAGATGGACTCCCACGTAGTCGACCATGGTTCAAGTTCCAGGCCTGCTGGCTTAAATCTCACGCTGGCCCGTGCGTGCCCAAAATCCTGAGAGGAGACTGAAGGAGAAGGGATTGTGGCGTGGCCATCCCCTGGAAGGTGATTTCTCACTTTCTGTCTCTCTGTTTCTCTCTGCCTCTCCAGTGTGCACAAGTGAAAATCTCTTCCCCTCCACCCCCACAAAAAAAAAAAAAAGAAAGAAAAAGAAAAAAAAAAAAAGACTCCTGAGAAAAAGGGTCTGGAGGTCAGGGGAGGGGGAGGTCTTTTCATACTGCAGCGCCTGTGGGCAACAGATTAGTGGCCTGGGGAAAGGTGGAGATGGGCGTGCAGGATAAAGGAAGGTGGTGGAGAGCACAAGAGGGGTGGAGGCTGGTGCAGGGTGTGAAGAGAAGCAGGGAAAGGGGAGACTCAAGGGCCTGAACAATTTTAGGGATAGATTCAAATGCGAGATTGAAGGACAACTGGGGGAGCCAGCAGGTGGCGCGGTGGTTAAGGTGCTGGACACTCCCACATGGCTGACCACAGTTTGAGTTGTGGACCTGGAGGCTTGCTTTTTCACTTTCTCTCTCTCTCTTGTCTCTTTCTGGTCAAACTAAAATAAATGAATGAATAAATAAAATTAAATAAATAATTACTTTTTAAAAAAGAAAGGCAATAGGGAGTCACAGGAGAGTGACTCATCAAAGACTTTCTTTAGAATGGTGGACAGGGTTTTTTTTCATAAAAGTCAATTTTAGAAAAAGTAAAATGTTTAAGAACCATAATTTTTAAAATTTGTGCCTTTTTTTTTTTTGGAGATTTTTGCTATAGGATGTGTGCCCTTGCCATAGAGACAGACAGACAGAAAGCAAGAAATCACCCCCTGGGCAGATGGCCACACCACAATTCCTTCTCCTCCATTCTCCTCTTGGGATTTTGGGCATGCATGCACACACGCCTAGTGTGAGTTTCAAGCCGCCGGGTCTGGGACTCGAACTGCAGTAAGCTAGGTCGGAGTCAGTAATGTAACCACTATGCTATCTGTTGGTCCCAAAATTTGTACTTTTAAAAAATGATGAAATGCTGGGGGCCAGCAGGTGGTGTGGTGGTTAAGGACACTGGACTCCCACATGGCCAACCACAGTTCAAGTCCCAGACCTGGTGGCTTGCTTTCTTACTTTCCATCTCTCTCTCACTATGTTCCTATCTGGTCAAATTAAAAAAAAAAAAAAGTTAAAACAAAACAAACCATCAAATGCAATACACGCAACTACTTTTCACATATTATGGTCTTTGAAATTTTCTCTGTTACTTGGGCCAGCAGGTTGTGTAGTGATTAAGGCACTGGACTCCCACATGGCTGACTGTGGTTCAAGTCCTTGTACCCGGTGGGTTTGAAAATCATGCTGGGAGCGTGTGTGTAGCATGCCCAAGATCACAGGAGGAGAATGGAGAAGGGATTACAACGTGGCCATCTCCCCTAGGGGATAATTTCTTACTTTCCCTTTCACTGTCTCCGTCTCTCTCTCTCCAGCGAGCACACATGCCCTATGACAAAAAACCTCTAAAACAAAAATTCTCTTTACTAAAGGTATCCCTTAAAAAAAAAAAGAAATGCCAGAGAGCATGTGCAAGAGAGAGAGAGTGAGAGAGAACCCTGTCCCCCTCCCCTCCAATGGGAGCTGGCCATGCCACAATCCTGTCTCCTTCATGTCTTCATTCTGTCAGGATTTTGAGCATACACACGCCTGGTGTGTTTTTCAAGTCACTGGAGAGGGAGTCATGTGGGATCTGGTTTCCTCACACAATGCTAAACTGCTGCACTACCGGGCAGCCCATCCTTTTATAAATTAGACTGATTTTGAAATAATTTTAGGTTGTAGAAGAGTTACAAATATAGTTTCCATCTATTCCTTTTGAGAGGTTTTCGCTCTAGGGTGCGTGCACTCGCCAGACAGACAGAGAGAGACAAAGAGACAGAAAGCGAGAAATCACCCTCCAGAGGGGATGGTCACACCGCAATCCCTTCTCCTTCATTCTCCTCTCGGGATCTTGGGCACGCACGCACACGCGCCCGGCGTGAGTTTTAAGCCACCGGGTCCGGGACTCGAACCGCGGTCGACTACGTGGGAGTCCAGCGACTCCATTATGCTAACTGCTGGTTCCCCAGTTTCCATCTATTCTTATCCAACTTCCCTTTGTGTTAATGAAACAGTAAGAAAGTATCACAAGGCTGTTAACTGGACTGCAGATCTGGCCGCCATTCCCACAGAAGGCCCTTTTTGTTCATTTCTTTGTTCCAGGATGCCATGCTGGATTATCTATTTGGCTCGTCTCTTCTAATCTGTGCCATCTCCTTGGTCTTTCTTTATCTTTCATGGCCTCGACATTTCCAAAGAGGACCGGCCAGATATTTCATAGACTGCTCCTCAGTTTCAGTGTATGTTTTGTGGTGGTTATGGGGAGGGGGACCACGGAGCTGATGTGCCTTCTCGGTGTGTGTCGGGGCCGTGGTGTCGAGGTGCATTGTACCGATCCCCTGGTCAGGCATTGCCTGCCAGCCTTTTCTGCTGTAAAGTTAGTATTTTTCCCTTTGTAGTGAATACATATGTGAGAGACACATTAGGACTCTGCAAATATTCTTTTTGCTTGTTTTAAATTTGGTAAATAGGTTATGTGCACTTGCTGGAGAGACAGAGAGAGAGGAAGTGAAAACCCGCCCCCCAGGGCAATGACCACACTGCAATCCCTTGTCCTCCACTCTTCTCTTGGGATTTTGGGCACACACACACGCACACACACACACACACCCAGCTTGTTTTCTCAGGTTGCCTGGTCTGGAAGTGAATGCACAGTTGGTCAATGTGGGATCTGGTGCTTTAACAACCATGCCACCTGCTGGCTCCAAATAGGCTATTTCTGCTGAAATTTTTGCCTGCTAATTTTGGCATCCATCTGTAGATCTTGCCTGAATAATTATTACTGTGGTATTCTAAAGGTGATTTCTATATACACAATCCTTTTACATTTATTGATTAGGATTCTCTGTAGGAGAGAGTTGTCCCAGGCCCCATTTATTTGTTTACTCAATTGTTTATATCAGTAGGGACTCAGAGATATTTAGTCTTTGGGTCAAAATACAATATAATCATTTTAAAAAGACGTATTTATTTAAAATTTATTTATTATTATTATTATTTTAACTTCCTATAAGGCTCAGAGAGAGAGGGAAGATAAGAAAGCAAGGGACCAGGTCTGGAACTTGAACCCTGGTCAACTATGTTGGAGTCTAGCACCTTAACCACCATGCCACCTGCTGGCCCACAGTAGTCATTTATTGCTGTTCAGGTTCCAACTTGGCCACTGTAAACTGGGTTCTTTTAACATGCTTCTCCCACTCCTCTTTTTTGAGCCCTTCCTTACTTCCTGGCATCACTGGAATTAATTACCTTTCCAAGGAGAATGGGATTTTGAAGCCTAGACCTGGGAGCTATGTGCTCAACCACTGGATGCTAGGTTTTCTTTTTATTTATTTATTTTTTTTGCTAACTCATCCCTTACATATTTGTATTTATTTCTGTGTCCATCTATCTGTGTGTGTGTGTGTGTGTGCGTGTGTATATTTAACAACCCAGCATCATAGCGTTCATTCCTTCCTGCCTTCCTGTTTTTTATGTTGGTCATTTCTTTCTCCTGGCAAGGAACCTGGCTGCCATTTTCTACAATGTATCTTTTTGTTCATGTCTACTGTGTGTGTGTGTGTGTGTGTGTGTGTGTGTGTGTGTGTATAAAGTAGTTCCAAAATTGCTAAATCATATCTCTGGAAGCAAATTTACTAACTAGAGTACCCTCTTGGTAGAGTTTTTGTTGCTGTTGTTTGCTCTGGTAGTTTCTGGTATACAGACAAAATACGTTCTTTCTCAAAGTTATTTGCCCTTTCTTCCCATTCTCCTCACTGTGGTTATTTATGTATGTATTTATTTAATTTATTTTTTTCCACTATGACCAACTGGGGTTTATTCTTGGTTTACAAGGATGGTTCAATATATGAAAATTAATCAATATAATACATACACTACATTAACTGAAGGAAGGAAAACTTATCATGTGAATTGATGAGTAAAAAGCATTTGACAAAATTCAACACATTTTTATAATAAAAGCACTCAACAAATTAAGAATAAGAGAAAACTATCTCAACCTAATAAAAGTAATAAAAGCCATATATAAAAATATCCATAGTGAACATCATATTCAATGGTGAAGACTAAACACTTTTCTTTTTTTTTTTCTTTTCTTTTTTTGGAGAGGTTTTTCGCTATAGGGCATGTGCGCTTGCCAGACAGACAGAGAGAGACAGAGAGACAGAAAGCGAGAAATCACCCCCCAGGGGGATTGGTCACGCTGCAGTCCCTTCTCCTCCATTCTCCTCTCGGGATCTTGGACTCACACGCACATGCGCCCCGTGTGAGTTTTAAGCCACTGGGTCCAGGATGCGAACCACGGTCGACTACGTGGGAGTCCAGCGACATAGCCATTACGCTAACTGCTGGTTCCCTTTTTTTTCCCCTTTCTTTAAATTTATTTTTTTTACATTAATTCACTATACACCATTATGGCATACAAAATGAATTTTCTGTCCAAAATACACTGTATATTGGCTCAATCAAGCACATCAACATAGGTGTTATCAACCAATAATTTTCCATTTGTTATGTCTTGTGTATTTTGCCTATTTTTTTTTTTCTTGCCATCCTTGATTCCCTATCCCTCACCCTCTGCTGTGTCCTACCCTCCTCCCACATTGTCTCTGGTATCCATGGTTGCTTTCTATGCCTTTCCCCTCTATTTAATTGATTTGCTAATGAACTTAGTCTAAATATTTGCATTATCAAGGGCAGCTGATATATACATATACACGAACCCAAGTCTGACTTTAGGCATAAACCTCAGTGAGTAGAATGAACATACTATAAAGTAGTACCTAGCTGGGGCTATATAGCTTACTGCAGTCATCAAATACGCATTTTTTAAAAAATTTCGATATGAACAGTTTTAGTGTTCTTTTTTTTTTTCTCCTGAAACTTTTTTTAAAATTAATTTACATTCATTACCTGGGCATCGTCACAACATACTAAATGTGGTTTCCCACCTAGAATAAACTGCATAGTGGCTTAATCATGCATGTTATCATCAATAATACTCCATTTCTACTTTCATATATATGTGTGGGTATGTTTTTCACCCCATGCGCTGCGGTTATTTGATTCATCTATAACACAGCTAGATTGCATTGGCCACAGTCCTTATTTCATCTCTTTGCTCACATCTTGGTTGGTTTTCTTTTAATTTACCTGCAGTAAAAAATCACTCATTATGGTGTACAATTTTTTTAAGAGTTGTTTTTTTGTTTTTAAAGAGAGAATGTTGGTATACTGTGAGTGCACTTGCTGGAGAGACAGAGAGACAAAAAGTAAGAAAGGGGGTGGGGATGGCCATGCTGTAATCCTTCTCCTCTATTCTCCTCTTGGGATTTTGGACACGCACGCACACACACTCGATGTGTTTTAAGTCTTGGGTCTGAGACTCGAACTACAGTTGGCCGTGTGGGAGTCCAGTGATGTAACCATTCTGCCATCTGCTGGTTCTAAGAGATTAAAAAAACGTTATTTATTTAATTTGATTTATTAGTATTAGTATTATTTTAAAATTTGCTATAGGGCATGTGCACTCACCAGAGACAGAGAAGGTGAGAAAGCAAGCCTCCGGGTCCAGGACTGAAATCACGACTGGCCATGTGGGAGTCTGGTACCTTAACCATCATATCACCCGCTGGCCACCATGGTGTACATTTTATAGATGTTGACAAAAGCATTGAATCTTGTATCTGCCATCATAGTTCTGTCACTCTAAAAGAGTCCTTCAGCTGCCTCTTGATGACCAACCTACCTTTACCCCAGCCCCTGGGAACCACTGCTCTGTTTTCCATCCTTAGAGTTTTGCCTTTTTCAGACCATATAATGAAATCATTGTGTGTCGATTTTTTTAGGTCTGGCTCTTTTTTTTTTTTTTTTTTAAAGAATTATTTATTTAATTCCATTTATTATTATTATTTGTTAATTTGACCAGACAGAGACAGAGAGAGAGAAAGGGAAAGCGAGAAAGCAAGTCACCAGGTCCAGGACTCAAACCATGGTCGGCCATGTGGGAGTCCAGCCCCCTTATCTACTACACCACCTGCCAGTCTGACTTCTTTTACTTAACAAAGTGTATTGGAACAAAGACTCACCCATGTTGGGGCCAGTAGGTGGCATGGTGGTTGAGGCGCTGTATCCTACATGTCCAACTTCATGTTTCAAGTCCTATGTCCAGTGGCTTTAGTCATACTGGGCATGAGTGAGTGTGTGTGTGTGTGTGTGTGTGTGTGCATTCATTCAAAATCCCAAGAGGAGAATAGAAAAGAAAGGATTGTGGTATGGCCATCCCATGGGAGTTGTCTTCTACAGCTAGTGCATGTACCCTATAGTTAAAATCTCTCAATTGAATAAAAAAAAAAAATCCGGAAAAAAAAAGATTGAGTGGTACACTAGTAAGTGATAATTTGAAATTAGAGGTAGTTTATGTTCTCTCTATATATTTCAGAACAGTTGTTAATTTTGTAGCTTCATGGTTACAGTAAATAAATAAATCAGAAATAGTACCTTTTTAGGAATTGCATATATATTTTTTTCTGGGGGGGGGGGGGGGTTTCGCTATAGGGCGCGTGAGCTCGCCAGACGGACAGAGAGAGACATAGAGACAGAAAGCGAGAAATCACCCCCCCGGGGGGATGGTCACGCCGCAATCCCTTCTTCTCCATTCTCCTCTCGGGATCGTGGGCACGCACGCACACGCACCCGGCGTGAGTTTTAAGCCACTGGGTCCAGAATGCGAACCGTGGTCAACTAGGTGGGAGTCCAGCGACATAGCCATTACGCTAACTGCTGGTTCCCAGGAATTGCATTTTTTAGACACAACTATGAGCATATTAAGATAGAAGCAAAAAGTTATTGTCTATTTAAAGCTTCAAGAAGCTACTCTTTTTTTAAAAAAGAATTATTTATTTAATTTTATCACTATTAGTAATTTTTAAAAATTTGACCAGAGAGAGAAGGCAAGTGAGAAAACAAGCTGCCAGGTCCAAGACTAGAACTGCAGTTGGCCTGTATGATTCTAGGGCCTTAGTCACTATGCCACCTGGTGACCCAGCAGTTTCTCTCTTAACTCTCTCATTACCTAAATTGTCTGGCTCCCAGGAACAGACAGCTAAAAAATCTCGGCCAGGTATATGTGCATGTATGCCCAAAATCCCTAGAGGGATTGTCCAGAGAGGAAATATTGTATTGGGAGGAAAATGTTATAGGGCTTTTGACTGACATTTAGATAAAATGGACTTAATTTAGATATAAAGTACAGCTTCTTTTCTTTATGGGCATTAATCTTGTTTCAAGTAATCGTAAACTAGATATTATATTACATTACTATCAGTGGATAAAGAAATTTAGACTTTTTAAAAATCAAATAAAATATATATTTAGGGACTAGCAGATGGCGCGGTGGTTAAAGTGCTGAGAACTCCCACACGGCTGACTATGGTTTGAGTCTCGGACCTGGTGACTTGCTTTCTCACTTTCTCTCTCTCTCTCTCTCTGGCCAAATTAGAATAAATGGATGAATAAATAAAATGAAATACTTCTTTAAAAAAAAAAGAATTTCTTAAAAAAATATATGTAAACTGTATTTAAAATAGCTCACTTCACTTTAATGGGTCTTGTCTACCTTCATTAGTCTTCAAAGAACCATTTGCTACCAAAGTAAATATTTCAGTATTTTGAATGAGCTTCTCTTGGTTTTATTAGCTAGTTCCTGTAAGCATTTCCAATAGAACTTGGGGCAAATCATAAGGAAGTTGTTTCTTTCTTAAAAGAAAAACAAAACTATCAGGACCAGCAGGTGCCATAGTGGTTACATTGCTGGACTCCCACATAGTCTGGGACCCAGAGGCTGAAAACTCACGCCAGGGGGCCAGCAGGTGGCATTGTGGATAAGGACGCTGGATTCCCACATGGCCAGTTTGAGTCCCAGACATGGTGACTTGCTTTCTCACTCTCTCTCTCTTGCTCTGTCCCTCTCTGGTAAAATTAATTAAATAAAGTTAAAGTAAAGTAATTCTTCAAAAATAAGAAAAACTCATTCCAAGCGTGGGACCAGTAGATGGCATAATGGTTGCATTGCTGGACTCCCAAGTAGTTGACCAGATCAAGTCCTGGACCCAGCAGCTAAAAAAACTCGGCCAGGCGTGTATGCATATATGCCCAAAATCCCAAGAGGGGAAAAGAGAAGGGATTGTGACATGCCCATCCCTCCTGGGGGTGATTTCTCATTTTCTGTCTCTCTGTCTCTCTGGCAAGTGCATGTGCCCTGTAGCAAAATTCTGTCTCTAAAAAAACCCCCCAAAAAACAAAAAAACCCAGAGGATTAAAAATAATATATCTTATTTTATTTATTGTTGTTATTATTTTCTTTTAAGTTTGCTATAGGGTATATGTGCTCACTAGAGAGACAGAGAGGGAAAGTGAGGAAGCAAGCTGCCAGGCCTGGGACTTGAACTACAGTCGACTATGTGGGAGTCCAGCAACTTAACCATCATGCCACTTACTGGCCCCAGAAGTGGTTTCTTTTAAAATGCAAAGCACCATCAGAAATTTCCATTTACATATATATTGCTTACATATTTGGTTATTTCTATTGTTTTTTAAAGTTCTGAACACCAAAATTAAAAAAACAAACTAACAAAAACAAGCCAACCAACGAGGGGGCTGGCAGGTGGCGTGGTGGTTAAAGGCTGAACTCCCACAGGGCCATGGTTTGAGTCCCAGACCTGGCGCCTTGCTTTCTCTCCTTCCCTCTCTCTTTCTCTCTCTCTGTATCCTGCTCTAGCTCTCACTCTGTCCCTTTCTGGTCAAATTAAAATAAATAAAGTCAAATAAAATAATTATAAGAAAAACATTGTGTGAAGATGGAAATATCTTCTGTAACTTTGTGTAAATATATGTTAGTAACTGGTGAAATCCAATCTGAACTAAATTTACTACAGAATTAGTACAATTACATGGTCTACATATATTTATTTTACATCATATGTATGAAACAATGGTCTCTCAAAAGCTTTACATATTGAAAGTAGAAAGACAGTGCATCTTCAAATAGATTTTATAGAATTTCTCACCACATATACTTGTTAGAGTTGTGTATTGTAGGGTGTTTATTTTTCTATGGTATATGAACTTTTTATGTTTTTATTTTAGATTTTTGCCATAGGCTGCTTGCACTCACCAGAAAGAGACAGAAATAGAGAAGAAGAGAAATCACCCCTCAGTGGGAATGGCCATGCCGCAATCTCTTCTGCCCCATTCTCCTCTCAGGACTTTCGGCAGACATGCACACACCCAGTGTGTTTTTCAAGCTGCCTTGTCTGGGACTCAAATCAGAGTCAGTCATGTGGGATCTAGTGCCTTAACCACTTGCTACCTGCTGGCTCATGAATGTTTTTTTGTTTGTTTTTTTAGAGGTTTTTGCTATAGGGTGTGTGTGTGCTCGCCAGAAAGACAGAGACAGAGAGACAGAAAGCAAGAAATCACCCCCCCCCCCCCAGGGACGATGGCCACGCCTCAATCCCTTCTCCTCCATTCTCCTCTTAAGATCTTGGGCACGCATGCACACGCACCCGGTGTGAGTTTAAGCCACCGGGTCCAGGACTCGAATCACAGTCAACTACATGGGAGTTCAGCGACATAGCCATTACGCCAACTGCTGGTCCCATGAATGATTACTTTTTTTAAAAACATATTTAATTTTATTTATCATTACTATTATTATTTTAAAATTTGGTAAGAGCAGGTGCACTCACCAGAGACAGAGTGAGAGAGAGGAAAAGTGAGAAAGCAAGCCTCCAGGTCCGGGACTCAAACCATGGTCAGCCCCATAGGAGTCCAGTGTGCCAGTCACCACCAGGCACCAGCTGGCCCCTGAACTTTTTTCTTTTAATGTGACAGTTATACACACCTTTAAGGGAACCTACAGCATATAGTGATTTCCCTGGCAACTCCTACCACGTTAATTTTGGAGGCAGCATCAGGCTACTACACTGGTGGTAACAATGTGCTGAGCTCTTTTGGTAGGTAGTAAATCCAGAGAAGCAGTCTATGTGTATCCTGACACTGTGTTCACTTGCATTTAAGTTTAGAAAAAGTCCCAAGTAAAACAACAAAAGCAGGGACCAGCAGATGGTGAAATGGTTATGTAGCTGGACTCCCACATAGTCAACTGTGGTGTAAGTCCCAGACCTGGCAGATTAAAACTTACACCAGGCACGTGTGCATGCATGCCCAGAATCCTGAGAGGAAAATGGAGGAGAAGGAATTGCAGCGTGGCCATCCCCCTTGGGCCAAGCATGATGAAGAAACAGGCCCCAAGAGCTTAGGTAACCTGAGGGCTTCCATGGGTAGAAAGTGGTAGAGACAGAGCTCTGATGGTGGCACAGGGGTAAGAGGCGAAGCTCTGTGAGGCTGACCCTCACAGGAAGGTTCCAGGTTCACATCTGGAGACCCTACTGAGTAAACAGGGCAAATTGTGTATGATGTGCAGCAGGCTAAAGCTGAGTGGACTGTGATGTCAAGAGCCTATTGAGGGGACTGTCTCTTTCTTTCATGGAGAAACAAGTAAATAATTTGAAAATTAAAAAAATAATAAGGGACCAGCAGTTGATGGTCCAAGTAGGTAAGGGAACTTCTACTTCATAAGATGATAAACATAGTCTCTAGATAAGTACCTCCAGTAGGACTTGGTTCGGTACCCAACAGAAGGGGAGGGTACTAAAGGGTTTGCTTAAGCCATGTCAAAGGAATAGGCCTGACCTGGGGGTTCCTTAGGTAGATCTCATAATGGTGCGCCCATCTCTAAGCAGCTTCCCAGTTTCAGAATGATTGAGCCTCTGCTCCACATCAGGCAAAGGGACAGTGCAGTTGTCCCCTAGAACTAAGAGTAAACAGTGACAAAGGCCACAGTGCTGACTCTCTTCCTTCCTTCTTTCAGCCTTTTGATGTTATGATGTATCCAGCTGGTCCAGGATCTGGTGACTCCCCAGAGGGCTTCCCGGAACAACCAAGGCTCCAGCCACAAATTGGAAATCGCACAACTCAGACACTGGGTACTGAAATTCGGTGTTTTATATCCAGGCCTTCCTTCTTCTGAGCATGGGTGGAGCAGAAGAGTGAGGGTCGGGGTCTGTGGGTAGCCCAGAGTTGAAGAACTGGCTTCAGTTAGTGACACACCCTTTGGTTGGGTCAACACAGGTTGACTGGATTCCTACCTCGGGCACCTATTAGGTACCAGAGAGATACCGCAAGGGAAGCAGACCTCTAGCCAGACTTGGTTCCTGACCTGGGGACATTTTTTTCCTTTGTTTTTGTCTCGATTTGCTTACTAAGGGGACACTCCTCTTTTTCCAGATTGGGGAAAGAAGGCTCATAAACAGGCAGGAAGGAAAATACACGGGAGCAATGGAGAGCTCAACCTGTGCCTAGGACCTGGGCTGGAGAAGACGGGAGAGGCAGAGAAACAAGGAAAATGGGGCAGAGCTCCCTCTCTCTCCTATCTGGACCGGGAAGGGCTAGATTACAGAAGTCAGGACTAAGTGGAGCCTTAGAGAAAGCCTGCCCTTCCTTTTACGGAGGAGGAAACCGAGGAGCAGTGAGGTTGTACGGTGGCCCCAGGGCGGACACCTAGTTAGATGCAGCAGTGGGAATAAACCGCGGTCTCTGAGTAATACTTCGGAGCCTCCAGCGAGGCACTTAATTTTAACCGGGTCGCTTCGATGGCTTCCAGGAACCAGGACCAGCCCGTTGCCATGGACCCGACTCGCTCT
>NW_006160041.1:1468503-1496341 GCF_000334495.1 Tupaia belangeri chinensis | reverse complement strand
GCCCCGCGTCCCTCCAGGCTGGAGCCTGGCCTGGGCCGCCTCTGCGGGACTCCGCGGGGCCCGGGAGGGCGTGCAGTGCGCCGGGCCCCAGAACCACCTTTCCCTGCGCAGTGTGAGGTGTGGGTGGGCGGACCTTGCCCCTCGGCCCCACGGGGCCCGGCCTGACTCCACGAGGCCCCAGCCTGGCCGACAGTCCTTGTGGGCAGCCCCCTCCTCACGCCTGTGGTCTGGTGACGTCGGATCACGGTTAATGTGGAGGCGGGGTGAGGAAGCGTGGAAGCGGCTTCCCCTCCCAGGCCTGGGGGTGCAGAGGGGGCTTGGGGTCGGCTGGGATGGGGAGCAAGTCGGGGCTGAAGCAGGTGCCTGAGTTCGCTGCAGGTGGAGGCGGGGCGGCCCTGGGGGATCTGGGCTGAGTCCTGGACGTCCCTGCCTGCCCCCTGCCCCGTTTAACTTCACACTCACCCTTAACAGCCACCTGTCAGCTCGTTGTCCTCTCAGCCCCGTCCTTGGTTGAAAATAGGGTGCTCAAACGTCAGAGCCACGTTTAAATCTCAGTTTGGAAGCCTTCTCCCTGTGCGTGTAGAGAGAGATGTAGTGGCGTGGTGACAGTGCCCAGCTGATCCTTTGGGGGATTCCCTTTTTTTTTAATTCTCCGTCGGCAGCCCCTGTTCCTGGACTTTAAAATTCCAGAGGCTTCTATGAGACCATCAGTTCCTCTCTCAGGGCCTATAGAATGCCAGACCTTTTCCTCCTGCGGTTTAGGGGGCAAGACCTAGCAGGAACTTTTCTTAGAAATAAGGGGTCCAACTTGCCCTCTGTGCCTTCCTTTCTGGAACTGGACACAGTATGTATGTAGCATTAATAAAATATGCTCATATAAAAATACTTTTATCCTCTGCCAGTAGAATGAAAGCTTTAGGAGGGCAGGGCTGTCTCTGTTTTGTTCACTGTATCTCTAGTGTTGACACACTGCCTGGTATACAAGGGGACTTCAGAATATTCTGCGAAAATGGAATTAAAGTTCAAGTTTATTTTGGTGCTAAACATTTTGAAAGCCATACATACTTTTTTCATGATATATATTTTCCATGAACTTCTTGAGGAACTTCGTGTAGTAGGTACTCAGTTCAGGAATATCCTGTGTATTTGTATTTTGAGGACTGGGGCATGCCACACGTTTTCAGAGACCTCAGTGTATTACTTTAGCTATGTTGCTGTCATTTCTAGTGTTTCTCCAGTGTACATAATGGCAGCATTGGTGACATGCATTAGTCCTGAGATTTTTAGGCCAGTAAGGTTCTAGGATTCTCAGATGAGACCTCCACCCCACCACCTACACATTGCAGTAGTCTCACTTCTATTAACTTTGTGTATCTGGTTTCTGGATACTTTTTTTTTTTTTTTTTTTGCTATAGGGTGAGTTTGTTTGCCAGAGAAAGAGAGAACGAGAGAGAGAGGGAAAGAAAAATCGTCCCCCAGGGGGATGGCCATGTGGCAATTTCTTCTCCTTTCTCCTGGGATTTTGGACATGCATGATCTCACACATGCCTGCCATGTTTTTCAAGCCACGGGACCTGGGACTCCACGTGCAGTGGGCCTTAACTGTCACACCAGCAAGCTGGCCATATTTTTCTTTTTAAGTTTATTCACTTATTCCATGAGAGATGGAGACAAGCATCCTTACCAGGGCTCTCAAGCCAATATCTAACTCCAGTCTCAGCTAGCCGGGAACACAGGCACATCTATGTGCCCAGCGTGTGCACAAAGAGGGATGCAAACCTTAGACTCTCCCATGTGGTCTGAGCATTGTGTTACGTTGTACTTCTGAGCCACTGCAATTATTTTATTTTATTTTATTTTTTTAAATCATTCTGTTGCAGAAAAGCAAACTACCATCACCATCACCAAAAATGTTAAATTTAAAAGCCAGTAACCTCATGCATATAACTCAGAGAACCTCTGTTATCTGGAGCAATGGTCCCAATCTTTTGGGTACCAGAGACCAGATTCAGGGAGGACATTTTTTCCGCTGACTGATGTGCCATGGGATGGTTTTGGAGTGATTTAAGCACATTACATTTATGGTGTACTTTATTTCTATTTTTATTATATTGTAAAGTGTAGTGAAATAATTATATGCTCACCATACTGCAGAATCAGAGCCCTGAGCTTGTTTTCTTGTAACTAGAATGCAGCTGTGTTCAAAGCCAAACTGGAATGAATGGGGGCGATGAGTGAACAATGGGATTTTTTGACATGTTCCAATGTGAAAATTTAGTGCTGCTACTGATCTGACAGGAAGCGGAGCTCAGGCAGTATGTGGACTATGGGGAGCGGCTGTAAATACAGATGAAGCTTCATTCACTTGCCTGCTACCCACCTGCTGGGTCATGGACTGTGGTATTGGTCTGTGGTCCTGGGGCATGGGGACCCCTGACATAGAGGATGCTATGGGCAGGAAATTACCATGTCCCTGAGACTAAAACCCAGCAACTCAACTCATGGGTTTAGGGCAGGGTTTCTCAATCTTGGCACTGTTGACATTTGGACCAGGTCACTTGTGGGCTTGTTGTGTGTGTCGTGGGATGTTCAGCAGCATACCTGTCCTCTAGCCACTAGATGCCAGCATTACTGCCATGGTGGTGACAACTACTATGTCTCTGGACATTACATGACAATAATCACCCTGGTAGAAAATCAGTGGTTTAGGGGGATGTAAATTCTCACAGGCCATTAACAAGATATTTGTATCATCTTTTAGTAGTTGAGCCTTTTTTAAGTTTTTCTTGCTTTTAAGAGAAAATTGCCAGTAAAATGAATCGGAGTATCTGAGGGTCAGCATCACGTGTTGTCACTTGTCCCGTGAGGTAAGTCAGTAATGTAGTGTGGGCGGGTTTTGTGCTCTCACCATAATCCTGTGCTTGGAGTTTGGGGACTCTAGTTTTAGAGTTCTTCCTGCCTGTTCTCTTGCCTGTTGGCTGTCATTGGTGGCTGCTTTAGGAGAGAGATGTCAGTGGTCTCTTACGGTCAGCTGTTGGCATCTAATTTACAGCCTCAGATGTGTTGTGCAGTGGGACTGCTGTTAATGAAGGCTGTGATAGCTTTGAGTAGAGGCCCACGGGCCTTTGCTAAGAAGTCAGTTGTATAGCTTTTGAAACTGCCTACTTTAGGATATATATTTTTTTCTTTTAGAGTACATTCATAGATTAGGGAATTTATAGAGCTGGAAACATTTTTGGAGATTATCTAATCCAGACTTCTCTTGTTTCCATTTTACACTCAAGAGTAAGCCCATCAGACTAGGGGCATTGTCCAAGGTCAGTTAATTTCATTAATTTCAGTGCTAAACCATAAGCTATAGTTCTGATTCACAGTCAAGTGCTGTTTCCAACGTAATGTGGTTCTTAGAACCAGAGAATTGATGCTAATAGTCGGCGTGTGGTTATGTGTGGCTTTGTCCTAGATTATGTGGGACAGCCTCTCCTTTCACTCACGCATGAGTATTTATAGGGCCCTGTCAGGTACTAGCTAATGTTCCTAAGGCACTTGGAACAGTACTGGCACATGGTAAGCACTTTGCTTTGACGATGATGATGTCACAGGTCTTAAGGTGGACGGGGTCGTGATGAGCCGGGTGAGGTGCGGGATATGGTTCTTGCTGAGTGGGCTTACATTTCAGCTGGGAGAAGAGTGTGAGCTGGGTGATTCTGTTTTCTTTTAACCTGGTATTTTGACTTTCCTCTTAGATGCTTTCTTCACATGTCGAAAAAACGCCCTCCTGGCCAAGAGCTCGTCCCCCCAGGTAGAGGGCGACTTTGCCATGGCCCCTCGGGGCCCTGACCAGGAGGAGTGTGAGGGCCTGCTGCAGCAGTGGCGAGAAGAAGGGTCGAGCCAAGTGCTCTCAACGGAGATTGAGGGTCCCCTTGCAGATAAGGGACTGGCCCAGAGCAGCCTGGCACTCTTGATGGATAATCCTGCAGAACAGGAAGCCACTTCAGAGGACAGGTGGCCCAGCAGGCAGCTGAGTGACCTGCGGGCAGCAGAAGAACTGAAGGAGCCTTTCTCCGAGGTGCTAGGAGAGGAGCCACTGCCCGAGGCCGAAGGCCCCATGTGGGCAGCCGTTCCTATGCAGACGGGCCCCCAGTATGCAGACTGCTCTGTCCTCCCAGTGGGTGCCATGGCCGCAGAGCAGTGGGAAGAGGACCCTGCAGTGATGGCCTGGAGCATAGCACCTGAGCCGATGCCCCAGGAAGAGGCTTCCATGTGGCACTTTGAGGGCCTGGAGCAGTTGCAGCCTCCCCCAGTGGAAATACCATATCATGGTGAGTGACAACTGGCTGTGTGAGCCAGGGCAGCAGGCTGTCTTGGGCGTGGGTGGAACTGTCACTGGAGCGAAGGTCCCCTGGCAGGAGCTGTGCCAGTGTACTCCGCGTGGCTGAGCATCTCACAGGGGCAGATCTAGAGAGGCCTTACAGATTTGTGTCATACAGCCCCGTCATCTGGCCTGCAGGTGAAATAACCACAGTGCAGAGAGGTGGCAGGGCAAGCTGAGACCACATAGTGGGGTAGTGGAAGAACTGAAACAGACCCTAGTTCTGATTCTCTACGCTGTCATTTCTCTGGAGGTGGCACAAGGGCTTTCTTGGGTAGGGCGGAGGGGTTTGGGGCCTCTAGTCTGCTTCAATTAGAATAACTCATGTCATCGGTGTCACATGTTGAGTGTTCATGAACAATTTTTTTTTTTTTTTGGAGAGGTTTTTTCGCTATAGGGTGCGCGTGCTCGCCAGACAGACAGAGAGACAGAAAGCGAGAAATCACCCCCCAGGGGGGATGGTCACGCCACAATCCCTTCTCCTCCATTCTCCTCTCAGGATCTTGGGCATGCACGCACACCTGCCCAGCATGAGTTTTAAGCCACCAGGTCCGGGACACGAACCGCGGTCGATTACGTGGGAGTCCAGTGACATAGCCATTACGCTAACTGCTGGTTCCCAGAGTGTTCATGAAAATTTGAAGACAGAGTTCCATAGCCCAGATAGGTTCAAAATCCCCTATGCTGTCTGATGCTTTGAGGGAGAGGGACTGGGTATGTCATGGTCTTTGGCCCCACAGACTGTTCCAGGTGTACAGGTTGGAGAACACCCAAGGCTGACACTATTTCAGAAGTGTCTTTAACCTCAGGGGACTGTTAAGCATACCCATTTGAATGATTCTCGAGAGGCTCCTGGATTTATCAGGAGTGAAAGGTTGTCGGACTATGAAAGTTGGTCTAGTATCTATTAGGTGTTAGGTGTGAGGGATGCAGTGGTGAGCAGGCCAAGGCCGTCTCTGGCTTTGTGGAGCTAACCATGTAAGCTGAAGAATGTCTCTAAAGTGCTGCTCAAATCACTGCAGAGAGGAATGGGTGACAGGGAAGATGGAAAACGGAACTTTGGGCCTAATATTACCAAGTCAGGCATGGAGACGGTGAGTCCTCTGGGTAACACAGACTTGTCATGCATCTCTCCCCCCACCCCTTTGCAGAAATCTTGTGGCGAGAATGGGAGGATTTCTCCACCCAGCCAGATGCTCAGGGCCTGGAAGCAGGGGACGGCCCTCAGTTCCAGTTCACTCTGATGTCTTATAACATCCTGGCCCAGGACCTGATGCAGCAGAGCTCAGAGCTCTACCTGCATTGCCACCCAGACATCCTCAATTGGAACTACCGCTTTGCCAACCTCATGCAGGAATTCCAGCACTGGGACCCTGATGTGAGTGAAGAGGGGAGGAACTGCAGTGTTGGTGCTGGCCCTGGGCTGTCTCCCAGTGCTCTTGGGAAATGAGTTCAGCCCCATAGTGGTTTCAGTGATTGGGGTCCTGCCTAGGGCTGGGGCTGCCTGGAGTCTGGAATTCTTAAAGCATGCACTTTTGAGCATCTTTATGCAGAGAGGAGACTTGTGGGATTCTAGAACAGGAAATCCAGTGCATATGTCTGGTTTCAGCCTAAGTCTGGGCCTGTTCTTGCCATTGGTGACTGGGAAGGGTGGACTTTGTGGCAAGTTCAGGTGTGAGCCTACCTGAGAGCCACAGTAGTTTCCCACCTGGCCTTGGGTCTGCTCCTAGCGGGTACAGTTATATTCTAGCACTCTGGAGTGATTGATTTCCTTGCCAATTTCCCAGATCCTGTGTCTCCAGGAAGTCCAGGAAGATCATTACTGGGAGCAGCTGGAGCCCTCTCTGCGAATGATGGGTAAAGCAGCCTCTTCCTGCAGCCCCGTCTGCTCTCTCCTGAGGACACCATCTTTTTCTTTTGTCTTAGTAAACCCTCATTCTTAACTGTGAGCCAGCTTTTTCCATGAGTGGGTGAGAAAGTAGAATTCTCCAGCTTTTTTTTAAGTTTGCTGTAGGTCACAGGCAATCACTGGAGAGAAAGAAAGAGAGAGAGGGAGTGAGAAATCACCCTCAAGGGGGCATGGTCATGCCACAGTCCCTCTCTTCTCTTGGGAATTTGGGCATGCATGCATATGTGCCTGATGTGATTTTCAAGTTATACTGTGTAGTTGGCTATGTGAGATCTAGCTGTCTTAATCTCTGTGTCACTTGTTGGCCCAGAGTTCTCCAATTTTTAAAGCAAGTCTGACACATATTGCCATTTAAATATTCTCAAAGAATTATTTATTTAATTTTTTAAGAGAGAGTTCTATAGGGTGTGTTTGCTCACCAGAGAGGCAGAGAGATAGAAAGAGAGAAATCACCCCCTGGGGGATGGCCACATTGCAGTCCCTTCTCCTCCATTCTCCTCTTGGAATCTTGGGCACGCACGCACACACACCCAGCGTCAGTTTAAAGTTGCTGGATCTGGGACTGGAGCTGCGGTTGGCTATGTTGGAGTCCAGTGATGTAACCATTATACCATCTGCTGATTCCTATTTATTTAATTTTATTTATTATTATTATTGTTTTTTAGCTGACTATAGCACTCACCAGAGAGAGACAGAGAGGACAGAAAAAGTGGGACTATAGCACTGAACAGAGAGAGACAGAGAGGACAGAAAAAGTGGGAAAGCAAGCTGTCAGGTGTGGAACTCAAATCATAATCAGCCATGTGGGAGTCCAGTGCCTCAATCACCATGCCATCCACTGGCCCTGCCATTTAGTCTTTGAAGTAACCAATCTGATGTGGCTATTACCCTATTCTACAAATGAGGAAACTGAGGTTCTGAAAACTTGTGCGACTTGCTCAGAAGTCACAAAGCTGGTGGGTCTGGGCCTAGGATTTTGACTTTCTGACTCCCAATTCCATGCTCTTTCTATCATGGCTTATCCCTCTCTCCCTCCTTCAGTTCCTCAGTCATCATAAGGGAACCTCTGCACGACCTAGGAACTGGCGAGGGTGAAGGCTCCCATTGCTGAGCAGCAAGAGTACTGCTTTCGGCACACATACCTGGGCTGTTGCTGCTGGTTGGAAGGGATTCAGGCTTTGAGGTCTCTGACTCATCTACTCGGCTTGGTTTTCCTTGCAGGGTTCACCTGTTTCTATAAGAGGAGGACTGGATGTAAAACGGATGGCTGTGCTGTCTGCTACAAGCCGACCAGATTCCGTCTGCTCTGTGCCAGCCCGGTGGAGTACTTCCGGCCTGGCTTGGAGCTTCTTAATCGGGACAATGTGGGCTTAGTACTGCTACTGCAGCCACTAGTCCCAGAAGGCCTGGGGCAAGTCTCGGTGGCCCCTCTTTGTGTGGCAAATACCCATGTCCTATATAATCCACGCCGGGGCGATGTCAAGCTGGCCCAGATGGCCATTCTCCTGGCCGAAGTGGACAAGGTGGCCAGGTTGTCAGATGGTAGCCACTGTCCCATCATCCTGTGCGGGGACCTGAATTCCGTCCCTGACTCACCTCTCTACAACTTCATCAGGGATGGAGAGCTCCAGTACCATGGGATGCCTGCCTGGAAGGTGAAATGGGAGAGGCCATGTAGGGTGGGCACAGGGGCCAAGGAGACACTCGAGTGACAGCATCCAGCGGTGCTTCTGTGCAGGGACCTCGGTTACACCTGCTCTGGCTCCTTCCTGCTTCTCCTTGTTATGTGGAATAGCTCGTGCCCAAGCCTGGAAGTTAGGAACTCTTGAGTACCTTTGGCATATTGGAATCCTTTCCATTTTTATCATTACTTTATTTCTAACTCACAATGAATACATAAGTACATTCTTGTAAGAATTCAAATATAAAGTAGGGCAAAAAGCCCCCTGTATTATATTCCCTACCTTTTCCTCTTAGAATCAAGTAATGACTGCTCTAAGTGTGGTGGTGTTCTATCACATCGCTTTCTATGCATTTATAGTGCCATCCAGGGTCCTGGGATACTGTAATAAACATTTACATATATTAAGCTGTTTTAAGCACTTTACATTATTAGCTCATTATTTTTTTTGGCAAATTTTATCACTGGTTCTGTTTTATAAATGAGGAAACAAAGGCACAGAGCTTAAGTAATTTGCTCTAGTTTATGCAAGTAGTTGTGGAGCCAGGATTTGTTAACCAGGTGGTCTGGCCCCAGAGCTCTTGCCCTCAGATATGTTATGATTGCTTATAACAGCCTTCATGTAGTCTGCTGCGTGTTTTATAAACATGATATATATTGAATGGTTCATTTGCAGCTTTTTTCTCCCATTCAACAATTTGTATAGCGATCTAAGTTCTTAGAACTGCTGAATGTTGATAGTATAGATACCTTGTTTTCACTGATTTTTTAAAAAAATATATATATGTCACTTAATCTCCTTGCTCCTCTGCTATTTCTGAACCAAATTACTGACCCAAATTACTGCTTAGCTTTTGGCATGGCACATGGAGAAAGGACACGAAATGTTTGAATTATTATTGAACACTTGGGCCTTTTATTTTCATGAGATTGCTCATGTGCCAGCAACGTCCTAGTTGCCATGTGTTCAGAGAAAGGCATTATTCTGCTCTAAAGGAGCTGTAATCAGAGCTCAGAGGAAGGGATAAAGAATCTACTAAGAGATGGGATCAGCAGATGGCATAATGGCTACGTTGTTGGACTCCCATGTAGTTGACTGCAGTTCGAGTCCTGGACCTGGTGGCTTAAACTTACGCTGGGTGCGTGTATGTGCATGCCCAAGATCCCGAGAGGAGAACAGAGGAGAAGGGATTGCAGAGTGGCCATACCCCCTGGGGGATGATTTCTCGCTTTCTGTCTCTCTGTGTCTCTGTCTTTCTGGTGAGTTCACGTGCCCTATAGCAAAAATCTCTCCAAAAAAAAAATGTATTTGCAAAAAAAACCACGAAAAAAAAAAAAAAAAAAAGAGGGGCCAGCAGGTGGCATGGTGGTTAAGGGCGCTGGACTCCCACATGGCTGATTACGGTTCAAGTCTCAGACCCAGTGTCTTGCTTTCTTGCTTTCTCTCTCTTTCTGGCCAAATTTAAAAATAACAATATAAATACAGTTAAATAAAATAATTAAAAAAAAAAAGAAGATACTGAGAGACTATACATGCAGACTGGTAGGTATAGTGAATAAGGGCACTTGACTTTAAAGCCAGACAGTCATGAGTTCAAATCCCCACTCTATCACTTTGAGCAAGTTACTTCATTTTCTTAAGCCTGATTTGCCTCATCTGTACATTGGGAATGTAGTAGGACCTGTTGTAGAGGTGTCTTTTTGTTTTGGGTTTTTGTTTTGTGTTGTTTTGGTGGATTAAATAATATATGTAAAGTATTTTCTAGTATCTGATTCAAAGGAAACAGTCAATAGTAATGGTTATTATTAAGATTGTTAATTGCACATGGTATTATTATTCCATTTATAGTAGAGGATATTGAACCCAACTAACTAACTTGCCCAAAGCCACGTGGCTATTACATGGCCGTTAAGTTCTCAGTCTCTTTTACTGCAGCTAGCACATTGAAAACTTATGCCCGTAAAAGGGCAGAGGGACTGCGTCTGTCACCGCCCCGTCCCAGCACTTAGCTAGTGTCTTGCGCATAGTTGGCACTCAAATATTTGTTGTTGTTAAATGAAATAAAGGGGGCTTTGCTACGCGTGTTGGAGATGTGCAGATGACTGATGTTGCCGAACGTCTCCCCTGCTACGTTCTGTCCGTTTCCGGGCTGCTCATTGGCTTTGACCGAGGATGGTGACATGGATACGGTAATGTGCTTTGGTGCATTTTCCATTCAGCCTGACCCTGTGGTTTCCCAAAATTAGGCTTGAGATCTTAGACTTGATCCAGATCAAATGAGCCTTTTCCTGTTGCAAGATAAAGCCCCCCGAGAGCTGCTATTCCCTGTGGAGAATTGTGTAGGTCATTTCTGAGGTGAAGGTTAGGGGACCACCTGTCCATACAGTTGGATTCTCCTTGACTCATTTATCTCACTCTTTTACCCCTCATTCCTGTCTCATGGACATTTCAGTGTTTCTAGTGAAAATGTAGTGGTTTTAATTAGCACCTTATTTTTAACCCTCTCCTGAGACTTACATGGCTTGCTTATACCGTGTTTGTGGTGTGTGATTGTATGTGTTTGTATTTGTCCACATGACCCAAAACATGGGCTCTTACTTCCTCTTTCTGTCTTGGTTTCCTCATTCCCCCCTGCTCTTGCCTTGTAGGTATCTGGACAGGAAGACTTCTCCTATCAGCTTTACCAGAGGAAGCTGCAGGCCCCACTGTGGCCCAGCTCCCTGGGCATCACCGATTGCTGTCAGTATGTTACCTCCTGTCACCCCAAGAGATCAGGTGAGCCTGTGTCAGTCTTCGCTGGCTGTGCTTTCACATCCACTTTGGGAGAAAGGTGCACTTCAGTGACAAGGGAAAATACAATTCCCTCAATTTCTTCGCAAGCTCCTGTTTTTCTCACTTCCCTCCCCCAGTCACCTAGTGAAGTGGACAACTCAGAATCCTAGCTGTTGGAAAATCTCATGTCTTCAGAGCCATACGTCTCTCTGTGTCCCTGTGCTGGACACTTCTTGATATTGAGGTGTCAGCATGCAGCTCGTTTTCTTTTCGTTCACCGTATGACTTTTCCTGGTTTACAGAGAGACGTCAGTATGCCCGAGACTTCCTGCTCCGTTTCCGCTTCTGTGCCATCGCTTGTCAGCGACCAGCAGGACTGGTTCTTATGGAAGGAGTGACAGACACCAAGCCAGGTAATGGGAGCTTAGCCTGTTTCTTGGCCTTCTTTCCATCTTTTCTAGATTTAATTCTCAGAGACTGCTCGTGTTAGTAAGAATACCTAGAAGATTGTTTGACTGAAGTGGCAATATGCATGCATGGATTTGCAAGGTCAATAGAGCACTGGACTAGGGGTGAAGAGACCTGGTTCTGACTGGCTTTGAGAACTCGAGTAAGCCACTTAACCTTCCTAGGCGTAAGTCACTAATAACTAGCATGTATACAGTATGTGTGGGAGAGAAGATACACATGTTAAGGCTTTAAAAATCATAGGCTAACAATCATCCTGGTTGCAATAAAGCATTCTAGTGAGAACTTCCAGATCAAATGTAGCAGAGTAACCTTGATATTCTCCTCTTGTCTCTGAAACCATTCTAAAGCAGTAAGAATGGGAAAAAAGAAATGCAAACTCTACCGTTGACAAAAAGTAGGCATTCTGAAGACAGCCTTAAACCATGACCCACACCACAGATGGAGTGGCTGCAAGAAACCCTGGAAATCATATGGGGGGCTGAGGACGTATGGAGAGACTTACCTGTGGGACCGTGTGTGTCTCAGAAAGAACCAGCAGAGTACAGTTCTCCAAGGTGGGGAGTGTCCCTTGTACCAAAGTCCTTATTTTTCCAACAAGAATTGAATGCACAGGTAGCGATAAGAGAGTTTCTGCATCTCTTGTCATCCTAAGAGGCAGTGGAGGAAGGATTAAGCAAGGAATCAAGCCACATTACAGTAAGCAGCCTGTTCAGATGGCAGAGAGGTAACGTGATACTTAAAGAGCCACATATCTCTTTTGGCTGAGAAGTGAAGAGTAAAGGGACTGGTACATAACTCTGGGTCATGAGGAAAGTCCTGCTACTTGGACTGCATACCAAGCCCTTCCCTTCAGTACACTTATTACAGATAGCCAGTGCAGAAAAACCTCAACTTATTAAAAGATGGGCTTGCCCAAAAGGAGCAGCATGGGGATCTGTGCTAAAATACTTCCAGAATAAAAGGAGGAAGGAATAGAAAAACAAAAGGTAGACAGAGAATACCGAATTTGTACGATAAAAATTGTTACCATGACGCAAATGGAAATTGTGATTATTTTCCTATGAATAAGAAGAATGAAACCATTGCCTTTATAAAAGGAGAACACAAAAGAAAAGAATAAAATTTTTAAAAATCACAAAAAATGAAGGCAGGTTGGATACAGCACAAGAGTGAAAACATACTGCTGAAAACAAGGCAGGAGACAGAGGATGAGAGGTTTTCGCTATAGGGCGTGTGCGCTCGCCAGGCAGACAGAGACAGAGAGACAGAAAGCGAGAAATCACCCCCCAGGAGGATGGTCATGCCGCAATCCCTTCTCCTCCATTCTCCTCTCAGGATCATGGGCACGCACGCACACGTGTCTGGCGTGAGTTTTAAGCCACCGGGTCCGGGACGTGAACTGCGATCGACTACATGGGAGTCCAGTGACATAGCCGTTACGCTAACTGCTGGTTCCCTAAAAGAGCATTGTATGCCATCTAAATTATCAAATTTATTGGCATGAAGTTGTCCATAACAGTCCCTTGCCTTTTTTTTTTTTTTCTTTAAGGTTAGAGGAAGTGCACTCACTGGAGATAGACAGTGAGAAAGTGAGAAATCATCCCCTCATGGGGGATGGTCACACCTGTCCTTTTTTCTCCATTTTCCTTTCTGGATTCTGGACCTGCATGCATCTGTGCCTGGCATGCACTGGGTTGGGGACTCAAATCACGCAGTAGTGCTTTAACCACCATGCCACCTGCAGGCTCCCCTTTATCCCTTTTTAAAGGTAACTTTATTCGGGACCAGCAGTTAGCATAATGGCTACGTTGCTGGACTCCCATGTAGTCGACCACGGTTCAAGTCCTGGACCTGGTGGCTTAAACTCACACTGGGTCCGTGTGCGTGTGTGCCCAAGATCCCGAGAGGAGAATGGAGGAGAAGGGATTGTGGCTTGGCCAACCCTTTGGGGTCTGTCTCTCTCTGTCTTTCTGGTGAGCACATGCACCCTATAGCAAAAACCTTTCCAAAGAAAAAAATTTAAAGAAATTTATGTATCATAAAATTTACTCATTTAAAGTGTGCAGTTCATTGGATCTAAATATATCAGAGTTTTGCAACCATCAACACAGTGTAATTTTAGAACATTTTCATTACCCACAAAAGAAACCCTATCCCTGTTAACAGTCAATTTCCATTTATATGCCTTTGTCTATAATCAATTGACTATATGAGTTTCTGAACTCTTGGTTCTACTCCATTCACCACTGTGTCTGTCTTTATGCCAGTACTTCACTGTCTTGATTATTATAGTTTTGTATATTTTTAAATAGGAAAGTGTAAGTCCTGTCAGTTTGTTGTTTTTCAAGATCATTTTGACTATCCTGAGTCTTTTGCATTTCTGTATGAATTTCAGGATCAGTGTATCGATTTCTGCTATAGATCAATTTGGGAAGTATTTATTTATGTTTTACGTTTTTGACATAGGGCATGTGCGTTCCTGGAGAGAGACAGAGAGACAGAGAGAAAGTAAGAAATTAATTTACCGGGGGGATGGTCACACCATAATCCCTTCTCTGATTTTGGGCACACACACGCATATGTGCCCTGTGTGATTTTCAAGCTGCCAAGTCTGGGAAGTGAACTACTCTCGACCATGTAGGAGTCCAGTGCCTTCATCACCACGCCACCTGCTGGCCCCATGAGAAGTACTGCCATTTTAACAATACTGCCTTATCAATGAACATGGGCTATCTTTCCACTTATTTACATTTTCTTTAATTTCTTCCCATGCTTTATAGTTTTCAGTGTCTTCTAATACTTTTGTTAAATTTATTCCTAATTGGGACCAGCAAGTGGCATAGTAGATAAGACACTGAACTCACACACAGCTGACTGCAGTTTGAGTCTTGGATCTGGTGTCTTGGAAATCATGCCAGGCTCATGTACATACATTCCCAGAATTCCAGGCAGAGAATGGAGGAGAAAGGATTGCAGTATGGCCATCCCCCTTGGCAGGGGGAGGTGATTTCTCACTTCCTCTCTTACTGTCAGTCTTTATTTTGATATCAGTATTTATACTGAGTGACCATATGACCTATTCTAAAAAGAGGCCTACATTATTTTTTTTAACGGTGCTGAACCAAGGAAGACAGTTTTTATGTTAGAGACATGTATTTCTCTCTTCTAGAGGCTCTTGACTTTGGTTCATTGTTTTCTTTCTGTCCTTACTATTTGTTTTTCCCTTTCTCCTTCTGGATCTTTCTGGAACAGTCTAGTTAAGGATCTGAGAGGGATTTCCTGGAAGAAAGATCTGACCCTGCTTCATTGTCTACGAATGATAAAACCTTTTTTTCCTTTGGTCCCCTACAGAGCGACCTGCGGGTTGGGCCGAGTGTATTCTTGAGGAAGATACATCTGAACCTGAGCCAGTCTTCCCCAGGTAACCTCCCCTCAGTTCTCTTCTGCTGTTAGTCCAGTTCTTACCTCTGTGTGTGAGACTCCCACTGGTATCCTGAGACTGATTTGGGCAGTACTTTGTGCTAAGTGCTCTGCTCCCCAATACCTGCTAAGCTTATAGAGGTGCATCTTAGTATGCAGAATCCAGAAGTGACTGGCCATGTTTTTACAGATGGAAAGCCCCTGTCCCCTCTCCTTAGCAGGAAGGCCTGATAGCAGAGCTTGTCGGCCCACAGACAGGGCAGGTACCCTGTATCAGGCAGCCCTTGGAGACTGATGAGAAGTTTTAGGGTCTCTGTATCACTGTGTCATTTCTAGGGTAACTTAAGCTACAACTGCCTTTCTCTTATGAGCATGGAAAGGGATTTGCTGAGACGGACTCATTCCAGATCATCCCTTTAAGAACTTCCTAACACACACATAGATAAGCCATTGTGACCTTGAGAAACCTGAATAAGTCACATTGACATCCTGACTGACAACTCCCCTTCCATCTCTGTAGGACCATAGGTACCATCCAGCACTGTCTCCACCTGACGTCGGTGTATACCCATTTCCTGCCCCAGCATGGCCGCCCAGAGGTCACCACGATGCCCTTGGGTCTAGGAATGACAGTGGATTACATCTTCTTCTCAGCCGAGCCCTGCGAGAATAGGGGCAATACTGGTAAGCCTGGTGGATCCTGGGCTCCTTGAAGTCTCTCCTGGGGTCCCTGGGAACAGACGTTTGGTGGCATGGCTTGGGCTGCTGGGACTTGGCCTGCCAAGGAGCAGGTTTCATTCCTGCCTGGCAAGGGTCATCCTCATCCTTCTCCCCATAGGCCACTTGCCTGTCTTCTCTCTTTCACCCTTGCAGGATTAGAGAGTGGTGACTAGAACAGTCATGCACCATCCCTATTTTAGAAGTAAAACAGAGCACCGGAGGGTGATTGGACCTGTTCAGTGACTGCCAGTTAGTGAGGGACTTCGTGAGGTCAGAGACCCTGTTTCCTGTTCCTCACTCTATACCAGTAGTATATGACTGGTATTGTCCTGTCAGCTCCATGCCAATTTTGTTTGAAGAATTTTTTTGTTTGTTTGTTTTTTAATGTTTGAGTTGAGGGCCTAGCAGGTGCTGGACTCCCACATGGCTGACTGCAGTTTAGGTCCCAGACCTGGCTGTTTGAGAATCATGCTGGGCCTACGTAGATGTGTGCTCCAAATCCCAAGAGGAGAATAGAGAAGGGACTGTGGAGTGACCATCCCCCTGGGAAGTAATTTCTTGCCTTCCCCCCTCTCTATCTCCAGCGAGTGCACATGCCTTATGGCAGAAACCTAAAAAAAAAGAAAAAAAAGTTTGAGTTGATTACTCATGTTTAAAATTCTGATTTCTGATGGCTTGACCAGTGTGCCACAGCCCCCCTGGACCCCGTCCTCATTCATTGATATTATCTTGGAGCATGTCTGAGAAAACCAGGCCTCCTCAGGCACAGGCCACCTGACCTAGGGGTATACCGATTTCCTAGAGGCTGAGGAGGCTGGGAGGAAGGGTGGGACAGCTGCATAAAGGGTGTTCCCAGAGGGGCCTGCCCCAGCCCCCTGCACCCCCACCAGATCACAGGCTGTATCGAGATGGAACTCTCAAGCTCCTGGGCCGTCTCTCCCTTCTCTCCGAAGAGATTCTCTGGGCTGCCAATGGCCTACCCAACCCCTTCTGCTCTTCAGACCACCTCTGCCTGCTAGCCAGCTTCGGGATGGAAGTCACCACCCCATGATGGGGCTCCGAGGGAAAAGAGCTTCTCTTCTAGAAGAGCTCACTGGATCAGAGACTGTGGAAATACCCCATGCTTCTGGAAACTTAGATCCAAGAAACTTAACGTCCCCTCCCTCCCCCTCCTTGTTCCCTTTTTCCCATGGTTAGATTTTCTCCAGGCCTGTCCACATTCTCTGCCTGTGGTCCCCACCCCGTCCTAACCTCTTCCTAATCCTGTGCCACATAGGAGATGTGGCCCTGGGAGAGGCAGAAAGGGGTTCCCCCTTCCTTCCGTGTATCCAGCGCTACCCCTTGATTTTTAATTACCAGGGTTGCGGGAGCTATTGATCTCATTGGTTATTTGCTTTAAGGTGGTTTCTTGGTGGTCCCTTCTGACTCGGCCTTCTCCCTGCCTTCATGACCCTTGGGCCCATCCCTCCCGCCAGGCAGGCACATGTAGGCTATGCATGCCATGAGTGCATCCTCCTGGGTGGGACCGCTGTGCATGGCCATGCCTGCCTCTGCCCAGCCCTCTCGCCACGTCTGGGCTGTAGCTGAGGGCAGGAGAATGTGTGCTGCCAGACAGCAGCAGGGGCATGGCCTTCTCTCCTTTTAGCTTCTGTTTCATCAGGCATTCATCTGTTGGCCAGGGCATGCTCATCGTCTGGGCTCTGGGAATGAATGGCGCCACCCATCCTGGAGCAGCTGATTTGGGGATGCTCCTGGGCTCTGTACCTCCTGCCCAGAGCACCCCCAGTCATGATGTGCTTTCTCTAGGGCTTGTCCTTTTCCCAGACTGTCCTGAGGGAGGCAGAAGTTGGAACCCCCATGTGGGGTTTGAAGGGCTGGGATAATGATGTGAAGTTTAAGACTCCTTAAGGCTGAAGAGAGAGAACCTTCAGGAAAGTCCTTTCTCATTGGCCTCTGCAGCCTGCAGAACTGGGGCAGGAGCAGGAGTCCCAGTAGGGGCAACAGGAGGCGGGCTGGTTAGTTGCCTCAGCCTGGATGCAGGACCTACGGGGTTCTCTTTCCTCTGCACAACCAAGAAGCAGTTTTCTGTTCCTTTCCTCCCATAACATTTTACTTTTTGCCGTCTTCTTCATTCCCTTCCATTTCTTTATAGAAAAACCTGGTATTTAGCTCAGGCCAAACTGTCTCAGCAGAAAGGTTGCCGTGGGCAAAACTGGGCCAAGCTATGGGCAGCATTGCCTGGGTGTCTGCTTTGTCCAGCCAAGCCTGGGGCCATTTGCCTCCACCTTCCCTCTCTTAACTCAGGCGCCCTGGCCCATCCAGAGCGGGGGCCTCTGCAGCCCCTGCCGTGCCTTAATTTGTCATGGCTGGAGTGTGGCCTGGAGTGTTCTGGACCAGCTCCTCCCCACATCTCCTTTGACTCAGTCACTGCTGACCCCAGGAGTTCTGATCCTCTGCTGTCCCACTTGACCTCCAGAGTGGAACTGAAGCGAGTGGCCGGGAGGCTTGAATTAGGGGCAGCAAACCAGAAGTTAATGTTCTCTCCACTGCTTGAAAGCCAAAGGCCCGACCTGTGTCCAGCTGCTACGTTCACGGTTATACGCTTTCTGTGCCTAGGTTCTGGGGGATTTATTTCCCTGCGCGTGCGTATTTGTAAACCTCGTTTCCTGGGTACTGGGCATGTGCCTGTCTGAGCCCCAGGCTGTCTGTCCATACCCCTACCGTTTGCTCTGTCTGTTCCCCGGGCACCTCCTGAGATGGTGTCGAGACAGTGCCCTGCTGGTTCCCAGGACTAGGGCCGTCACTGTTCTCTCCTGCCAGGAGATGCAGGTTACAAAGAGCTGAAGACAGCAGAGGGCAGGAGCTCGACAGATGAGCTTTTCTTTGTTTTCTTATATGTTAATGTTTTGAAAATGAAATGGGGGTTTTAAGTGGTCATTTAAACTTTTTTTTTTCCCCAATAAAGGTTTACCTTTTCTTCCTCCTACTGTTGTTCAATTTATTAGGCGCTGGAAGGCCTGGGTCCTTAAGGGATGGCCTAGAGAATGAGGTGGACAGAGGGTACGACACTGAGGTGCTTTTAATCCTGAGTGAGCATCTCAGGACCTAAATCCAGACCAGAGAAATTGGTTGTGCTCTCCCTCCATTAGCTGAGGCAAATGCCACTGCTCTGAGGCCTGGAGGAAACGGGGATTGAGGGAACCTCCTGCCCTGCCTTCGCTGGGGTGCAGCTCTCCCCCATCCTTGCTAAGCAAGAGGAGAATAGGTCTCTCAGCTGCTTTTCACTCTTACTCCATCTGCTGCCCCTTGCCGCCCATGGTGCGTGCTGCGCTTCAGGGAGTGTCTGTGGAAAGTGGGATCTGCTGTGTCTCTGGTCAGAGCTGTGGCAGCCGCGGGAGGCAGGGTGCATGTGGCAGATGCCTCTTGCTGAGTGTCTATTTCTGATCATCTCTTTTGCGTTCTGGAGCCAGGGCTGAGCTGCGAGCCATCTGTCGCTGGGAGAATTTCTCTTCCTTCCCCGGCCTAACTCGGCTATACTGTTATCCCCGTGCGGCCTCCCTACACAGGAAGCCCCGCCATGCCCACATGTCCGCGGGGAGCCCTTAGACCAGGTACGGCTTTCTGCCCTCAACCCGAACAGATGCCTGGGCCCACTCTAGGCTCTGAGGCAGTCTCCAGGTATCCAAATTATTTAAAGCTGCGTGGCTTGGGATCTGCTGATTCAGCAGAAAGAACACTTAGCCCGGGATTAGGAATGGCACTGGTCACCTGGCCTGGGAGGTCACTGACTGCAAGCGAGTTACTTCACCTCTGATGTTTCACTTCACAGCCTGTGGTGAGGTGCAAATTAATCACTAAGACTTGTGAGCAATTTTCAGATGCCAAAATTGTTTTGTTTGGGGTTTGGCAAGAAAGGGATGCTGAGAATTCTGGAGAATTTTTGGTAGGAATTGGGGGTGGCCAGTCTTCCCCAGCTAGGCCAGATGACTTGAATCCATGGGCAGGGCAGAATTTGAAAGGTCTGTGCTTTGAGGTTTAGCCCAGGAGAGCCCATGGGCGCCGCGGTCACTAAACGTGAGCCAGTACTTGGACCCTTTGCACAGTGTTTCCACTTAGACTTCTAAAGGTGGCCCTGCGAGGTGGCCATGCAGGTGTGGTTCAGATGGTCTTCATACAGGAAGTGGAGAAGTCCCGAAGGTAGAGACGGTCCCCTTTGCTTTGTGTATTGCCACCCCTGCCCTCAGATTGCAGCCTTTCCAGGAGCAGGAGACCGCCCCCCAGATTGCAGCCTTTCCAGGAGCAGGAGAGACGGGCTATCTCATAAGGTAGACACCGAGGGGAGGTGAGTGTGGGAGGGGAACTCAGAGGCAGCTTGAAGCTGAAGACCAAGAAGGGAAACCACCGACCAGGCTGCTGCTGTTCTGTTTGTTTTTCTCTCCAGTTCCTGCCCTGGTGTAGCTTTTAAGCGAGGATTCCTTTGTGATTGGTTAGTCATGTGCAGCATGGTGTCTCTTCTCCTGGGAGTGAAGACCCTCCTTCAGGCTCCACCAGGGGGCGCTGCTCTGTGGCCTTGGACTCCTAACACCCTGATGCACCTGTGTCTCCTCTCCCTCCTGAGCAACTGTGCAAAATGAAACTGCCAGGGCCAGTCCGACCAGAGCCTGGTAAGGGGGTAGATCTGCCTGGGCCAGGAGGACGTGCATTTCCTGTGTTTTGAAGGGAACTCTGCCTTCTGCCCTCTGGCCCATCTCCAATCATTCCTATGACCCGAAGGCCTGGGGCCTCGGCCAGCAGTGGAGTGGACTGGAGCCTGTTCACTCGGTCTCCCAGGTTTGTTTCCCACGACCAAGTCCTTCCTGGCTAGGAGCTGGAGGGAGTCCAGATGTCTGTTGCACATTGTCATGGGGACTGGACCAAACGAGCTGCCCTTCCAGCTGGCCCGAGGTAGCCCGTCCCCACCAGGCTCAGCAGCTGGTCCCCTTACTCCCACTAGCAAACACTAGGGCTACCAGTAAGCCTGCATCTGGCCTGGCCCTCGATAGGGCTGTCACTCCGTAGTGACACTGCCCTCCACAGTAGAAACGCCAGTTCTTGGCAGAAGGTGGCAATCTCTTCATCTTCAGGGCTCTGAGGAGTGCCCCCTGTATCCAAAGGGCCAACTCATTTAGACCTATGGATCTAAATCAGGCAGGCACGTGCTGTGAGCACGAGGAAAATGGGGCAGGCAATGAGGCAGCCCTTCCATCCCCACATAACCCACCCTCCCAGGAGTCTGCAATGATGTTGGACTCTGCATTCATTTTTTTTGTTTTTTTTGCTATAGGGTGCACTTGCTGGCGACAGAGATAAGAGAGAAAGGGATAGTGAGAAAGCACTCTCCCCCCTGGGGGCGATGGGTGCACCGCAGTCCCTTCTCCATTCTCTTGGGCTCTTGGGCACCCACACTGCTGCTGACGAGGCAGCCGGGCTGTGCTGAACTGCACTTGGAGCCAGGGTCTCGTGGGGACTGGCTGGGACAAGAAGTAGGAAATACCATCTCCTCTCATACACGTCTGGGTTTACTCAAACTGAATGAAAGAGCAAAGTTGCAGGGAGGAAGGGTGAAGGCTGAGCAATGCCGTGGGGTCCAAAAGATACTTGCTAATTCTGGTTCCAACTGTTCGGGCACCGGAAAAGGGCCGGAGCTGGAGGGACAATGTGAGGATAAAGGGGGTGGACCCAGAGGGTGTTTCCCAAAGCTGTGGCTTTAGCCACCATGGATTCCGGGCTGGCCACTGGCCACTGCGATGACAAGGGCTTTCATTCTCTGTTGCTATGGTTTCCTGAAGCAAGCTCATCTCCCAGGAGAACACGCCCCTTCCTTTTCCTTTGTTCCTGATGGACAGGGCAGACTGAGACAGGAAGAGCAGGGCTCTGGCACGAACCCCGGGGGGCAGACTTAGGCCTCGAGGGGCTTGTGAGGGAGGAGGGGTTCTCCTGTGACAGAGAGAGAGATAACACGCCCCTTCCTTTTCCTTTGTTCCTGATGGACAGGGCAGACTGAGACAGGAAGAGCAGGGCTCTGGCACGAACCCCGGGGGGCAGACTTAGGCCTCGAGGGGCTTGTGAGGGAGGAGGGGTTCTCCTGTGACAGAGAGAGAGATCCACTCCTGGACTGGGTTAACGGGAACTGAGTGGTTTCCTCAGGCTGAGGATGAACGTCCTGGACCCCAGCAATTTTATCCTTCCTCAGGGATGGAAGGTTGCCTGTTTGCTGCTTTAGACTCCCCCCATCTCTGATGGGGTTCTTCGTGGGCCCCAGGGGGCTGCTACCCATGGGGGGTCGGCTCATGCTCCAGCTCCCAAAGGAAAGGAGACGAGGCTGGCCCATGGTTTCTGCCCGGCCCACACACCGGAGCTGGGGAGACTTTATTCATTCCAGGGAGAAGTGAGAACAGGAATGAGACGAAGTGTAAAAGTGAATACTGACGAGAACAGGAAGAACAGAGTCTAGTACAGCACACAGCCAAAGGCAGCTGAAGGGAGGCACGGCCATCATCCGGGGCTCTCCTCTCGCCACACTTGAAGGAAAAGGGAACTTGGGGCTCTGGAGCACCAAGACAGGGCAAGGGGGTCAATACTGATGGCCTTGCAGCTAGCACCATGGCAGCCAGTCGGTAGGAGGCGATGGGACCCTGTGGGGTGGACCTCCTCCCACCCGTGCCCCTTAGAGAACTGGTCCCCATCTTCGGTACATTGGACTCAGTGCACAGGCCCCCCTGTTCGAGGCCTGGGGGTGCTGCAGCAGCTAAGCCAGGAAATGTTCTGGGCAGGAGACCCAGGCACACGAGCACACGCCTCTGGGCACTGGACCCCACTCCTGAGCCAGGAAGTCAAGTCAGAGCTGGAAGGGGCGGGGCCCGAGATGACAAAAGGCCTGGAAATCAGATGTGGTCAACTTGGCCCTTTCTGTTTCTCTAAGCCTTGGTCCTGGGCTTTATCATCCCAACCCCAGGCCAGAGGGCTGCTGCTTCCCCACTTGGCCAAGCCTGGGTGAGGACGGGACGGCTGGCATGATGGCTGAGGGGACTGTGAGAATGCACTGAGGCCCTGGAGGGAGAGGACTGGCTGTCCGGAGAACAGGAAGGCGCTTCACACCCGGCTTCCCAGGGTTCCGACCCTGGCACCTAACACACGGAGCCAGGCTTTGGGGAGACCACATGGTCACCCCCCCATCCAGCCCACCCTCACCAAGCAGCTTCCTCTGACCTGATTCACCTGGACCCTCCCCAGCCAGCAGCCCCCACCTGGGGCAGAAGAGCTGGGGCCACGTCAGCCAGGTACCTGTCCCTCACAGGGAGTGAGGTGAAGTGATGCATGGGTGGTGACTAAGGCCCCGAAGCCCCTGCCTCTCTGCCTCCCCAGATACCTTGCAGCCAGGCCAGCCCCTCCCCAGAGAGCAGGGCCTGTGTAAACACGCCCAGGAGGGGAGGCGGGGTTGCTACATATGAGAAATCGTGAACATAAATGAAAAAGCACCTCTGTGTCCTGTCCACAGCCCAAGGTCTCAGCTCAGGAAGCTGAGTGCCGGGAGAAGACCCTCTGGGGTCAGCTCTCCCCTCCCCAGGATGGGGCGGGGCTTCCTTCTGTCCCTCCCCCCTCCCCAGAGGGCTCCAGGATCCTGGGGCGAGAGCGCCTTCTGGGGCTCCAACCAGGAGACACTTCCCCCACATCTCTCAGCTCCCAGGTCACTCATCCCCTGCCCTGGAACCCAGCCCTTCCCAGGAAGTTCCCAGAGCTTCTGGGGCCACATCCTGACCCAGAGAGGCCTCACACCTCCTAGGCAAATGCAGAAACCTGAAGACCACCATTCCCCAGTGACATGGAAATGGAATGGTGTCAGGGTCACCATGCCCCTCCAATGGATCTGGCCGGGTTATAGCCCAGGAGGGAGGTTAGGAACCCCCCTAGACCCAGCTGGCCCCATCAGGGCTCTAGTGAGGCAAGGGACTGGACCAGCTGGCCTTCTGGGTGCCCCTGGCCAGGCCCTGCCAGGTCTGCTTTGGTCCAAGAGCTGGTGGTTTGAAAAGCTGCCAGCTGCCGGTGTCTTCCTTGCCGGACGCGCTGAGTATAGGCATCCTGCCCCTGGCCATCCATCTCCTGGCTGGCCGAGAGCCTCTCCATCCCCACTCTACCCGCTCTGGTGACCCAGCAGCTGCAGGGGGTCTCTGAGTTCTCTCTGGTCTACGAGGAGAGCCAAGAGGATGAACCCAGGGCAGCGGCCCAGTCTTGGAGGAGTCCCAGCAGCGGTTCTTCTCCTAAGCTGCAAGGACCTGCCCCCCTGCAGCCCAGCTCTGGGAAGCACAGAACTTCCACACCCTCCTACCCCAAAGTACCTCAGTAGACCTCTCCCCAGCTCAAGCTCTCCCTACTCCAGAGGTCGCAAACCGGCACACTTTCACCGGTACTGAGGCTTTAACATGTTTTGAACTGATTGCCAACATTAAAAACAAAAATCACATTTTACATGACAGTTCAGAGTTCTGACCTCTGAAAGATCGGACAAATCTGGCAATACAGGGCCTGCACTGTGAGAACCCCTAGGCAGCAATAGCCCCTTTAATGGGGTTAACTGTGACCTCTGCAGTTTGCCACAGTCCCCACCCAGCCCTGCGGCCCTCCCTTTTGTCACCTGCAGTCCCTTGGGCATTTGAGTTTACAACCCTAATTCTGATCCCAACTTACTCAGGCCCCAACCCTCTCTGTAGCCTCAGTGACAGCTGGCCATGACCAACTCAGCCTCAGTAAAAAGAAACCTTAATGGCCACCTCATCCAGCCACCCTTCCACAACCTGAATCCTCTCTACAGCTTCCTGACAAGTAGCCATTTAGTCTTTGCGGCAGCGAACTCGCCACTCCCCAGGGCAGCCTGGCCCTACCCTCTCCCTCACATCCTTTCTCACTTACGCCTCTCAGTCTTGGACTCTGTCCCACCTCAGGGGCTGCACTGTGCCCTCCTCCTACACCTCTGTGACCTGAGCCTCCAAAACCGACTCCCAGCCCTGCCGACCTCTCTCCACTCCCTATTGGCAGGGACCCCTCGCTTCCTGCCAAGCATCTCATGCCTGGCGGGCAGGCTATGGATGACCCCAGCTGCTCCGGCTCCTCTCCACAGGGCCCTGTGAGGAACTAAGGCAAGCCACAGGCCTGGCCCTCACTGCCACCCAAGCCTGGGTGGACTGCTAGATGCAGGAGGCGGTCCCAGCCCAAGCATCCTGGGTTCTTCCTGATTTTGCCAGCAAGAGCTGCCATGCAGAAATGGGGCCTGCAGAGGCCATCACTGGCACTGAGTGTCCACCCGGTCCCCATGCCCAGTCACAGTTCTCAGACCGGCACCCGGCTCTGCTCAGTCCCGTCATGCTGACCCCAGTGCAAGTCTGGGCCCTGCATAAAGCTCAACTCCTGTGCCGGGGGCCCCTGGCTGCAGCAGCAGGCAGAGCAGGGGCTGAGTAAGCAGACCAGCAAGGGCCAGGACTCTTCACCCTGTGTCCTTCCCCAGGCTCTCCCACAACACCCCTGCAGCCTGGGGCTGCACTGGAGGCAGGACGACCCACACAGCACTGCAAGTGGGGGCTGCCAAGGCCCCAGTGCTCTGCTGAGCCACTGACTTTTGCCCTTGGGGCAGTTGTGGCCTGTGCTAAGCTCCTGACTTGCGAGCTACACAAGGACCCCTCTCAGGACAATTCCTACCCTGCTTCCCTTTCCCTGGGTTAAATTCTGCCAGGGCAGGCAGAACAGGAGACACCCCTGCACTCCTCAGCCCCACCCCCGCCACAGGCCTGGTAGGGCTGGGCTACTTCCCATAGATAGGATGCACCCAAATCACAGAGACGCCAGGGTGGAGGCACCAGAAGAGCTAGCACCTCCTCACACAGCCCCATGACACTTAGATCTCCTAGCAATGGCCTTCTGGCCATCAGCAGATCCATTTGTCTTAAGTTTCTCCCAAATACCGTAAGTTTCAGTTGTAGAGTTAAAAACTCTCCCCCACCCCCAAAAATTTACTGCCTCCCTGCCCACAGTCAGGGGGTTTGGCTCAGTGGAAGGAGAAACAGCTTTGGGGGCGGAGCTGGAACGCACTCTCCCTCAGCCCTGCCCCACTTCTTCACCAGCCCCTGCTTCTCCATAGCCAGGCTGGTTCCAGCAGGTGAGCCCTGGTCCCCAGAAGCAGGTGAGGCCTGTGGAGCTGGCACCTGCCTCACACTCGGATCTGGTACCCGTTGAGGTCTGGCATGGCTTTGGGCTCAGAAGGCTTCTTCTCACCCGAGGGCCTGTGGGGGGGAGAGCAGAGTAGGGGGAAGTGAGTGGTTGGTCAGAGAGGGGGAGCTGCCCCTGGTGGCGTCCCTGAGGGGCCCTCGCTGCAGCGGTAGACCGAGTGCTCTCCAGAGTGTGGTCCTGGCTCGCTCTCACCTGCACTGACTCTACCTAGCTGGCATCTAATGTGCAAACCCTCCTCCTGGGAGAACTCGTTGCCTTGGGAGGGGGGGCGTCCCTTCTCCCCTGCCTCTCACATAATCCATCTGTCGCATGCTTTGAAGATACAAGTGGCCCTGGTGACCTGGCACAAGGTAGCCAGGAACTGGCTGGGTGTTGTCTGCTCTGGGGAAATGGGGCCATCTTGCTATGGGAGATACCAACCCATGAACACATAAATCCACTGTCACAAATCACCTCCCTTGAAGGGGAGAAAAAAAAAAAAAAGAGAGGGAGAGAGAGTGAGTGGGAGAGAGAAGAGAGTGGTGGGGGGAAGTGATCTAGTGATCTAGAAGATGAGAGGGAAGGATGGCTTCTTCGGTCCACCCAGGCGCCATGCCATCCCGTTGCTCACCGTCTCTCGCTGCGGCTGTTCCTGTGGTGGGGGCTGGACTGGCCCCGCTGTGGGGAAGAAACATCCTTCTTCCGGTCCTTGGTGGGAGAGGGAGGGCCCGTCCCTTTGCCAATCTAGGTGGGGAGGAAGAAACAACAGCATCTCCAGGACTGCCCCGCAAGAAGCCACATGTTCCTGGGGGCTGGACCTGGGAAGCCTCCAGCAATGTTCTGCTCCGTCTCTGGGTCTTTCTGAAACTGCTTCCCAGGCAGTAAAGCTGCCAGGCAGGAGTTCCTCAGCAGGACTGGCCGGTCCCCATAGGTCCCTGAAAGTAGCATGGAGTGCCATAATACCATAAAAAAGCCCTCAGGAAAAGGCCCGTTTTCCAAAGCCAGTTGAACGGGCTAGTTGGGGAAGTGGTCCCTGTCTGAGCTTTGGGCTGGGATCCTACCACCCCCAGGGTGACACTGGCTCTCTCAAGTCAGTCTGAAGTCAGACTGGGGGCTCTGTCTCTGAGTAAAAAACGCATGAGAAAGCAAATGAATCATCCTTCATGTTGACTTGCGTTTCAAATGTGGGGTGCACTATGGGGTGCTGGAGAGGGGCAGTGCCACCCTGAGAAAGGTCTGTGGAGCTTGGCACAGCACTGAAGGCCAGGTGACTACTGGCTTCAACTCTGGGTCCAAACAGTTGCCTTGAAGACACACTGACATTCTGAGCGGCAAGGTCCAGGATGCCGGGGGTGAGGTGAGGGGCCCTCCCAGAAGGCAGAGGAGCCCTCTCTATTGCAGGTGGGCTGCAGCCCCGTTCTGCCCTGGGAAGGCACTGGGACCCCACAAGGTCCTAGCCTGGGGTGGCAGGGCGGGGCCACCCTAGCTCTTACACCCTGCCCCTGCTGCCTGTCACACCTGGATTGCACATCGTGAGGCTGAGCTCCAGCCCCATCTGCCTCTCACAAGTCTTGGGGTTCCCCACCCTGAAAATGGAGCCACCACCTACTGCCCTGGCTGCCAGGAGCAGCAGTGGGCGGGAAAGTGCAGAGCAGGAGGCTGCCTGGAGGGGCTGAGTCACGGTGCAGGGCCACTGAGCAACACCCAACAAGGGAGGCACAAACAGACAGACACACACACAAGGACACACATACACACACATATGCACACACATACGTGCATGCACACACACACCGTCTGCACATACACACCACCCAGGGGCCCCAGGAAGGCCAAAATTCTGCCAGGTAGAAGGGGATTGGGCTAACTCAACAGCTGAACCCAACTCTTCTAAGTTCCATCCTCCCCACCCCAACTGCACATAAGCCCGCGGGGAAAAAGGAAGAAAGACCACCGTCCTGCCTTCCGGCCCCCTGATGTTCCTTTCTTCTGACCCCCCTCTTTACTGGAGGCGGTTGGGGGGGGGGCTGGGGGAACATTCTGCCAGGTAGAAGGGGATTGGGCTAACTCAACAGCTGAACCCAACTCTTCTAAGTTCCATCCTCCCCACCCCAACTGCACATAAGCCCGCGGGGAAAAAGGAAGAAAGACCACCGTCCTGCCTTCCGGCCCCCTGATGTTCCTTTCTTCTGACCCCCCTCTTTACTGGAGGCGGTTGGGGGGGGGGCTGGGGGAACTCAAGCCAACGGATCCATG
>NW_006160041.1:1454321-1468235 GCF_000334495.1 Tupaia belangeri chinensis | reverse complement strand
TCTCCCCCAGCTACCATTTCTTCCAGACAGGCCATGCTTTAGTACCAAGGGATCTTGACTCTGGAGACCCGCACCCCCAACCTTCCCCACGTTCCCTCCGCCTGCCACCCTCCAAACCCAGCTCACACCCTTCCTTTTTAGGGGTACCATCTCAACCACAGAGCACAGCCTAGCACTGAGCAGCCGGTCCACCCTTCGCCTCCCTTGGTCCTCACACCACCTGCGGCAGGACTGGGAAGGCGCGGAAGGACTCACTCTCCTCTTCCCCAGCCCAAGCGCCTAGACTTGGGGGAGGTGGGTCGGGAGGGTCAGAGGAAGAGTAACCGCGCAGGTGCAGGTGCAGGTTCAGGCTGACCTTGAGCCGCATGTCGCGGGCGTGGCGCTCCAGCTCCTTGCGGAGGTCGTCGCGGCCCAGCCTCTCCACGTCCAGGACGGAGTGCTTCCACTCGATCTGCTCCACACTGTGCGGGTCGTGGGACACGCACTGGCCGAGCTTGACCTTCTTCAGCACGTGCCAGCAGCGGCCGTAGGCGGCCTCGTAGTCCAGCACGAGGTCGCTGAGCGTGCGGAAGGCCGGCGGCTTGTACATCAGGTCCTCGCGCCGGCTCATGCCCAGGGCGCCGTAGCGGCCCCCGAAGTTCACCCCCAGCACGATGTGGCGGAAGTAGTTCCCTGAGAAGTAGGTCTTGAAGCTGATGGGGAAGCGTTCCAGGGTGGGCATGCTGTTGGTGAGGTAACTGGCCGGTAACCCCAGCTAAGGAAAGAGCCTGGAGAGGCCGGGGCGCGCGGGTGCCCGCCCCCGAGTGGCTGCCTGTGCCCGCCGCAGGGCCCCGGTCCGAGTGCACTGAGACCCAGTGCGAGTCATCTCCAAATCCCGCTCACCTCTGCGTGGTATTCCTGTCCTCTGGCGCACGGTAGGTGCTCAAGAACCAGATGGGAACGGGGCTCCAAAACAGTAGGAGGCAACGACGGTGCCTGACTCCAAACCGCTGGGTTTTCGGAGCCTGGGGCACACATCCACTGCCTGTCACCTTCAGATACAGGCAAGCGCCTTCCCAGGGCCTGGAGGCCAGTGGCCTGGCCCTGCTGCCCTCCAGCCTCTCGGAGCCCTCTGCTCTCCCTGCACTCGCTCCTGCTTCCTGGGTCTCAGCCCTGGGTATTTCTGGCCAGCTCCTCCCTCTGACCAGAGCCCCCTTCCCACCTGCCCTTGGCTGGCTCCTTCTCAGGCCTTCTGTGGCTGTCTTCCCTGACTCTTTCTTTTTTAGAGGTTTTTGCCTTGGGGCACCCACACTTGCTGGGGAGAGAGGCAGACAGTGAGAGGTAAAGTGAGAAATCACCTCCCAGAGAGGATGGCCACGCTGCAATTCCCTCTCCTCCATTCTCCCAGGATCTTAGGTTTGCATGCACCACACACACGTGCCAGGCATGAGTTTCAAGCCACCAGGTCTGGGACTTGAACCGTGGTAGACCATGTGGGAGTCCAGTGACATAACCACCATGCCATCTGCTGGCCCCTCGCTAACTCCCTTTCTAAAGCAAGTCCACCCACCGTCTACTTCCCCAGGGCACTCGCCACAATCTGCACTTCACTTATTTCTTTGGCTACTTATCTTCTCTCTCTCGCTAGCGTGCAAGCTTTCAGAGGACAAGAACCTCATCTGCTGTGTTCTTTGCTGTTTCTCTGGGACCCAGCAGAGAGCTAGGCACATAGCAGTCTCTCGGTAAAACTCTCCTTGAAAAACACAGGTAGGCGATGAACAGGAAAGAGCATGGAGCAGATACCGGTTACACACGCTGTGCTCAATGTCCTGGCATGCGCTGACTCACTCAGTTGTCCTAACAGCTCTGTGTGACAGGCACTGCCATTACCCCCTTCTGCAGAGGATGCCAAGGCTCAGTGAGGTCAAGGAACAAAGGCAGAGCCGGGATTGAAGTCTGGGTCAGCCTGACCCCAAAGTCTGTGCTCCCAGATGCTACACCCATGTCCTCACCAACGCTAAACTCACTCCTCCAGTGTTTACCGCGCCCGATGCCTTGTGAGGGATCAGGGGTACAGAGATGAGAAAGGCACAGAGTGCAGTGAAGACGAGAAACAGGAACAAACTCAGCCCATGTTACCACAGTGACCGAAGGAGCTTGGGGGCCCCAGAAAGGGCCGCTCACCAGATGGAGCACCTGTCCTCTTCCTGCCAGGTGAGCCCTGAAAACCTCCCTGTGTAAACTTCCAGCGGAAGTGTCCATGTGGGGAGGAGGCCTGTGGCCTGTGCTGCCTGCCTTCGGCCATCTTCTCTGAGAGCTGCCCCAGGGAGGGGACGGTCTCGTCTCCATTAGTGGCCCTTGCCTAATCTGTGCACCCCTGCAGGACCGCACAGCTGTGCTGCCTGCCCCACAGGTGACCGGCAAATGCTTAAACGCTGGGAGGAAACGGGAGGGGTGGGAAGAGATGTAGCAAGACTGGCCTTGAGCAGGTGAAGCTCAGTAATGGGCACACGGGTTCGTTATGTTGTTCTAAGCTTGAATTTTTTTTTTAATGAAAAAAAGGTAATATCCTTTCTTTGTCAAAATAAATAAAAATTATTTTTAAGAAAAACAAGGCTCAGGCACTGACTAACTAGGATAAAGACCTGGGTGTAACTACTGGCCTCTCCTCTGCCTGTCCCGACTGGGGCATTGGGGAAGGGCAGCCTTTCCCGGGAGCTTGTCTGTCCCCTTGGTTACCCTAGAGACCCCGCTACAAGCCATTCATGGGTTTTTGAGCCAATTCTGTTCACACATCCTATCCATCAACTCCACAAATCAACATGTCCCAGAAATGCCAACATTTGGGCATCCCAGTTGCTTCTCCTGGGTTGTTTGGTTCTTGGAAACGGCACAACAGCCCTTGTGAGACAATGCGACCTGATTCGGAGTTTGAAGAACAGGGTCACTGTGTCCACATGACTCAAAAGTGAGTTGACTACCAAGCACGGGAAAGTGGCAACTGGGGTGCAGAATACTGGGCCTCCCGGGCACCTTCCCCTTGGGGAGCATCCTCCTTATTGGAGTCAAGGGGTTGACTGTGTAGGGGGGAAGCTTGAAGGGCCTGGTCCTCACTCAGATCTGCCCCCCCAGGGCAGGAAACTGAGGCCCGGAGGGGCGGAGCAGTGGGCCCTGCCTCCTCCCAGGCCTCCCAGGGCTGAGGAAGGATACATTCCCAGGATCACGGCTTCCAGGCATTTGATTGGCAGAGCCTCTTTGGTCATTTCCTTGGCCAGGTCCATCAGCCTATGGGAAGGGGGCAGAGCTGTGAGGACAGCACCTCTATTCCCTTGGGCAGGGAGCTTCAGAGGAGGGGACAGGGTAGACCAGAAATGCTAACACAGCCCCCCAGCTGCTGCCTTTGGCTCAGGCCCCAAACCCTTCTCTCCTCCCCCACCTGGAGCCTGGTGAAGGGAAGAAGCAGTCACTGCTGGTGAGGAAGGACCCAGCTCTCCCTTCCCTTCCCCCTCTCCCTTCCTCCTTCCACACCTGGCTCCAAAGACCTGAAGGGGGAGACCAGCAATTAGTGTAATGGCTATGTTGCTGAACTCTCATGTAGTCGACCGCAGTTCAAGTCCCAGACCCGGTGGCTTAAACTCACACCAGGCGCACGTGTGTGTGTGTGCCCAGGATCCTGAGTGGAGAATGGAGGAGAGGGGATTGTTGTGTGGTAATCCCCCCACCAGGGTGATTTCTTGCTTTCTGTCTCTCTGTCTCTCTCTGTCTTTCTGGTGAGCGCACATGCCCTATAGCAAAAAGCTCTCCAAAACAAAAAAAGACATCGAGGGGATGGGAGCATGAATGAGAACAGCCTCTGGGTTGGGGCCTTCTGCGATGGCAGTGGTGGAAGGCAAGGACCTTGGCAGGGATCTCTTTTTTTTCTGGATCACCGTGGACATCTCTCAGCTAACCAGGGCTTCTTCTCAGAAGAGCTTGTTAGTTGATCGGAACTGCTCCCCCAGCCCCCATAGCTGCCAGGCCTGAGTGGGGGTCCTGAGGCAGAGGGCCTGGAGACTGACCGGCTGCTCCTGGACTTGGAAGTCAGGTGTTGTAAGAGCCTATATCCTGGGCCTGGTCCCTGCCTCTTCCCTGCATGCTACCTGGGCCCCAGGGCTCGGTCTGCTGCCGATCTTGCCCAAGAGGGCCCCAACTCCTCCATCCCAAAGGAGAAGGAAAGGGAGCTCCCAGACACAAAAGCCACAGAACGACAAGAGCAAAGTTTGGGGTAGGGCAGGCTGGATTGCACTCAGAGACTTGGAGGGGTAATGAAGTAAATTTGCTAATAAACCATTTAAAGCATTTTTCACAAGACAGCAACATAGTTCTTTGTTGGAGTAAGATGGAGAATTCACACAGACTTTTTTTTTTTTTTTTTTTAGATCTTTTTCTATAGGGGATGTGTGCTTGCCAAAAAGATAGAGACAGAAAGCAAGAAATCACCCCCCAGGGAGAAATGGCCATGCCTCAATCCCTTCTCCTTCATTATCTTCTGGTGATTTTGGGCACGCATGCACACTTGTACAGTGTGAGTTTCAAGCTGCTGGGTCCAGGACTCGAGCTGTGGTCAGTTAACTACATGTGAGTGGTCTTTATTTGCCTAAATAAATAAATAAATAAATAATTTTTAAACAAGTGGGGGTCAGGCCGTGATTAATTAGAATAAAGTCCTGGGCATAAACACCTGCCTCTCCTCTCCCTCACCGAATGAGTCGGTGCATGCTAGGACGTTTAACCAGTGCCATAACCACGACACCACTTGCTGGCCTCCATGTTGACTTTTTAAACCAGGGGGTTCTAAGCCTACAGACATCTTCTGCCTGAGCCCCCAAACCTGGCTGTGGTTTTCACTCTTCCCCATCCTCTGCCCTCAGGGCTTCATTGCCTGAAACTTCCTAGAGCAAGCAGATCCAGCCAGCCATGTGCATGCTGGGCGGTGGCACCAGAACGGGGAGATGCTGTGTTCTCTCCTGTGGGGTCCCTGCACCTTTCAGTAGGTGACCAGCAGAGAGCCCAGCAAAGCCAATGGGGTGATTGTGCAGGTGACCTGCAATGCCGGGTACGCAGGCAGCTGAGGGGACAGGGAGAAAGGGGAGGAGAAGGGCTCTCTCCTGCTAAGCCCACCGTGCATTTAAAAAAAGAAAAGGCTATCTACACTCTGAGTGGGACTCTCTGTCACCACCGAGCAAGCTGGGGTCGGTGAGGACAGTGCCTCCAGCTCCTTTCAGTGGGGAGTGTCAAGAGGAGCGGATGGGTGAACCAGAAATGCTAGAGAAGAGGACCCCTAGGTTCAAGCCAAGCCTTCCTCCCCTCCCCCCACATCTGGAGCCTGGTAGGGGTGAGGGCTCAGCATGGCTGTCAGAGTTCCTTTACATCAAGCTGGCCCTGGCTGTTCATCTCAGCTCAGTTCCCGCTATGACATCCTTAGGTCCCAGGTGGCACCTGTCCCTAATGGCTGGCTTCCCTTAGAAAGTCCTTCCTTGCCCACCCATAACATAAGCTTCCTCTACAAGGACACCACAGGGGTTCCCAAGAGGCTCCAACCCAACCCAGGGGCAGAGGGATGGGGCCTCCCCATACTTACCCTGTCAGAGGTCTGCTCTTCTTAATTTCAAAGAATTGTGTCCCTGTGTGATTGTACCTGTGGGCGCAGGTTAAGGGCTTCCTGACTTGGTCTGGAAGAAGTCATCCCTGGCCCCCGCCTGTGTCCCAGACCCTGGGTCAGGTCTGAACCAGCACCTCCCACGAGGGACCATGGAGGATGAGGGGATAGCACGTGGCCCTCTCCTCTCTCATCCTTGCCCTATCCTCCTGGCGGTATGTGCAGGCAGCCAGACTGGCCCAGGCTAGGAGAGAGACTGCCGTGGGGGACAGCTTGCAGCAGCACTTCATTTTCCAACCAGCTGAGAAGTACATGAACAGAGAAGGAGGGGGGCGGGGTGGGTCCAGCAGGGTCTCTAACTGCTGGGCTGTCCTGAGCCAGTCACCGTCCCTGGCAGGGCCACAATTCCTCTAGAGGCAAAGGCAAGGGCTGGACACCATTTCTGTCACCCACTTGGCCTTTCCCCTACTCAGGACTCCTGCCTATTTCTCCCACCTCTGACCTTGCTTATAGCCAGGAGGGCTGGGGGAGAGGACCCAGGACATGCAGTTCTAGGGCAGGGTACAGGGGTTAGAGGGGCTTAGAGCAGGGACACAGAGGAATGTGGACTTGGGGGGGAGCCTAGCTCTTCCTACGCAAGGTGACTGGGCTCCTGCCAGAAAAGAAAAAGGCGAAGAACCAGGAGAAAATTCCAGGATGTGGACATTACCTCCTGGAGCAGAACTTACCTTCTCTCATTGCACACACATTGACTTTTATTTATTTTTTCTTTTCTTCTTTTTTTTTTTTTTGGAGAGGTTTTCGCTATAGGGCGCGTGTGCTCGCCAGACAGACAGAGACAGAGAGACAGAAAGCGAGAAATCACCCCCCAGGGGTGACGGCCACGCCGCAATCCCTTCTCCTCCATTCTCCTCTCAACGGGATCTTGGGCACGCACGCACACGCGCCTGGCGTGAGTTTAAGCCACCGGGTCCGGGACTCGAACCGTGGTTGACTACATGGGAGTCCCGCGACATAGCCATTACGTTAACTGCTGGTCCCCACACACACTGACTTTTAAGACAAGTTTTTCAATGACCTAAGGGAGCTTCCCTGCTGTCCCTCTGTTAGGGCCGGATGGAGAGAGGAGGTCTAGTCAGGGCTACTCCTCTGCAAGCCGCTCAGAGGCAGCTCCCTCTTTTGACTCCAATGGACGGCAGGAGGGGGAAGCAGGTGGGCCCAGCACTCCTTGGACAAGATCCCTCAGATACCCAGGCCCAAGTGAATGGCCCCTCCCCGGAGTGGTGGGATGAGGTGATTCTGCTGAGACCTCTCCCGCCCTGTCTGAAACAGGCCCCGCTCAGCCAGCAACGGCCATCACCACAGACCAGAGGATACTGCAGCTCCCTGATGTAGCGCTGCACGGCTTCCAGGCGCTCCGGGACGGGTGTGGACGGCTGGAACGTAGGCACACTTGGTATGGGAATCTGGGGACAGAGAGAGTGCCCTGGTCACAAGAGGAGGCTCACCTGGAGCTTGCAGGCCACCAGACAGCCAGGGTCACCCCCAGAGGAGCCATACCCTGGGGAGGGACAATCTCCCTTCTCTCCTACCCTGAGCCTCTTTCTTAGGTAACTCCTTCTTTCAGAGACTCTGGACAGGGCTCCAGCCTCACCAGTCCTTCCCTCCTGGCATCTGAAGGCATGCGTAAATGGAAGCATATGTTGATATTCCATTTTTATGCTGCTTTAATGATTTTTTAAAAGATTTTTTTTGGTATAGGGTGTGTGGGCTTGCAGGAGAGAGACAGAGACAGAGAGGGAAAGTGAGAAATCACTTTCTGGGGGGATGGCTACTCTGCAATCCCATCTCCTCCATTCTTCTGTCAGGATTTTGGGCATTTACACCCACGTGCTGGCATAATTTTTAATCTGCCATGCCTGGGTCTCAAACAATGGTTGGCCACGTGGGAATCCAGCACCTTAACTACTATGTCATCAGCTGGGCCCTGCTTTAAGGACTTTAGGAAAAAACACAGGCTGATGCACTGCTTTGAATTTAAATATTCATTAACTTCAAGACTTAACAAGAGTGCCAATACTGGGGTTCAGTTCTTTTGGGTTTGGGGTTTGCTCTGGTTTACCCAGTGCCCTGTCTTCTCAGGGTGGGACTCTGGGCTGAGGGAGTGGTCCAGGAGGGTGAAGGTACCCTCAGTAGAGGGTGCCACCTGCCCCAGTGATGTGGCACATGTACTGGGCCTTCTAGAGCACCAACCTGAATGGTCAGGTCCTATTTGGAGCAGATCTAGCTGTGACTCCATTTCCGGGGCCTAGCCACTCTGCAGGGGTTTCACAGAGGCTCCAGGGCCCCTGGGTTCTCTTTCAAATCTCCCTTTCCCGCCAGGGTGGGTGCATGGGCAGGAAGGGCCATGCTCTTCTTGGGAGGCTGTCACGGACATAGGCAGAGTCCACGGAGCACAGCCTTTTCAGTCAAGTGGAGCGGGGCTGGGACTCCGATGAGGAAGTGACAAACTCATTATCAGTGCACACTTGGGCCTGGGTGCTGCTGATGGCAGGGGACACGGAGAGCCTCTGACAGACACTCACTCCAAATGGTGGAGACACAGAGAAGGCCCCATCCAGAGGCACAGCTCTGCATGGACTTCCTCTTCTGTCTGCCCTCGCTACCGGTCCCCTCCTTCCTATCTGGACAGTCCCTAGAGACCGCACTGGCTCCCAGCAGATGACGCCTCTGGCCAGAGGCAGCTATTTCTCTTTTAGAATCTCTCCCTATCCCCAAACTGGCACCACCCCTTAGTCACCTGGGGGATAAAAGCCCAGGGAGGCAGGCTGCCCCTCCACTTGTCTGACCACCCTGTGCAAATGAGCTCCAGAACTCTCGGAGGACCTGGTCTGGCCTCCTCGGATCAAAGACAAGAGGGTGGGGGGTGGGAGAGGAGTGAGAGGAGTCACTTAGCAATTCCCCTTGACAGTTTTGCACACCTATCCAGTCACCCCTCAAGTGGTAGTCCCTGCGAGAAGGCAGCTGGAGCAGATGGGTCATCCCCACTTGCTAAGTGGGGATCCAGTGATGTCGAGGGGCTTCAGATAAAGGAGCTCCAAACAGAGAGGGAGCTGCAGGCCAGGAACCACCCCCAAAGCTTGCCCACAGCCAGGCCTGGCCCAGGGCCATGACACCAAGAGCAGTATCAGACTTACTATCCAGACAAAGGACCCAGAAACTCGCTGCAGTAAGGAAAGCCCACAAAGACCCGGGACCCATAAGCAGGGGCTCAAAGGCCACCACTCGGGGGCTAAGCTGCAGGAGCTGTATCCTTGACACATGACCTCACAGCAGCCAGTACCTATACTCTTTTTTCCTGAATGTTACAGGCAGAGGCTCACTCACTCACAGATGAGAACCACTCTATATCCAGATGACCAGGCCTACTTTTGGGCTCACTGCCTGGGTCTGCCCCCAACCCCCATACCACATTGCTGAGGGGTGGGGCTAAGTGGGGCACAGTGCCGGTGAGGGATAGGAGCTACCCAGATCTCTCAGTTCTACGAAGACGTCTTCACTGTTGGAGTCCATGTCACCTAGCACAGCAAGGAGGCTTGTTGGTGGGGAGGCCCGCAGTGCAGCCTGGAGATGAACAGAGCCGGCCCTGGAACAGGCTACCGCCATCTGTCCCCGCTCTGACATTTAGTCTGGTGACTTGACTGACTCTCCGTAACTTCTCTGTGCCTCAGAAGCCGCATCTGTCAACGGCACCAAAGCAGAACCAACCTCACCCTGGAGATGAGATGCTGCATGGGGAGGCCTAGGAGCAGGGCTGGCACGCAGCAGGGGCTCCACACCAGTGCAGCCGCTGTGTGCCAGAGACCTCAGTGAGCACCTCTGAGCCTGCAGGTGCCATCTTTGTGGAGATGTCCCAGTCCTCATTCTGCAGGCGCTCAGTGCCAGGCCACCATTAGAAGACCTTCTACAGCCAGGTCTGAGGCAAGTGACCACTGCTTTTAAAAGTGGTGGCATGGGGCTTGCAGGTGGCATGGTGGTTAAGGGCACTGGACTTCCACATGGCTGACTGCAGTTCGAGTCCCGGACCTGGCGGCTTGCTTTCTCACTTTCTCTCTCTCTCTCACGCGCTCGCTCTGCCCCTCTCTGGTGTAATAAAAAAAAATAAGTAAATAAATAAAGTTAAATAAAATAATTCTTTGGGGGAAAAAACCTCATATGAAAAAAGAAGTGGTGGCAGCTTGAGACACGGAAGAACACAAACTGCGGGAGGATGTGGGATCCTGCTGGAAACAGCTGCCCTTCATCATACCGCCATCATGCTGGTCAAGATGTTCTCCAGAACTCTGGGGAACGGTTTGTTCTGCGCACTCACTCCTTGCTCTGTTTACTGGGCACCTATTAGACACTCACCTAATGAAGCCTTGCATGCTTGGTATGGCCTCCTCTCAGCATCCCTCAGAGTGGACATTGCTGTGGTCCCCGTGCACAGAAGCAGTTATGGGGGAGCAAGGATGTGAACGAGGTGGGTTTGCCTAGAGGGCTCTCCTTCCATCACGCTACCCTGCAGGGGTCCCAGACTCAACCACCTGTAGGAGCTGGGCAGGTGGAATAAATGGGGGAAGGGAGTGGTGGGGACGATGGCAAATGGAGGCGGGCGACCATTGCTCTGCCCTAGCTGATGGTCGCCTTATGGGATTTCAGAATCTCCTCCCATATCGTCTCATTTTCTCAGAAGATGCCAACAATCTGGATCTTGGGCAACCTTCCAATTTTAAAATTTGGCTCCAGTGACTTTTTAAAATATTGTGCAGCCCCCACAAAAATCTTGGGCCCACCAGTGTGGCCTCTGCAGAGGACATCTCTGTGGCAGTCCCCACAGCATGGCCACTTGGGGGGGGGTGAGCCTGGTGGTCAGCCCACCTGCTGCTGGCACGCTGGTACCCAACCCTGCGGCTTTCCTCCAGGCCTCCCAGCTGCCTGCACACCTCCCAGGTGCTAAGGGCTCCTTTCTAGTCTGGGCCAAGGTAGAGGAGGAACCCCACACAGACTCACATGGTTTCTCTGAGACACTTTCCCCATGGTTGGTGGAGGGGGCTTCCCATTTTCCCAAACCCCTCCCAAAATTCCTTACCATACTCTTGTTAGTCATGACCCACCCCACCCCATCCAGATAATAGCTTCATTCCTTCACCAATGTCTTTCCATACATGAGAACTGAAGATGACAAGATGACACTGCAGACCAGTCCTTAAGGAGCTGTTTTTTTTTTTTTTTTAAGTCCCCAGGAGTGGTGACAGTACTGCAGGCAATCACTCACACTCCTGCCTGCTTTAGGTGCAAGTGTCGTGGCTGGAGAGCGTCTTCTCAACACCAACTTGCTCATGTGGGCGAAACCTGCGACTCTGGCCTCACCGGCAGAAATGCTCTGAGTGAAAGCTAGTCTTCCCTCCTCAATTAAGGGCAATGAACGTCCAACAACCAGGATCGGTTTGGGGCTCTCTGGTTTACCAAATGCTTTGACACATAGTGTCTCATTTAATCGTCCCCCAAGTCGACCCCATTTCACAGATGAGAAAACGGGCCGAATAGGTCATAGGAGCTTGCCTGAGGTCAAATAGACAGGGAGGTGATCCCTACCGAATGTCCACATCCTTCCATGCCATAGTTCCTTTATCAGGAATTTATCCCAAAGAAATAATCCGAGACAAATCCCAATATGTATGTGTTAGAATGCCCACCACAGTGCTCATTTGAAGAATAAGGTATTGGAAACAAAGAACATTAGCTAAATACAGCGTAAGCCAATATGGAAGGCAATTATGTAGTCATTCAAAATCAAGGGACGTTCCCCTGGAATTACGAGGCAGTTAGTTGTTTAAGTTCCCACCTCTGATTCTGTTTCCCCAGAAGATATTTTCTAATGGCTTGACCAATCATCTGATAAAAACAAAACTAAACAGACGGTCTGTACCCACAGTCTAGACCACACTCACGGCTCCTTCCCTTCCCACTAAAGCAGGCACTGGACTCTAACCTTTGTCCAAAAGCCTGTTTCGGGGATTTCAGGTCCATGCATTTGGGAGTGCTTCCTTAGTCTTAAGCATTATGTTTTTGGTTTTTTTTTTTTAAAGCATGATGTATTTCACAAGACCGTACAGCACAGAAAGCCTCAAATACCCCTTCATTCAGCAAGCACACATAAGCGCCTGTTCGGTGCCAGGCACACAGGAGGCCTTGGAAAGACAAAGATGAATGAGATGCAGCCTCTGCCTTCGTGGGCAGCACAGCTGAAGGACAGTCACCGTGGAGGAGTTCCAGCTGACACAGAAAACTACTAACCTACCCCTCTCCAAAGGACCTCTCCCAATGCCCTGAATCTAGTGTCCAACAGATCAGAAGATCTGGGGCCTAAAGACCTGGGGTTAAGTCCCAGCCCTGTCATTTAATGACTGTGGGACTTTGAGTTCCTACCTATAGGGTAGTTGGGAAAGTCATGATGTATTTTTCTACGCAAAAACACGTCACACTTTTGCAACAACCTAATATTCACCAACCTTCTCATGTGTAAAAGGGGGACCCCACCTGCGTTTACTTCCCAAGGTTGTTGGGAGAATTCAGTGAGTTAGTGCATGTATTTTCTTAGCATACAAAGCCCTCTGTCTCCTTAGTCATTCATTATCTCTCTGCTCACAGTTCTCCGGCTTAGCAAGCATGTCACCAGGCAAATGCAATGTCAGGGCGCATTAGTGTGTATGTTAGTTCATCCACCCTCCCCCAGGCCCCGAAACTGGGCATTTTAGAGATAGGGGAGGGCCTCCTGTAGACAGGGCACGTGAACCTCCCTTACTGAACGACTGCATGGTGGTGGAGAGAAAGTTCTCTTGCCAGGCATGAACTGTACGTATTTTTAACATCTTACCATGCCAGTGGTCCCTACCCTTTCTGAGGAGTATGGTTTTGCTCCCTTGGCCCCAAGATCACTAAGGACAGAGATTATCCTGTCTCCCCTTCCCCTCCTCCCCCTCCTCCCCCATCGCTCCCTCCACCCCCAGTGCCTCACCTTGGGCAAATCCGTGGCCCCACGGATCCGCTGCGCCACCTTCTCTCCATCGGGGTGGATCTTAGCCACGTGCTTCCACATCCTTTCCCAGGTGGCTTCATCCACAGGCAGTCCGCCCCGGTTGACAAAGAAGGGGACGCCTCCATCTCGCAGGTCCTCTTCCCCTTCTTCCTCGGGTTCCTCATCTCTCTGGGCTGAGGCCCCTTCGCTGGTTTCCAAACGCCTGACCCCAGAGGCTGGTGGGGCATTGGCAGTTGGGGAAGCACTGCTGCTGCCACCCCCGACCACTTTTTTTCCACCTGGCATCCCTAAATTCTTGATGGGGGTGGATGGAATCAAGAGGCGGGAAAAAATTAGGGGCTCACAGGAGGCCTCCCACACTCGAGCTGCAGAGACAACACATGGCCAAACAGAGTGCAAGGCGCCTTTAAGAAACCAGGGCGTGGCTCCTATACAATAAACTACTACTCGATTAAAAAAAAATCAGTGCAACAACTTGAAGAGAGGGTTAGGGGGTGGGTTACCCGGGGTCAGCCTTAGAGGCGTTTTGTTTGAAAAATGGGATAGAGAGAACACACCCTAACTTGGCAGCCTTCACAAAGCACCCCCATTTGACAGCGAGAACAATGACGCGCACGGCTGAGCTGGAGAGGAAACAAGTCGGGGAGGGAAACTGAGGCCACAGAGCTCAGAACTGCGGCCGCAGACAAAAAGGATCAAGGCACGCGTGCCCGGGGAACTGGGGTCCCCAGGTCCCAGTTCTAAAAAGAACAAATTCCTCTACAAAACCCTCGCAAGCTCACACCTGCGTGCGCCCCCGGGAGGTTGGGGGGGGGAGGCGGGGAAAGCGGGGAGGGGAGGGAGAAGGGAGAGACAGAGGAGACTCGGGGCAGTGTGAGCTCCAAGGCCAGACCCCACAGTGGGAGGATGGCTCTGGAGGACGATTTATCCGACTCGACGAGACCAGTCCGGGAGCCGAGACTCGCAGCTAGCGGGGCCCGGGGAGCCGGCGCGCGCCGACGCACACATTCCACGCCCGCAGCCAACTCCCCGCACAAAGTGGGCTTTGTCTGGGCCCCCAGTTTCCTCGTTCCCCCGGCAGTAGCGGAGCCCCCAGAAGGCCAAAGGGCGCCGCGAGGAGGGGGGAAGGTTGCAAGCGCCAAGGCTCTGCCGGTCCCCAGCCCCACGCGACTCAGCGAGCGGGCGGCGGGCAGCTGGCGCGGCGCCGTGCCACCCG
>NW_006160041.1:1435016-1454028 GCF_000334495.1 Tupaia belangeri chinensis | reverse complement strand
GCTGCGGCGCGTCCACCCGCCCCCACTGTCCCAAGGCCCTGGTGCTGCCGGCCTTGTCCCCAGCCTGCCCGCCGCCCACCCGGCTCGACTCCGGCCCGCGCGGCGCATGCGCTCCGTCCCCCTCTTAAAGGGCCAGCGCATTCCGGGCCGGTCCTCCCCCTCCCGCAGCCATCCTTGTGCCCGGAGTTATCTCAAGGATGCTGACCAGCGTTCGCTTTCTTCTCACCTCTCTCCCGGCACAGCTAAGCCAGTGCGGAGCTGGAAGGAAGTTACAACGTGCCAAACTGAGCGCAAACTCCACCGACACTCCTAGCGCGGAAGGAATTTCTGCAGTTCGGGATTTCCTGAAGGGAGACCTCGCTGCGGATACGAGAGAGAGCACTGGACTGGAAGACGGAGGATCTAGACCGGGTTCACTGCTTGGTCTGCTGTGGAACCTTCAACAATTCACTTACCTCTGTGGGCCTCAGTTTCCCCATCCATCAGCCGATGTGGTCAGTCCCTGCTGGGGCACGCGTTCCTTAAGAGAGGACACCTAGGGGTTGAAGGTTACTACCTCTGAAAACAAAAGGGTTAAAAGTCATTCTTCTGCACCAGACGACCTGCGTCGGTGGGAGTGGGGTGTGCAGCTTCGCTCCTAGTCAGCAACTTCGCTCCTAGTCCGCCTCCCCAGACCAGGCTTCCCCCGGCCGACGGCAGACGTGGATGGGCGGGAGGGATGCTCTTCCCCAGGGCCTGGGATCACGCCATCCGGGTGGGAGCAATGGTTGGGGAGAATCAGCCAGCCCAAGGGAAGGTGGGATCACAGCAATTTTGTGGCGCCTCTGAACTGCAGAGATTTAAGGCACCCTCCTCCTCTCTCATTCCATAGAGCCTTAACATAGGTTGGGGGGGGGGAGAGCTTGCTCTTAACATTGACAGAAGCAGAGAACTTTACTCAAAATCAAAAGCGGTAAGACTCCTCCTTGCTTCCCTGCCGGTACTGTGACAGTCAGGATTCCTTAGGTCTTCAGTGACTGCATTCCCCAACAAGCTGAGGTTTCTTCACCAGGGCTGGTACAGAGATCCCCAGTGTTTCTCCACCTGTTCCTTAAAGTTGTTCCTGCTGTCTGAACTTCCTGGGTCTCCTGAGCTCCAATAGCAACCTTTTCTGCCTGCAGGATCACAACTCAAGGGTGAGCAGCAATGGGGAGCGTCATAGGACTCCCAGCCTCCCGTGAAGCCTGGATCCTCCTGAGCACACCGAGACAGGAAGACTCCAAGCAAGTAGGAATACCTAGGGATGGGCAAAGGGGGGGGGGGAATCAAGTCTAGAAAGTATTTCTCCAACTTCACTCAACTAGGAAGTGGCAGAGTTAGAATTTGGACTGAAGTCCTAAATTCTTCAGACACTTAATTTTCACCCTTCACTTTGCCTCTTAAATTAGGGAGTGGTTGTGGTGGTTTAAAAATATGCTTACAGGGCCAGCAGGTGGCACGATGATTAAGGTGCTGGACTCCCACGTGGTCGACTGCAGTTTGAGTCCCAGACCTGGAGGCTTCAAAATCACATGGAGCGTGAGTGTGCATGCCCAAAATCCCAAGAGAAAAATGGGAGAGAAGAGATTACAGCATGGCTGTCCTCTTGGGTGATGGTTTCTCATTTTCTCTATCTCTGTCTCTCTTCAGTGAGCACATGTGCCCTATGACAAAACAAAACAAACAAAAAGCTCGCATGTTCTTGACTGCTCCTTTCAAAAGATGGGGTCTAGAAGGCTAGCGGGTGGCATAGTGGTTAAGGCACTGGACATCTACATGGTTGACAGTGGTTTGAGTCCTGGACCCAATGGCTTGAAAATTACACCAGACATCTGTATGTATGTGGGTGCCCAAAATCCCAAGAGGAGAATTGGAAGAGAAGGACTTGCAGTGTGGCTATCCTGGGTGGATGATTTCTCACTTTCTCTCTGTCTCTCTCCAGTGAGTGCATGTGCCCTATGGCAAAAGCCTAAAAATAAGTAAATAAATAAATAAATGATGAAGTCTAGTTTCCCTCCTCTTAAATGTAGACTGGACTAAGCGGCTCACTTCTACTGAATAGAATGAGGAGGAGGTGATGCTATGTGATTCTCTAGGCTGGGTTATAAAGAGATGACTTCCTCTCTTTCTCAGATGAAACTAGCCACCATGTTGTGAGGAAGCCCAAGCCACATGAAGAGGCATTTAAGAGTGTTCTCGCTATCTCTGTCCTGTGCTGGACTCCCACGTGGTCGACTGCAGTTTGAGTCCCAGACCTGGAGGCTTCAAAATCACATGGAGCGTGAGTGTGCATGCCCAAAATCCCAAGAGAAAAATGGGAGAGAAGAGATTACAGCATGGCTGTCCTCTTGGGTGATGGTTTCTCATTTTCTCTATCTCTGTCTCTCTTCAGTGAGCACATGTGCCCTATGACAAAACAAAACAAACAAAAAGCTCACATGTTCTTGACTGCTCCTTTCAAAAGATGGGGTCTAGAAGGCTAGCGGGTGGCATAGTGGTTAAGGCACTGGACATCTACATGGTTGACAGTGGTTTGAGTCCTGGACCCAATGGCTTGAAAATTACACCAGACATCTGTATGTATGTGGGTGCCCAAAATCCCAAGAGGAGAATTGGAAGAGAAGGACTTGCAGTGTGGCTATCCTGGGTGGATGATTTCTCACTTTCTCTCTGTCTCTCTCCAGTGAGTGCATGTGCCCTATGGCAAAAGCCTAAAAATAAGTAAATAAATAAATAAATGATGAAGTCTAGTTTCCCTCCTCTTAAATGTAGACTGGACTAAGCGGCTCACTTCTACTGAATAGAATGAGGAGGAGGTGATGCTATGTGATTCTCTAGGCTGGGTTATAAAGAGATGACTTCCTCTCTTTCTCAGATGAAACTAGCCACCATGTTGTGAGGAAGCCCAAGCCACATGAAGAGGCATTTAAGAGTGTTCTCGCTATCTCTGTCCTGACAGTGCCTGTCAGCCAACAACCAGAATTATTTCCAGATAGGCAGTGAACTGAGACTTTCCATGATCCTAGTCCCCAGTTTTTGAGTCTTACAGATGAGGTCCCAGTCATAGAGCAGAGACAAGTCAGCCTCACTGTGCCCTGTCTGAATTTTTCTCTCACAAAGATTGGGAGATAGTGAGTAATTCTTGTTTTAAGTTGGTAAGTTCTGGAGTAATTTGTTATGTAGCATTAGATAACTAGCATGCTGATTTTCCTAAAATGCCATGTAATAAAATAGATTTTGAGTATTCACTCAAACAGTCAAACAGGAAGTACATCTGAGTACTTTCTGTGTATCTAGCTCTGAATAAGGCACTGGGGATTTGGTTGTGAAGGAGGGGGCTGTGTGGTCTCTGCCCTAGTACGGCTCATCAGGTGTACAGCGGGGAGACAGGAGGACACAGTTCCCATGGTTCTCTGCCAGAGGGTTAACAGGAAGCTGTGGGAGTGCATACCCAGGGCAATTTTCTGGTCCTGTGGGGAGTTGGGCACAGGGCCCACATGGTCTAGGCTAGAGAATTTTCTGGCACATGTGGAGAGAAGTGGGAGGAGATCTGCATGAGGTAAGGGGGAGGGGCTTGCAAATAGATAAGAAAATGGTGAAACTGGAAAAATGTGTCTAATTTAATCTCATTTTAGCCACAAGCCCAGAGAGGATAGGTATCTTGCCCGGTGTCACACAGCTTGTGAACTGGGTCCAGATTCTGGGTCCTTCATCAGACCTTTCCATGACTCTCCCACCCCACACCCAGAGAACAGCACCTCTAACAGACACTTGAGTAACTCCTTCTTAGCTGCAAAGCTTTTATAACTATTATTTATTTTGCTGTCTTCACAAAAACTCTGAAAGAGGTTGGGATACATACAAATCCCATTATACAGGTCAAGAAATGATGCACAAGAGAAGCTAGGGGGAACCAGCAGTTAGCGTAATGGCTATGTCGCTGAACTCCCACGTAGTTGACCACGGTTTGAGTCCCGGACCCGGTGGCTTAAAACTCACGCTGGGCGCATGTGTGTGCATGCCCAAGATCCCAAGAGGAGAATGGAGGAGAAGGGATTGTGGCGTGGCCATCCCCCCGGGGGGTGATCTCTCGCTTTCTGTCTCTCTGTCTCTCTCTGTCAGGTGAGCGCACACACTCTATAGTGAAAATCTCTCCAAAAAAAAAAAAAAAAAAAGAGAAGCTAGGTTAATTATATATCCAGTCCAGGGACTGGCACATCAGTGCTCTGGGTTCGAGTGACTTTGATGATAGCAAGGATGATGACAATGATGTGTAGCTCATAACACATAATCACTGTTGTGATCGCCACACCCTGGACTAATGGTCTGGAAATGAATGCACAGCGTCTTATGGCATCGATACTCATACTAATCTGTTCTGGCTCATTTTCTATTCATGTGACACTGAAGCCTGAGTCAGACTTCCAGGGAAGAGAGTCTGGCTGACGTAGTTGGGTCCTGGGCCGTCCCTTGTCTGGAGGAAGGCGACGCAGCTTCATTAACCCACCAAGACTGTCTGTGGTCAGGGCATGAGTTGCCCTAAAAATAGATGGGGTGATGTTAATAAAGGAGAGGCATGAAGGCACTCAGATATAGATACGTTTACAGTGTTTATAGTGTTACTCAGCAGGTGGCCTGGTGGCTAAGGTGGCTGGAGCTAACATAGCCAACTACACAGGTTTGAGTCCTGGACCTGGCAGCTTGAAAAACATTCTGGGCGCATCGGGCATGTGTGCATGTGTGCCTAAAATCTCAAAAGGAGAAATGTAGGAGAAGATATTGTGGTATGGCCATCTCCGATAGGGGGTGCTTTCTTACTCCCCGACCCATACCCTCTAGCAAATTTAAAAAAAAAAAGTTAACACTATAAACTACGTCGGTACTGTCCGATACAGTAGCCAAAAGTCACGCGTGGCTATTTAAATCTAATTAACATTACAAAACGGAAAGTCACGCTAGCTGTACCACGGGTACTCAGTCGTCACCGATGGCCATGGCTACTGCAACGACCCGCACAGATGCTAGTTCATTTCCTTCACTGCAGACATTTCTACTGGACGGCGCTGCTCTACGATTCTTACCTGGGATTCAATTCTTTTTTTTTTTTTTTTGGAGATGTTTTTGCCATAGGGCTCGTGTGCTCGCCAGACAGACAGAGATAGACAGAGAGACAGAAAGCGAGAAATCAACCCCCAGAGGGGATGGTCACGCCACAATCCTTTCTCCTCCACGCTCCTCTCAGGATCTTGGGTGCGCACGCACACGCGCCCGGTGTGAGTTTAAGCCACCGGGTCCGGGACGCAAACCGTGGTCGACTACATGGGAGTCCAGTGACATAGCCATTATGCTAACTGCTGGTCCCACCTGGGATTCAATTCTTTGTCTTTTCTTCATTTATACATTTTGAAGAAGGGCATGGCAAAAATGGTGAGTCCAAATCTTTATTCATGTCTCAGCTGTGTTGCATGCCCCGGTCAATTGCTACTACTGAGAGGTTGGGTCTGCCTGGGAGTCCGTATGTCAGGTGGAAGGGCATCCAGACAGATTGGGTTCAATTCCTGCCCTGATGTAAGCTGCAAGATACAGTGGTGTGCACCTGCTATATTAGCTAACTAGGAAATACGGCAAGAAAACTGTGAGACCCTGTCTCTCACCTATGGAAAAAAAAAAGGGTAACTTCATTTATTTAACAAACATATATAAGGACACTTCAAAAAGTTTGTGGGAGGGTGGTGCTGGCAGGAGGCATGGTGGTTAAGGATGCTGGACTCCCACATAGTCGATCACAGTTCGAGTCCCAGATCTGGTGGCTTGCTTTCTCATTTTCTTTCTTTCTCTCTCTCTCTCTCTCTCTCTGTGTGTGTGTGTGTGTTCCTCTCTGGTCAAATTAAAATAAATAAGTAAATAAAATTACATAAAATAATAAAAATTTTAAAAAATACTATTAAAAAAAAGTTTGTGGGAAGGGGCTTGTAGCTGGCATAGTGGTTGGAGCACTGGACTCCCACATGGCTGACCACAGTTCAAGTCCTGGACCTGGCTTGAAAATCAAACTGGGTGTGTGTGCTTGCATGCCCAAAACCCTGAGAGGAGAGCGGAGGAGAAAGGATTGCAGTGTGACCATCTTCTCTAGGAGGTGATTTCTCACTTTCTCTTTTCTTGTCTCCCTCTGGCAAGCACGTGCACCCTAAGGTAAAAACTTTAAAAATAACATTGTGGGAAAATGGAATTAAAATGGTGCCCAAAAATCCGAAATCCAGGCATAGTTTTCTTATACTATTCATTTCCGGGAACTTTCGGAAGATCACTCGTATTCGGGGTTTACTCTGAGTCATACCATGGTCGTAGGCACCAGGGATGCCTGGGAGGGACCCGAGATCTAGTCCAGGGGATCTAGCATTAGAATCACCCAGGGCGCTCTTACTATGAGTGGCACCCAGGCCCCACCCAGAGAGATTCTGAAGAAATGGGTTTGGAGTGGGGCTCGGGCACCCATGATTTAGAAAAGCTAGCCAGGTGATGCTTATGTGTGGCCAGGCTTGAGAACCACTGCAGTGTGGTCTGTCCGGGGAAGTGACTCGCTGAAAACCTGACTCCATACAGGTCCGACTCGCATCTCAGGATTCTTCTGACAAAAGCAGAGTTTTCCATGGATATGGCATCTGTCTGAATTCTTAGAGGAAAATTCATTTCTTAATCCAAACAGAATCCAATGGACTTCCAATTAAGTGCCAAAAGAACGTTTCGCTTGAGGTCCATTTTAAATCACTTTTCTCTAAGGGTTGATATGTTTCGTGTCTGGAGCTGCATTATTCAGCCAAGGCGGGGGAATCCCTCTAAAGAGAGTTACCCTTTGCTGAGCACCTTGCATAGCTCAGGTGTATGACATACTGAGTTCCACTTAATCCCCAGGACAATCTTGCAGAGTAGATAGTGCTGGCCCCAGTTGACAGGTGAGCAAACTGAGGGTTAGACACTTAGCTTTATGACTTGGCACAGCTGGGATCCTAACTCCGGAGTTCGTGTTCTTCCCCTATAGCACGCTGTGTCTACACCACTGCCAAGTCTGCAGGGCGGTGGGCACATACCCTGCTCTGCTCTGGATCCACATAGGAAAGAAAGCTCTCTGCAGGTGATGTGCTGTCTTCTCTGTGTGTGTAGACGGAAGCCCCGGCAACGTTACCTGTGCTCCGTGAGAGTGCTAGGGGCCTGGGGGGAAGAGGGATTTGGGGATAAGACGGGAGAGAATTGCATGGCATCAGACAGGAGGGAATTGCATGGCGTTCTTCTAATGGATGGTTGTGCCTGGATTCCTTTTACTAGACGATTGGGAGGAAGCGAAGAGCGGGGTTGTACCTGGAGCAGTCAGCTCTCAGACACTAGCAATTATGGTGCATGCCTGGTATAACATGATCTGTTCTTGGCCTGGATTCCTGTGGGCTGGCAGAGTGTCTGTGTCGCCATGTATCTTTGCAATCTGAGTCCCTGCCTGATACTTCCTGGGCAATCTGGCCTGGGCTCCGGGGACTGGGAAGGGGCAGAACTCATTATGTCCATTTCAAAGGACTCTACCAGAGATATCTCACCCCTGCCATTCTCCGGGGGCACCTCAGATAGTAATAGAAGATCTGGGCCTTGGAGAATAGTAAGGGCCAGACGTAGAATGATCAGGCCTTGTCTGCGTGGCATTCAACAGGTTTGTGTGGGAAAAAGGTCACCGCTGGTCACAGGAAGAGTACAAAATGTCATAGCTGGAAGAACCCTGAACGATCTTGTCTAGTTCTCATGGCATGGATGGGAAACTGAGGCTCAAACAATTGTTGGGAATTACACAAACTCAGGCCTCCCCTCAGTGCTGGTCCCGATGTGTTTGCTAACAGAAGAGAAGCTGAGACAAGGTGAGCCCTTGAAAGCCCTGTAGTGATAAGGGGGGTAGGGATAGTCCTCCCAGGATTGTCTTGGGGTGTGGTTGAGTTCTGTGTATTAGTGGTTGCAGATGGGGGGTGCATATTTAGGAAAGCACTCTTCAACCTGGAGGCCTGGGTAGTGGCCCCTCCACTTTCCAGGCCAATCATGCTCACCTAGCTTCTTCTCCCTCCTCCTGACAGAAACATGGTATTTTTTTTTTTTTAACTTTTTCTCCATGCACTGCAGTGAGTGTCTGGTAAGTAGTGGGTGATTGAGTCAGTGAGCCAGGAACAGCTGGACTGTAATAGTTGCATTCAAACCATGCCTGGCTCTTTCAAATAAGTCAAAGGCCAATTTTAGCCTGCTTGCTCACCAGAAGAACCCCAGACTTTAGAAGTAGATGCAGGTACATCCCGAAAACAAGATAAAAACCATTTGTAAGTTATAGGACTACAGAGCCATGAAGTGGCTGGATTTCTTGAGCCTCAGCTTCCAAGGAAGACTTCACTTTAGCTCAACAACAATTTCGAATGCTTACTATGTGCATGGCAGTCCAGAGCACCGCAAGAGATACAAAGATATGCCAGACATCGCCACGGCCTTCTGGGGTAGCATCTCGTAAGACATGTCTCCAAAATGTACTCAGCATGTATGTGCTAGCACTTCTACAAAGGTATCTGATATAATCCTTCCTATACCCTGCACATAGGGATTCTAATTTCCGTTTCTCAGATGAGGAAGTGGTCTCAGAGAAGCTAAATGCCCGTTTCTGAGTCATAGCCAGTGAGTGGCTGAGCACACGCAGGACCCTTGCCCTCTCTGCACGGGAAGTCACCAACTGACTAGAATACCTGGCAGAGGCTGATACTCCAGCACTGGCTGGAACAGAGTCTTCAAGGAGCACAGAGGGAGACAGCGGTTCAAATCCAGGCACGGTTGCTATTTGAGGCTGCATGATTCTTTGCTGCAGGAGGCTGTCCTAGGTACTACAGGCTGGTGAGCAGCCTCCAGATCCTGTGCTCACTCAGTGTCACTGGCAAGCTCTCCAGCTGTGACACTCATTCCCAGTTGGAAACCACTGGTTTAGGTAAGAAATGGCCATCAACCTGGGCCTATGAGGATTTTGTAGCCAACACAAACTGGGAAATGGACAAAAGGAGAAGTGTGTTTGCTTAGTGTTTTTTCCACTGGACAAGGAGCGTCCACTTAGATTTTGCAGTTTGGTCTTCCCCTGGCCCTGTGGTTTGCTCATGTCCACATACAAAGCCAGAGACCACTGGATAAAGTTGCCCCTGATGGCACGGTGCAGCTGGTGGTATTACATCGCTTGCAAGGTTTCTCTGCACACAGCTCCTTCCTGGTCTCCGCATGTCATGCCTATGATTATTATTATTACTGTTGTTCTCCGCCCCTTCTCACCTTCTGGGGTGCTTTTCAGGGAATCTGTCTCATCATCAACCACCATCATCACCGAGTTCAGATACTTCTCTTGTACTTATCTGGGGAGCAGCTCTGATTAAGGACTTTGTCATCATCAGCTCATTTAATCCCCAAAGCACCCCTCGAGAAGGGTGTTCTTAGCATCCCTGTTCTACTGGAGGAAAAGGGGATCAAGTTCATGGCCCTGTTAGGTGGAAGCAGAAGCAGGATTTGAACCCAGACCTTGCTGAGCCTCCTCTCTAAATCACTGTGCTCTCCTAAGGATGTCCTTCCCCCATCGTGCTCCCCACTGGGCTTTATGTTCCTCTGTGATGCATCCTCTGGGGAACGGTGGGCAGTAGCTGGCCCTGGCTGGCATGGTAGAGGTGAGGTGGGGGCAAGGGGCAACGAGGGTAGAGGGATGGCTAGAATATTCCTCCTACCCTATCAGTTGTGATAACAGGAGTTGTTCCATCAGATGTGAACGCAGGATTCCGGTGGAGCCTCTCCTTGTAAGGAATGATTATTCGGCTTGTGTGGCATTCAGCGATCCGGGAGGACTTCCTGTGGACAAGGCAGAGTGCCCAGTTGGGCTGCAAGGCAAGTGGGCAGCGTATGTGTTCCAGCCTGGCACACAATGGGCTTGTGATCTGGGAGCTGCCAGCAGTGGGATAACACTCTATTATTGCAGGAGGCAGAGAATGGTGTAAGCACAGTATTAGGGACGGGGCTGGAGATTTTTTTTCCCTTCATCCTTTCTCTCTGGGGTCACAGCCCCTTTGGGATCAGTAATTATGAAGTTTCAAGTGGGGTTAGCTCCCACAGGCTCAGACCAGCAGGTGCAAACAGGCCCTAGTCAAACCCTCTCCAGAAAACCTTGACATTCCTATTCTATCCAGCTCACAAAGGACCCTTGTTCATTCCCTCATTGCTGTGGGGAGAGACAGAGAGTCAGTGATGGGGCTGGTCAGACGGTCCCTGGAGATGAGAGAGAAGGGTAGCCTGGCCTGTCCCCATCCATCACAGGCAGGCTGTGTTAGGGATAACAGAGATGGTCAGGGTCCGAGTTTTCGACTGAGTCAGGACTAGAGTCTTGACAGCGTTTGATGGGAGGGATAAGGCAATGCTTCTCAAACTCGAGTGGGCACCGGAGATCCTGGAGGACTCTGCTCCCGAGCTTCCATTCCAGTTCAGTAGTTCTGGGTGAGGTCTGAGAATCTGTATTTCAAACAGTCCCCAGCAGTGCTGGAGCTGGTCTGGGGCTTCACTTGAGAATAACTATGCTGAAGTATAATTTTCAAAAAGCTTAAATTATGGCTCTTAGGCAAGGGTAAATGAATTTGTGTTAAGGATTTTCTTTTTTAACTCCTTAGCTAATGAGGGAACTGGAAAGTGGGTAAAACCAACATTTCAAGAGACATGCATAATTGGTAATGCTGAAATAAATGTGCCCATGGACACGAAGTTGGTTAAGTTCCTATGAATCAGAATGGTGTTATCTTTTCTAAAAATCCATGTGCTAGACAAAATTCACATGCATGTCTATGAATAAGAATAATCTGCATACCACAGTTTTTCTACAACTAACCTTTTATCCTTACAGGGTTAAAAAATAGCCTAGTCTGGCACTGGTCCAGGGCACAGTGGTAAAACACAGTGCGTTTCAGAGCTGATCCACATGGGACAGTTCTGAGTTTGCATCTGGTGACCTCCCTGAGTGTGCCAGGAACACGTGTGCCCTTTATCAGGGACCTGGATGAAGCCAGGCTAGCATTGGATCATGGCCTCAAGACCCTGTTGGGGATGCTGTCACTCTGTCTCTAACTCTGTTTCTCTCTCCCTCATGGAATAAGTAAATAAGTTTGAAAATATATATATGTTATTAAAAATAGCATAGTCGGCCAGGAGGTGGCATGGTGGTTAAGGCGCTGGACTCCCACATGGTCAACCATGGTTTAAGTCCTGGACCTGGCAGCTTGCTTTCTTGCTTTCCCTCTCTCTCTGTCTCTCTCTGGTGAGTGCATGTGCCCTGTAGCAATTTAAAAAATGAATAATAATGATGATAAATAAAATTAAATAATTCTAAAAAAAAAATAAAAATAGCATAGTCAATAGAAAGACCGTAGTGTACACCACTGTGATCAGATAATCCTCAGAGCATTGGGAGGACTTGTTAAAACAGACTGCTGGGTCCCACCCCTAGAGTTATTGGTACATTGATCCAAAAATGATCCAAGAAACTGGGATGGGACGATACAGGGATAAATAATAGCAACGTCTTCTTTTTTTCTTACAAGCAATCTTAATGTTCAGAGAACTTCATCCTTGGCCTTTTTCTCCTCCAGAGTAGTGGAGAGAGGAAGGAGAGGAGAACCTGGCAGTGTCTGTGCCAGGCAGGAGTTGGCTGGTGCAGACGGTGCCAGTGAAGCTGGGCTTAGTGAAAGGGATGTGAGTCACCAGCTCAGACTCAGAGGCAGCTGAAAACCAGAGTGTCCTATGTCCATGGGTTGTTCCCAGGGAGAAGCTTGTTCTCATCTTAGTCTGTTCTGCAGTTGGGATCCCTGTGAAGGTAAGAGAAGGCACCGAAGCTCAGTGGAACCTCAGCCGCCACTGAGGGCTGGGCCAGGTGTCGGAGAATTTTTGTGGCAGTTTCAGGAGCTCATAGATGGAATGAATGAGACCTGAGTCAAGAATTTCAAGGCCCTGGGTCTTTGATTGAATGATGCACTTTTGAAAAATTTCCCTCTGAAGCCATCTAGTGGCTATTGGGTAAAACTGAGGCTCAGACTGAGAACTCATTTTTTTTTTTTTTTTTCTTGAGTTTATTCTAGGCCCATAATTCTCTTTGTTGCCTCTGCCATCACTTTTTGGCTGTGCTGGCTTTACCGCCTTGCATTTGGTTAGTCAACAGCTATTGGGAAGGCTGCCTTAGGGGTATGTAGACTAACATTACAAAATGACGTGTTTAGTGGGTGTTGGTGAGAAAGAATATCACATTTGTACAAAGTTTCACATTTTGCAAAGTCTTTTCCTCTGACATTACCTCATTCAATTAATATATTTAATATTTGTCTACTAAAATAGCCTTAATCATGTTTAGGAATAACTCCAATAAAACATGTGTAAGGTCTCCTCATTGAAAACAGTATATCATTATTAAAGGGATTAAAATTTTGAGTTTGGCAAGCAGCGTGGTGTTTAAGCTGCTGGACTCCTCCTGGACCAGGCAGCTTGAAAAATCACACCAGGCACGTATGCGTGTGTGCCCAGAATCCTGAGAGGAGAGTGGAGAAGAGATTGCTGCATAGCCATCCCCCCTGGGATTGATTTCTCACTTTCCCTCTCTTTCTGTCTCTCTCTGGTGAGTGTACACACCCTATGGCAACAAAAAGACAGACAAAAAAATACCTAAAAAAAAATTAAAACCTAAATAAATTGAAGGCTAAACAAAGTGGAAGATTCAAGAACACAAATTACTCTTTAGATCCAATTCAATCATCGCAAAATATTAGCAGATTTTATTTTTGACATTGACAAGCAGATTTCTAAAACACATGGAAATTCTAAGGGCCAAGAAGAGTAAAGACACTCTTGAAGAGGAGAAAGAGGGAACCAGCAGTTGGTGTAATGGCTATGTCGCTGGACTCCCACGTAGTCGACTGCGGTTCGCGTCCTGGACCCGGTAGCTTAGAACTCACGCCGGGTGCATGTGCGTGCGTGCCCAAGATCCCGAGAGGAGAATGGAGGAGAAGGGATTGCGGCGTGACCATCCCCCCTGGGAGGTGATTTCTCGCTTTCTGTCTCTATGTCTCTCTCTCTGCCTGTCTGGCGAGCGCATGCGCCCTATAGCGAAAACCTCTCCAAAAGAAAAAAAAAAAAAAGAAAGAAAGAAGAGGAGAAAGAAAATTGTTTGATGTACACCAGAAGCAGAGAGACTTATTAAAAATGTATGGTACTTTGGTGTTATTGAACCAAAGTAGGTATAGGCCAGAAATGGTAGCTAAAATCCAGAAAAGCCAAACTTACTCAGGAGGTTTGTCTAGGAGGAAAGTGTTGCTTCAAGGAAGCAGGCTTTATTTCAAGGAAGGAGGCATTACTACAGCCAGCTAGTTCAGAAGACCATCATTGCAAATGCAGGGATGGACTTTTATAGAGAAATTCTTCCACCCAAACTTTAGACCAGGTCCTTGGTTGCAAATAAAGAGTTAAAATTTGTATATCTCCGATTGGTCAACCCATTCAGCAGTCCCACTGGTCCATTATTAAAATTGGCACTGTTGTGATTGTTCTGTGGCAGCCAGCATCCTCCCTCCAGTGGGGTAGGGGGTTCATTTTAGGACCTTCAGCTTTCCAGCTGCATGTGCCTCTTGCTCACGGGTAACATTGCAGTGTGGTGCTCCTGCCCTTGCCCATTTTGTGTTTGTACGGTTCTGAAGTCTGGACCCTACTGGATGAGCGTGTGGGAAGGACTGAGGTCCTGGTGCGTATCTGCCAGTGTGGGCTGGTGAAGTGATCTTTTTATGAAGAGGACCATTCTCACTTATAAGCCAGGGAGTGACTTTATTCTGAAAACCAGGGTTAGTGTCCTGTTGGTTGGGTCTAGCACTGATGGGTTGGACCAGCAGTGCTGTGGATGCCAAGCTGTGTCCAGGTATCCAGTGTGTATTGACCCCAGAGCTGCACTGGGTCTCACTTTCGTGTGCTGTCATAGCATAAAATGGGCATTCGTTTATGTTTATCAATTTATTTTCCAAATAGCTTTTCTTTATAACAAAAAATAAATGTCAGGTATTGAAAATCTAGAAAATGCAGATAATCAAAAGAAAAAAGAATACTAAAAAACAAGTAAACCCAGCACTCCGAAATCATGACCAGGCCCAGCCATGGTGACACGCTGGTAAAGACACTTCTGCTTCATAGGTAAGAACACAGGAGAGGCCCAGGTTCAATTCCTGGCCCACCCTAAAAGCTGGGAGGCCATGCCGTAGTCTCAGTTACTTGGGAGCCTAGGCAAGGTGATTGTGACTGAGAACACCTTGTCTTAAAAAATTTATTCAACAGGGACAGGAAGCATGGTGTCTAAGACCCACCAAATGTTTGCGTTTTAATTTCTCTTAAAATCAGTGGAAAATATGAATGTGATAACAACAAACATATAGTAATGAATCTAGCCTGGATTATATTTATTTTTATACTAATGCAATGATAAAAGATAATTTACCACATTTTTTATAGAGGAAGGATCTCAGAAAGGCAACAGTGCCCAAGACCCACAGAAGCTCTACTGCAATTTTTAGCAGGAATAACCACTTTTGAGGTATTTTTATGTATGTTCTCTTGATCCCCCTGTATCTCATTATACAATACACCTGTGTACACACATGCCTATACTTTATATCATTTTTACAAAAATATGGTTTATGATCTTCTTTACGCTATATTGTTTATACTTTTTTTTGTTATCAAATGTTTTCCCAAAATGCATTTCTTTAGTGTTGCTTTAAATTATAAATTAATTATAAAAATCACATATATAACATTATCCCCCTTGCTGGGCTGGGAGCTTCTCTCTTCTGCCTGTGCTACTCATTCATTTGTTTGGTTGTTAGTTTTTTGCTATAGGGTATATGTGCTCACCAGAGAGAGATGGGGGTAGGGAGGTATAGTCAGAAATCATCTCCAGTGGAAATAACTACACCGTAATCCCTTCTCCATTCTCCCCTAGAGATTTTGGGCACCCATGCACACACATCTGGTGTGATTTTCAAGCTGCCGGGTCTGGGACTCAAACCATGGAGTTGGCCATGTGGGAACCAGCACCTAACCTCCACACCACCTACTGGCTGGATCTCTGCTACTCTTACTCTCTCTTTCATGTAAGATGCATCTATTTCTTCACTATATTTCTTGAGCTTTTCTCTCTTTCTAACTTCTCAGCAACAAATAGCAAAGGAGGCTTTGACTTGAAGCTGCTTCACTTTCCACCCTGCAAAATCTCAAAGGCAAGCAATTCTAAAGTGCCTAGCTACCTGCTTAAAATTGGAGGAGGAATGCTAGGGCAGAAGAAACCTGACTTATAATTTCAAATGATTCTATCTCAAATAAAGTCATGAAATGTTAAAGAAACTGGCTAGAACTGGCCTAAGCAGGAAAACCCAGTACTATCCCTGTGCAAACTTACCCGCAGGACCTATTTGTTCAAGTGGGCTGAGTGACTGAAAATAACCTCCGTTGCAGGAGGAAACAAAAATGCTAGTTGCAATAGAATGAGAAGAATAGGACCTGGTTCTTGAAAGATCAGGATAGGGGCCCTAAATTGTTGCAGTCTTCTGGACCAGAGAGCCTGCAATTCTAGACCGCCCTTAGCACCAACCAATCCCGGAGCAACATACCCTTAATCTGTCCCAGTTTATTGGTCTCCCTTGCTCATGGGTGGAGACAGATTTGGGTTTGCCTCCATCTCTGGGCTAACTGGCTATGTAATAACACTCTTGCTTTAAGATCCAGTGTTCAGATGATTTGCTTCTGTCGCATCAGGCAAAGGGCACACTTGTTCAATAGCATTCACATTAGCAGTAATATCTTTAAGAGAATTCTTGGGGGCCAGCATGTGGCATGGTGGTTAAGGCACTGGATCCCACTTGAACTCTGTGGTTCAAGTTCCAGACCTGTCAGCTTGAAGAACACATCTGCTGTATCTGTGCCTGTGTCCAAAATCCCAGGAAGAGAAGAGATTGTAGCATGAGCATACTCCCGGGGAGGAGGGATTTCTCACTTTCTGTTTCTCTCTGTCTTTATCTGTCCCTCTCCAGGAGCACATGTGCCCTATGACAAAAATCTGAAAAAAGAAGAGAATGCCCCAGGTAGCAGTTGAGCTGGCTTTTGGGATGTGCTCGCTCAGCAGAGCTGTTCTCAACCTCAGAGGGTGTATCGATGAAGTGGGAGTGCCTGGAGAGAAGAGAAGGGAGAAGTGGGTCTCTGCAGTTGTGTCAGGAACTTTCTGCATTTTGGTAGCAAGTACTGATATCACAGATGCACCATTAGGAAGAAAGGTACTTCCCTTGTTCAATCTTTATTTTTCTATTTCTCTGCCCTTGGGATTGCTATTTTCCAATGTTAAGAAGATTATTGTGCATATATTATATATTTCACTTGGCTTACAACTGTGTGGCATAGAGGAAACAGAATTTTACATCTATCCTTTTAAAGATTTTGTTTTTTGGCTAGGTAGGCCTGAAAATTAAATTAACAAAATTCACCAGAAGAAGAGCAAACAAATTTATTTAATACAGTGGCATAGAAGACTTTGTAAGGAAAACGAAGACCCAAAGAAACAGAGTTGAACTCTTGCATACTGAATCCAACAAAGAGTAATAAGCTGGGAAAAAGTAACTATATTATGTAGGTAGGTTAAAAGATAACAGAGTTATTTTAATAAGGTTCATATAGAATTCTCTTAGTCTCAATTTCCTGAGCTTGATGATAAGAATGTTAATTTCCTTCTGGTTTGGGAAAGGCATCTTTCACATGGGAATTTCATCTGCTTTTAAGAGACAGAACAGGACTTTCTTGCACCTGCTGTTTTCCAAGTGCCTTGAACTCAGAATGCCAAGGCAGTGTATTTTGGGGTGGCATGTTCTTCACTCCCTCAGTGGGAAAGAGGCAGGTGGAAACAGTGCATGGTTTTGAGAGGAAGCCCTGTGTTTTCTGAAGTCTTTGTTTTGGGCGTGCCTTTAACCGCACCTGCATTTCTTGCAATTTCTTACAAAGAAACTTCCTTTTGAGAGTCAAAAGATTTCAACTAAAGTTATTAACCGGAGGGAAATGTTTGAAAGCTCAGCCTTTGTTAACCCAAAGAACATTGTTTCAGCAGCAGTGATTGAAATCATCATTTCCTTTGGGAAGTCTTTACCACTGAAACACACAAAATCAAAGGATTTTGGAAGTAAGTGGACTTTAAAGATGGCATCCCCGTGTTAGAACTTGTAATGGTTCCCTAGCCATTTACTGTGGTGCAATCATAGCCGAGTTCCTTGGGTTGGAACAAGAAATCCTGCTCTGACTAGCTGGACTGATGCAGAGAGGCAGGAGGGCACAGTGTTGAGGAGCAAATTCCTTACAGCTGAGCCATCTGGATTTGCGATTCTGGCTGAGCCATGGAAGCTGAATCTTCAGCAAGTTATAGAGCAGTTCTGACCCTCAGACTGTGTATCTATGACGTGGGGGTGACTGTTGTATTTACTTCTGATGCTTGTTACAATTCTCCTTCTTTTATTATTATATTTTTAATAATAGAGGGCAGGTGCGTTTTCCAGAGAGAGAGAGAGAGAGAGAGAGTGAGAAACACCCCCGATGGGGGATGGTCACAAAACGATCTCTTCTCTTTCATTTTTCTCTCCTTTTGGGTTTTGGGGCACATCCAAATATATGCCTGGCATGTTTTGCAAGCTACAGGATCCAGGACTTGAGCTGCACAATCGGTCACGTGGGCTCCAGCTGCCTTAACCATCACGCCACTGGCTGCCCTCCACTTACTAGTTAGTGAATTGAAAAACACTTCCTTAGAGAAGGCTAAGGGTCAGTCTACTAAGGGCTATAGTTTATTTAATAGCATTGTGTCAATGTAAATTTCCCGATTTTAGTCATTACACTCCGATTGTGTAGGAAGTCATTGGAGAAAGCTGGGTAAAAGGTGCAGAGGAGATCTATAGTATTTCTATGTCTACTTCTATGTGAGTCTAAAGTAACTTCAAAATAAAAAGTTAGGACTGGCCCCATAGCCTGGTGGTGAAGGCAGCTAGATCCCACATGGCCAACAGCAGTTCGAATCCCTGCCTCAGTGACTTGGAAAACATGCCAGGTATGTGTGCACGCCCAGAATCCTGACAGGGTGGAGAAGTGGAGAAGGGATGACCACGTACCATTGACAGGTTCTCCTCTCCACCCCTGTCTCTCTCTGGCAAGTGCACACGCCCTCTGGCAATGAAAAAAAAAAGGTTAAAAAGCTCTGAAAGGAATTGTATTTGATTGTATGTGGTTCTTTGGATAACGTTTGTCTTTGACAGGAGACTGATAGTGTTCTCCTAGCACCTACACAGTGCCTGACACATAGTAGGCCTTCAATACATATTTGCTGATTTAACAAAAAAAGAAGCTGAGATGCTGAGTGCACTGGCCAGCAGGTGCCTAAGCAGCAAAGGAAAGATAAACCAGTCCCTTTATTTGAAAGGGAGAGCAAAGAGGCAACAGGGCCATATACCAATTTTTGGTAGACCCTTCAACACACACACACACACACACACACACACACACACAGACACACACACACGCTCCTACAAGTTAGGGAAGTGGTTTGAGTCCATTGCCAGGGTCACTGGACTGCGGGGCAGTGACAGCAGGAGCAGGATGATGAGGTCATCCCTAATGTAAAGTCACTCAGAGCGCAGCTCAGAGCCAGAGGTGAGAGACCATAATGCAGCCACAACTCATGGGGGGTGATTTCCTTCTATGTGTCACTCTGTGGTGGGCACATGTGCCTCTTGCAATTAAAATAACTTAAAAAAATATAGGTAAGTGTCATCTTCATCTTTTAAATTTTATTTATTTATTTATTTTTATGTTTTTTTTTTTTTTTTTTTTTTTGGCATGGGGGTTGGTGTGTTTGCGG
>NW_006160041.1:1395494-1434988 GCF_000334495.1 Tupaia belangeri chinensis | reverse complement strand
CTTTGTGGGGGGGGGGGCAGGGGACGGCCACACTGCAAGCCCTTCTCCTCCATTCTCTCAGGATCTCGGGCAGGTATAACTTGTACCTGGCGTGATTTTCAGCCCGCCAGGTCTGGGACCTGGAGTCCAGTGCTTTAATCACCATGCCACTTGCTGGCCCCAACCATGGTCTTCTTCAAATGCATGTCCCTGCCTCTCAGTTGCCTTTGGAAGTTTTCAAAAATCTAAATTGAGATGCTCTGTGAATGTGAGACATGGCACACGGCCCTCCTGAGCCCCCGTCACAAGTCCCAGAGCAAGAGTTTCAGACCAGAAAGACTGGCGGCCTCGGGAGCCTCATTTCACAGTTAAGTTACTCATTTGTTTCTTCTTGTCTGGTTTTCCCATCCCCACCGGTCATCCCCCTCCTCTCACCTCCCATTCTCCTCTCCTAAACCCTCCATCCTCTTCGGAGCTCTTCTTCTATTTCCTCTCTTCCTTCCTCCCTTTGAAAGCCTGGCCTTTCTGGGCAGTGGGAAAGACTGGAATCTGAGACCTGGCCAGTGGCCAGCAGTAGGAGGTGGGAGAAACAGCTGCAAGGTCAAGCCAGGGTCGTGTCAATGGCCAGGGGAAAGCGGAAGTGAGGTCATGCATCTCCCCCACCCTGGGGCAGACTCTTCCCACTTTAGTCCCCGCTAGAACCCTGTTCTTGGTGAAGGGTGGACAAATACACCACCCCCAAAATATACTACTTTGGCAGAAGGTCTATTTTGAGCTGAAGACACTTGAAAAACAGCAGATGCAAGAAGGGCATTCTAAACTTTCCATTTCTTTCCAAAAACAGGAACTGAAAACTTTCATGTGAAACATGCTGTCCCTGTACCAGGAGAAAAGAAATATTCCTCAAGTCACTCAGAAAACAGTTTTCCGGAAAGAGCATGGCTTATTTAAAAGCAGCAGCAGCCTCTCCCAGGCCAGCATCACTTTGCTCTGGGTGACTTAAGGAGTTCCTTAAAACCCAGACACAAGAAGCACTGTTTTCTTTCTCCCATGGTCAGACTGTGTTGGAGGTGCTGCCCTGTTTCTGGAGAGGCTGCCCCAGTGCCAGTCAGGACTGGGAGGGATGAGATGTTATCCTCTTGGTCCAGTTTTGAGGAGAATGCCTGCTTCTTCCTTAGCTCTAGATGCCTGCAGCACTAGCTCTCCATGGGGAGTCTTAAGAGTGTCAAGACCTGAATGATGCCTAGCCCTTTGCTCCTGGTCCAGTAGGTCTAAGCAGTCATTAGCAGTCTTTGTCTTGTCCACATGGCCCTGGGGAGGTATGAGGGTCACCCTGCTGCTTCATGTCCCAGAGATCCTCATGGCTCTGGAGTCCTGTTCCTTCTTGGGGACCCTGCTAGGGGCCTCCCCAGGGCTTTGCCCCATAGCAGGACACAGATTGCTTCTCTTGGGTCCCATCCCCATTCTCTTGTCATTCTTTTCCGTATCAGCCCAGGAAAGGCCTTTTTTAGATTGTTGCGTCTTCCCCTACAATCTTCTCAGGTCTTCCCAAAGGTTTAGAATTCAGGGGTTGGAAGCTGGAAGTCCTTATGGGCTAGTCTCAGCTTTCTGTCCTTTCATTGCTTTCTTTAGGAAAAGAATGTGGAACCCAGAATCTGCTTAACATGGGCAGAGAGCAAGGAGCCAAGTATCCGAAAAATGTCACCCTGTTTCTGAGAGTTCATCATGGGGCTCAGTGCCCAGCATGCAGCCAACGAAGACTGAAAAATAAACAAGCGAGCAAGAGAATGCACGAATACAGGACAGCTGGCTTCTTGCTGCAGGGCTTGAATTCAAATCTCAGCCCCCTGGCTGACCTCCCTCTGCAAGACCCAATGACTTCATCCACAAAGCAGGAGAGGGATGAGATCATCTCCGGGATTCCTTCCAGTCCCAACCCTCTAGACTGTGTATCCACTTAGGAAAAAGAACCTTTATGCCATCAGCCCACTGAACGTGAGCAGGGAAGAAACCCCCTGGGTGGGATTCAGGCTCACACACAATCACCTCTATCCTGTGCCATCTCCCAAACATCACACAACAGCCTGCTGACAAGGTGAGGTTGGGTTTGCTGTCACTGTGGACAGGGTGAACACCGCCTCTACAGAGTCTCAGTAGCTTCTGAAAGCAGGAGGCGAGTGGGAAGGCTGAGACTTCGAAGTCTGGTTTAATGTGGCTCTTCCTGTGCGAAGGCATGGTCAATTAGCATTGGTAAGGATCAGGTCTGGTGGACATACCAAAGTGAGGGTTTCTATCTAAGGGGTTCAAAGAATCTCAGGGTGTAACGTCTTTCAAGACTTCCTGTTGAAGAGATGACATGTCTTTCAGGAAGTTCCTTGGGATGAACTGTAACATTGTTTGCAGCTTTTCTCTTCTAAGGCAAGCATCTTCTGGAATAATAACAGCAAAGTTTTTCTGATGAAGACAATGGGATAGTAAAGTCGTAATAATAGACAGGGAGCTGTGGGTGGTTTGAGCCTCATCCCAAGCTGTCTTTGTTGGCAGGCTGAATGACAGTGGTGTCTCTCCACCCTGCCCTGGACCCTGGAGGCTGCACCTACACCCCCTTGCTTTCTTGGTCTAGCTGGGTTTGGCCCATGGTGGCAGGCCAGTGAGTGAGGCTGGAATGCTTACCCGTTTCCTCCGTGTGGGTCACCCCACATCGGTTTCTTCCCCCTGTTCTAGCTCTCAGCTCCTACCAGGCAGCCTTCTCAGTAAACTGCTGCTCCCATTTCCTTCAGGCCTAGGGGAGCCCAGCTGCAATTAGTCCTTGTTGCTTTTCTTCTTATTCCGTGTTCCCAGTGAGCATGTATTGCTTTTCTAAAGACATCTCCACATTTTATTTTAAGTCAATTATGTGAAGAGTAAAAGTGCTGATGAGTATCAGTGGGGAACTTGTGAAAACAAATAACCAAATGTTCATTTTTTATTCATAAATTTTGAAACTAAAGTAGCTTTTAAAGAAAGCTAAAATGCTCATACAGACATGAAAGGAACACATGTTAAAGATTTTACTCAGTTCATGGTTAATGAAGGTTAGGAAGATTCAAAGATGTTACGGCCAGCTAAAATAAGTCCAAGAAGCACACATATTGAGTGAAGCAATGTAAATTTGAAAAATTTTACAAATACTCCCAACAGACTCCTGGATTGGTTCCAGGCCTCCCCTGTGGATTCCAAACTCATGAATGCACGAGTCTCTTATATAAAATGGTATAGTATTTGCATATAATATACATAAATCTTCCTATATACTGTAATTTTTTTTGAGTATACCATATTTTTTTTATTTAACAAATTTTTATTTTTCCAAATGTGCAGTTGATTATATCAGTTCATGTATCTTCACCACAAAGCTGGGGCATCTCCACTCTTTGTATTTCTAATGTAACTTACTTGAGCTCTGTGCTTTGAAACCAGGGTTTTAAGTCCTTTGTGGAGGAGCTCCACAGTGCTGCCCTGGCCAGGGAACTGTGAATCTTCAGCTTCTCAGAAGGTCCTCACCAGAAGCAGCTCCTGGACACTGGGCCTCCACACCACGAGCTGCATTAACCTCTGTTCTTTACATTACCCAGGGTCAGACATTTTCTGTTGCTAACAAAAGAAGGATCGAGCACACCACTGAAGCACACTCTTCCTTTCTGCAAGCCGTTCCACACTTCATACTTCAAGAGTGATCCAACGCATGGCAAGTGAGAGTCTATGCGGGCCCTGAAGACGGCGAGGACGAGCTCGTTCCCTCTAGCAGTCCGACTGATGGCATGCTTATTATCCTCCCACCCTTGGCATCAAGATATTTTTAAACTCAGTTCCATCATAAAGTCTCCCTTTGGGAAGAAACAAAACGTTCTACTGCTTTAAGAAAGTTGGGAAGCCACCAAGCCATGGCCAACAGCTTTATTTGGTAGCAAGAAAATCAGGGCCCGGAGACACCTGCTCCAAGGCACGCAGCTTGTCACTGCGCTGTGGTTGGAAATGGGCTTCGAGGACCTACAAGGTGCTCCTTTTTGGCACTGTGACGTGACACATGAGCTCAGCTGGAAGGACTTAGGAAGCAGGCTGTGACAGATGGTTTTCATCTCCTGGGCTCTGGGGAATCTGTTACCATCCCCCTAATTGGATGTTGGGAGCTTCGAGCAAACTGGTCATCGACATCTTATCATTGTTCAGGATCCCTAATTATACCTTGGAATTTGGCTTAAGCGCAGCTTATGGGCTGTTCATTAATACTGTCGACAGGGACACTCAGCCTTTATGAAATTCTTCATAGGAATTTAAGTCCCCACATTGTTCTGGTGCATTAAGAAAGCACGTCTGCTCCCCGCTGAAAGATGACTTCAGTTAAGCGCCTGGAGTCTGGCTGACTTTGAGTTGTTTTTCTAACGTCTCAGTTTGAATTCAAAGTTTTGCAGTCCTGGTTTTCATCGGCTCCCAGAAGCCCTTTGCCGGGCTTAGTTCACCAAAGGCAGAGCGATCTGCCCTTGGCCTTTCATAACCAATCTCAGTTTCCTGGCTGTCGTGTTGTCAAAAACCTCGTCGTCTTGTTTGCACGACCAGTTTCAAGAGAAGCTTTGTCTCCACAAAGAGATGGTGGTTCCATCTGGCCCTGCCACCAAGAGCCTAGTGATTCCAGATGGAAAAATCCCCACCCCTCCTCGTTTCCAAAGCAGCCCCCACCCCAGATTGTTTTATCTTCAGCCAGCAGCACAAACCCTCTGGAAACAGACACTCTCTCGGGTGGAAAGAGTCACTAACGGGGGACAGCTCATCTTTTCTTCCATCCTTCGACCCGTGCCATGTGAACGGAAACAATGCACACATCTGGCTGGACTGGTTGAAGAGGAGGGCTGGGGCGAAGAAGCTGGGGAGGGCTGGCCTTTATCGAAGGAGACCTTAGGAAAAGGCTGTTCTTACTGCCCAGGAACAGTGTGACTTTCCATTGTGACTGTAACTGTTCCACTGTGAAGACAAGGACATTTTATTTGATTATTTTTTCTTTTCAAAAGACATCCTTAAGGAGCCCCAAGTATTTGACGAGAATCCTCTGGTGGCACTCAGGGTTTTTCCAGGAGGTTGGAACAGAGCCCCATGTGTTCGCACGTACCTCTGGGGGAATGAAAGCATGTGAGGAAGAGACGGGGAGAATAGGACGGGTAATGGAGGCGATCTCTGAATTTTACAAGTAAAATTTCAGCTGCTAAAAAGAGCGCTTGGGGGTCAGCCTCATAGCACGGCGGTTAAGTGCTATGCATAGAAAGCTGGTTCCCACATGGTCAACCATGGTTTGAGTCCCAGCCCTGGCAGCTTAAAAAATATGCTGGGCACGTGTGTACTAATGCCCTAAATCCTGATGGATGGGGAAATGGAGGAAAAAGAATTACATCATGACCGTGTCTCACTAGGGGGTGCTTTCTCTCTCCCTCTCTCTGGTGAGTGATCATGCTTATTAGCAATAACAAAAAATAATAGACACTTGTCTACACTCTACGGCAGAAACTGGAAGATTGGAAGGTATAAAAACAGAGAGAGCAACTGTGGATACTGGAGGCCATGTGGGAGGAGGGTGGGAAATGGGGGAGGGTGAGAGGGAGGGAATCAAGGGGAAAAAGAGAGAAGCAAAACATGTAACGGATGCAAACATGGAAGGTTGCTGATGGTAATGCGTCTGCAGTAACTTTAGCTGGACTAACATACAGTGTGTTCATGCTGGGAAAACTAATTTTGTATGCTGTAATGATATACAGTGATTAAATGTAAGAAAAAAGAAAAAAGAAAAGAAGAGAAAAAAGCACTGGACATAGGCCTCTCCCCCCAACCCCCCCACCAGTAGCCCCCTGGGACCTCACTCTCACTGTTCACTTCCTTCCAGCTCAGCCTCAGGGAGGCCAGCTTTTAGGTCACCTGTTGACTGTGTTGAGCTTTGAACCTTGCACACAGAGGTAGGAGAGGTTGTGAGGGACCATCCTGTTTGCCTGTTCAAGTAGTCGCACCTTGCCCAAAAAGTAAGACCAGGCCTCCTCACTCTCTCACTGACTTGCCCCATACAGGCCAGGCTCTCCTCCCTTTTCTCTGAGACCTTCTTTTGCCTTCACGAATGTTCTCCAGATTGAGGTACTCTGCGTACGACCTCTCCTTAATGAGCCAGGGTATCTTTTTCACCCAGGAGGCCCATCCAGCCGGCCTGCTGTCGAACTCTAAGCACGTCCAGAGTTAAGACAGGGAGCTATAGTCAGCCGGCGGCTATGGAAAGGTGTGAGCAGGCCCTAGTGAAGGGGCTGCAGGCGAGGATGTCTGGAAGCAGGAACCCTCCTTCTGTCTGTGTTTTCACTTGAAAACCTCAGAAGCAGTGAGCTTACCAGGGGATTTATTTCCATGTCCCCGGAGCAAATGTAGAGCCAGTGTGTGTGTGCGCATGCGCATGTGTGTTGGGGGAGTGGGAGAGGAAGTGGCGCTGGAGATGCAGTTTCGTTTCCTGTACGAAGGTCCCACTGTGCAGGCTGGAAGTGCTGACCACTTCCCATTCAGCATCTGCTCGTAAATGTGCAGGTGACTGCGGCTGTGGCCAGTGCAGCTGCGTTTTTTTTTTTTCACTTTTAAAATATATATTTTTTAGAATTATTTAGTATTATTTATTATCATTATTATTATTTTAAATTTTGCTACAGGGAATGTATGCTTACCAGAGAGAGACAGAGACCGAGAGAAAATGAGAAAGCAAGCTGCCAGGTCTGGGACTCGAACTGCAGTCAGCCATGTGGGAGCCCAGTGCCTTACCACCCCACCACCTTCTGGCTCCTATTTGTCAGAGATTGTTCTCAGAGGAGCTTGAGACAACAACTTTTGCTGGAGTTGACTGCCGAAGTTGGGTTTTCAAAACTGGGGAGCGCAAGGGCTTGTTAAATGGTGAGGAGTGATGGCCTCTTTGTCACTAGTGTAAAGGACCTGGGGAGCTCTAGGCACCCACTGATGGTGACTTTAAAATGCTGCTGAAAAACTATGTAGCAAAATAGTAAGCCCCTAGTTTGATGGAAGAAAAACAGCATCGGTAATCTCAACATCCATGCACAATATAGTAACTGGATAGTGCTTTCTGTATACACACACACACACACAGACACACACACACACACATATAGTTCCAATCCCGCATTTTATACTAGTGGCAATGCTGACTTATGTCTTTTCACTTAATGTTGTGCCGGATAACCATTTTACTATTACATGATAGTAAAACCTAACATTCTTTTGGGACCATGGGGCATTTTATTTGGATTAAACCTTCCCCCTGTCAATAGACATTCAGATTGTCTCCTTTTCCTTCTCTTTCCTTGCTATTGAGGTGGTGCTGAAATGAACATTGCTGGGTATGCAACTTGAAAGAGGAATAAAAGAGAGTTGAGAAAGGGATTGACGAAGCTATTGCAACAGTGCTCCTCAGACTTTTTGGTGTTAGGACCCCTTTGCCCTCTTGTGTTTATAGAGACAAGGTTTTGCTACGCAGCCCTGACCTCAGGCTTGCAGTCCTCCTGCCTCAGCCTCCTAAGCAGCAAGTGGCTGGGATAACATGCACATCGCTGTGCCTGGCTCCTTTTACATTCTTTTTCTTTCTTAAAGAATTATTTTATTTTAACTTTATTTATTTTAATTTGACCAGAGAGGGAGAGAGAGAGAGAGAGAGAGAGAGAGAGTGAGAAAGCAAGCTGCCAGGTCTGGGACTCGAACTGTGGTCGGTTATGTGGGAGTCTAGCATCCTTAACACCACGCCACCTGCTGGCCCATCTTTTTACATTCTTAAAAACGCCTGAGAATCCCCAAGAGTTTTTGTTTCTATGAGTTCTTTTTTTTTGCCCCAAAAATGATTTAATTTTATTTATTATTATTATTTTTAATTTGCTATAGGACACGTGTGCTCACCAGAGAGAGAGAGAGGGAAAGTGAGAAAGAAAGCCACCAGGCCCGGCACTCAAACCACTATCGGCCAAATGGGAGTCCAGTGCCCTACCCAGCATGCCATCTCCTGGCTCCTCAATATGGTATTTTGATATTTGCCTCACTACATTAGAAATTATAAGTGAGAAAATTTAAATACTTAGTAATACATTTTTAAAATGATAAAAATACATATGTTTTAAAACTATAAAAACCACCAGATAAGTTACATATTTTTGTCAACAGTAACTTTACTTTCTAAAACAAAAACACTTATGAGAATGGCATTGTTTTACATTTTGCAAATTTTTCTTTTTTTAGATTTTTTTCCATGGTATGCACACTTGCCAGAGAGAGACGGAAAGTGAGAAATCACCCTCTGGGGGGATGGCCATGCTGCAGTCTCTTCGCTTCCATTCTCTTCTTGGAATTTTGAGCATATGTACACATGCCTAGAGTGGCTTTTAGGTCACAGGGTTCCAGAATTTGAACTGCAGAGTTGGCCGTTTGGGATTCAGTACCCCAACCACCGAGCCATCTGCTGACCCCTCATATCTCTTTTTTGTTGTTGTTGTCAAGAATCAAGGTGAAAAAATAGAACAAGTGAACAAGTGTCTATACACCTGGAATTTACTGACGTTTGGGGTTCTTTCTCTCTTCTATAAATGTAAGATTTAGCAAAAAAAAAATCACTAAATTGTTACCTTTGACATTCTGTGAGTGTACGTACATACGTACATAAGTGTGGACACTTCAGAAGGTTTGCTAGAGTGCAGTTGGGGAGTCTCTGTTGCACCAAGTTGGGCAGGCGAGAGGACAGAGCAGGAAGCCTGCCATCTGGTGGTGAATGTGTATATTTTTCTTTTGCTCAACCTCAGGCTGTTTTGGAAACCAGTCCTTTCCTTTTCACCTCCACCGCTCTTAATTACCGGGGTTTTAATTGTGCCACAATAACAATGTACTTGTTGTAGCTACATCGTGGCCTCTTGGCTTCACAGTTAATTGCTCCCACCCTCTGCCTGCGCTTCTGCCATGTCCTTCATGCACTTTGGGCAAAAATGATAAGGATCCCTTAGATCCTATCCTGTTTCCAGATCTCAGGCTGCAGGGGGCTGGGAGAGAGGGGGCCAGCTGAGTGTTTTCTTACAGAGCACCTTTACACAAGGATTGTTGGAGTGTTCCTTGCAACCTGTTGATTCCAGGGTATTTATTCATGAGTCAGGATGTAATAAAGTAAAGAGCCCGGCCAGAGGCTCTCAGCATGGAGAGACTGGTGAGAGGTGGGCAGCATGGCGGGCTGGGTTTCGACTGGCGAGGTGGTGGATGACCTTGAGCCTTGGCTGCAGGCGGGTTTGTGCAGAGACTGGGGAAACTAACATAGTGAGAACTCCCTCCCACCCCCCACCCCCCCAAGGGAAGATGGCTATGCCACAGTCCCTTCTCTTAATTCTCCTGGGATTTTGGACACGGACACACACACATACACATACACACACACACACACACACACACACACACACACACACACACACACGGCGAGTGGGACTTTCAGCTGTCAGGTCCAGCTGGCTATGTGGGAATCCAGTTCCTTAACCACCACGCCACCTACTGACCCTTCCATGAACTTTTTGCAGACTCCTTGCATGTGCCTAGCCCCAAAATAGTTATGTAAAATAAGAATAAAAGGTATCTGCCTCTTAGAGGCATAAAACAGGAGTTGATGGGTTATAAAATGTGAAAGGCTGATAACTAGTGGTCTATATAATTATTTGCTAAAAATAACTCTTGAACATTTTCCAGGGCCTGGCTCTGTGCTGAGTGCTAGAATTAAGGGTGGCAGAAATGCACAGCCTCTACTGGATGGAATTTACCACCTAAAGATGAAGACCTTGAGCAAGGAAGAGCAAGGAAGTGTACAATATACACCTGGAGAGTTGATGCCATTGGTCATCCACGTGAGGTAGCCAGGGCAAGCACGCATGGTGTGTGTACACCTGCCTACACTCAGGTATGTGGGTGTTCCAGCAGAAATAAAGGTGAGTGTGTAAGTCCTGAGACGGAAAGAGGCAGGGTATATCCGAGGAGCTGAAAGAAGACCAGTTCATCCCGAGAGGAAGGCAGAGCCGACGAGATGAGGCTGGGGAGTCAGGCCAGGGCACTCACAGGGACTTTTATCTCCTTCCTCCTCAGAGGAGTGGGACCCAGAGGAGGGGTATGATCGGATTTGCACTTTGAAAGCTCACTCTGGCGGCAATGTGCTGCACAGATTGCATGAGGGTGCAAGGAAAGAGCAGGAGATGAGGGGAAGCCAGTTAGGAGTCTTGAGCAGGGGATGGTGGCCAGGGAAGTGGACGGAGGGGAGAGAGCTGGGAATGGCGGGCTTCCATGGTGACCTTAGCTCCAGGGTATCTGAAGGCTTCTAGAATGAAGGGCTGGGCTTGTCAATATCTTGGTAATCCCGTTGAAGGGCGGAGGGGGGGGTGGTGACAAAGGAGACAAGCTACTTTTGGTTCTGAGCAGCACCAAAGAGAGAATCATCTATTTAATATCAACCATAAGGGAACCAGCAGTTAGCGTAATGGCTATGTCGCTGAACTCCCACGTAGTCGACCGCGGTTCGCGTCCCGGACCCAGTGGCTTAAAACTCACGCCGGGCACGTGTGCGTGCATGCCCAAGATCCCGAGAGGAGAATGGAGGAGAAGGGATTGTGGCGTGACCATCCCCCCTGGGGGGTGATTTCTCGCTTTCTGTCTCTATGTCTCTCTATCTGTCTGGCTAACGCATGCACCCTATAGTGAAAATCTCTCCAAAAACAAAATATATATATCAACCATCAGACAAGGTTGTCTGTATTACTAGTAACATTATTCCTTTTTTGGAGGTTGTCACTAATGAAATAAGAGAAGAGATGAAATAGCCTGTATGAATATTATCGAAGAAGGGAAAATTATCTTTTTTTTTTCCAATCAGGTTGGATTATAAACTCAGTCTAAGAGCAAACTAGTAGAATTAATAATTATTAAGTTTAGTAATAGAATTTTGAAAGGTGGTTGTATATAAGATAAATATACAAAAATCAATGGCTTTTCTCATACTAACGGATGGAGAGGTAATCTATTCTGTGGATGAAACAACTTAGAAAAATGAAAGCCCTTCAGGGCCAGGAGGTGGCATGGTGGTTAAGGTGTTGGACTCCCACATAGTGGACCACGGTCCAAGTCCCAGACCGGGCGGCTTGAAACTCATTCCTGGTGTGTGTGAGTGAATGCCCAAAATCCCAAGAGGAGAATGAAAGAGAAGGGACTGTGGCATGGTCATTCCCCCGTGAGGGGGTGATTTCTTGCTTTCTATCTCTCTGTCTCTCCAACAAAAAGTCCCTCAAAAATATATATGCCCTTCTGTTGATAAAATTAATATGTAAGTTTTATATGCTTCCAGTCAGAAGCCCAGTGTGTATGTATTTGTGTCCTTAAATCAGGACCAAGTGATTTTAAGGACTCACTTTATTACTAAGATGCTTACATTGGGTTTTTTGTTTGTTTGTTTGTTTAACTTGCCGGGGTGCTCCTGTGCTCACTGGAGAAAGAGAAAGAGAGAAAGTGAGAAAGCACCTACGGTGGGGAATGATCACACCATAAGTACTTCTCCCACACGTGCATGCGTGAGCAGTGTGTTTTCCAAGCTGCCTGGTCCAGGACTTGAACCGTACTCTTGGCCATGCGGGATCAGTCACCACCACAGCACTGGCTGGTCCAAATTGTTTAGATTTCTATGTCTTTGCTTAATTATTGTTCTTTTGGCCTGCCATATATATAATATAGAGAGAGAGAGAGAGAGAGAGAGAAATATCATTCCAACTTTGTTAGCATTTTATTTCAAATCTTGCAACATATTTTAATGTTACGTTTTCTCCCCAGCATGAATACACTATGTATTAGTCCAGTTAAAGACAGTATCATATATGTTATCAACAAGTGATTTTCCATCTCGTGTCCCTTCAATGTTTTGCTTCTCTCGCCCTCCCCCATTTCCTAGCCTCCCCCCACACGGTCTCTAGCACCCGCAATTGTTCCCCAGGTCTTTGTATTGTGCATTCAATTCTCCCTGTCATGTTTTTCTCTCTTTTTCTTTGCGTTTCCTCCAGTATCAGCTCTGTATAAATGGAGCATTCACTATTTCCACCCAAGGATAAGCTCCATTTTGGCTTCTAACACCGCAGATGAATAACTTTGCCCGTCTTGTCTTTAAATCAATCAAATTACATACGATGTGTGCTGTGCAGTTCTGGCTTGTTTTACGCAACATTGTTTTCGTAAGGTTCATCCATGTTCATGTAGTTACAGATGGTTCATTCTCATTACTGTGTCGGATCCCACTGTGTCTCTATACCCCAATTTATTTTCCTTTCTACTATGGACAGACTTTTAGAAAGTTCCCAGTTTGGGGCTGTTATTGACAGAGTTGCTATGAACGTTTTTTTAAAAAAAGAATTATGTATTTAATTGTATTTATGATTATTTTTATTTTTAACTTGACCAGAGAGACAGAAAGAGAGAGAAAGTGAGAAAGCAAGCCACCAGGTCTGGGGCTTGAACCGTGGTCGACTACATGGACATCTAGCACCTTCACAACCATGCCACCTGCCAGACCTTGCTATCTGTACTCAAGTTAAAGTCTAATTCTTTTTTTTTTTTTGGAGGGGTTTTTGCTATAGGGGGCGTGTGCTCACCAGAAAGACAGAGAGAGACATAGAGACAGAAAGCGAGAACTCACCCCCCAGGGGGGATGGTCACGCCGCAGTCCCTTCTCCTCCATTCTCCTCTCGGGATCTTGGGCACGCACGCCCACACGCCCAGCGTGAGTTTAAGCCACCGGGTCTGGGGCTCTAACTGCGGTCGACTACGTGGGAGTCCAGCGACATAGCCATTACGCTAACTGCTGGTTCCCTCTAAAGTCTAATTCTTGAGTGTGTTTTTGTTGCACATGGGCACACACGTCTCTAGTAAATACACCTAGTAGAGCTGCCGAGTCTCAGGAGGCCGATCAGATTTAATGCCTCAGTCTTAAATGGACGACGACGTCACCGCACATTGGAGGAAAGCCTCCTGTGTGAGGAGAAGACACAGGCAGACACCACCCAGCAAAGCAAGCACCAAGGGCCAGTGTGCTCGCTCTTCCTGCCCCACGGCGCTTCATCCTCACGCATGGCCGGACGCCTCCGTTGTCTTCCTCACTCGTTATTGTCAAAATAAACACAGCACAGGCCTAGGAGCCACCACTGAACGTCCCGTGTACGGACAGCTAGCTTGTAGTACAGGTCTGCGGCGTGTAATGTGCTTCTCACCACTTTTTCTCCCTCTTAAAAAATTTGCTCTAGAGTGTGTGCACTTGCCAGAGAGAGACAGAGAGAGAAAGTGAGAAAGCACCCCTGGTGGGGGATGGCCATGCCCTAATCCCTTCTCGTCTTGGGATTTGGGGCTCTCACGCACAGATGTAGGGCATGCTTTTCGAGCTGCCAGGTCCAGGACTCGAACCATGCAGTCAGCTATGTGGGATCCAGTTGCCTTAACCAACATGCCACCATCTGGCCATTGGCCCTTCTTTTGGAGCTGAATATTAACATATTTTCCTCTGTAGGTCTTGGTGTCATTTTATGTAGACTGTTTCCTCAGCACTGGTGACACCATCCGCTTACACACAGAACACCCCGGGCCGGAAAGGCTCTGCTGACTGCAGGACCGAATGAGCTGGTTTCTCAGAGCAGGGATGATTGGAAGCGGGTCTCATTGATTCTGGCCAAGACGAGCTTACCTCTGGCTTCTGCAGTTGCATACATGGCCCAGAGGCCACTCCTCGCCAGAGAAGTGCACGTCTTGAGAGGCCTTGAAGAACTACTGGAAAAGGGATGGCCATAAGCTGGTTCCGCTCCATCCCTTTTGGGCTCTGCCCTCTGGCCTTTGTGGTCCCTGTGAGTGCCCGAGAGGCGGGTGGATGAGCAAAGACCCAAGATCAGACACAGAACACATCTGGAAAGACTGGAGACATTACAGCATGAACAGCTTCCTTCGGGGTGGTTTGTGTTCGCTTGCTTGCTTGTTTCTGTCATCACCCTGTAAGGTGGGATGGGAGGTGGCCAGATAACAGGACTGCGTTTCCCTTGTTTGTTAAGTAACACCATTCTCCCCCTTCCCCCAGGTCCTGGCCGATCCCTTCTGTGTGTTTCTCCATAGCTCTAGCCTTTTTGGTCTAGTTGTTAGTTTTGTTTTTGCTATAGGGCACAGGCACTCACCAGAGAGAGACTGAGAGGAAGAGAGAGAGAGAAGGAAACTGAGAAATTACTTCGTGCCCCCTCGCAGAAGGAGTGACTCCACCACAATCCCTTCTCCTTCAATCTCCTTTCAAGATTATGGTCATGCACACGAACCTGGTGTGATTTTCAAGCTGCCGGGTCCGGGACTCAAACAGCAGAATTGGCCATGAGTGATCCTGTGCCTAAACTTCCATACCACATAGTGGTCCAGAGCAAGTCTCTATAGCCAGCAACTCCAGCAGCTCCTCTAGCACCCTCTGGCATGGAGGCTCAGCATTGTGACAAAGGGAAGGCAGTCCTCCAGAAGTGTGTCAATTTAGAGAGGAGATTATGAGCCTTTCTGGGAAATGATTTCTTTACGTTTTATCTATTTCTTCCATGAGAGAGAGGGACAGAGAGAGAGAGAGAGGGAGAAAGAGAGAGAGAGAGACAGATAGATAGGCTCCTCCAACAACGTCCTCACATCGTGACCCACCCCAGCCTCAGCCATGTGTGCTGGTGAGTACAGGGAGACCTCAGGACATGAACCCAGGATCTTTCCCTGTGGGCCCAGCATGGCAGAGTGTTGCATTAGCCCCGTGCTACTGGCTGGTCCCTGCTTTTTCTTTTTTTAAAACTGATTTTTAGACCTTGGAAATACTGAGAATGAACCACACTCCTTCCCAAAAAGAGAAAGAATAGAGAAATCATAAAATGGAGGTGACGGCCCTTCTAAAGAACAATTCACAGTCCTTTCATGTTAGGTTTGTGAGCCTGAGTTGGGGCCCCAAGAGTGCTGAGCCTCCCCTCTCCACCAGCTCCTGCATCGGGCACAGACGCAACTCCTGGAGGCAAAGCCAGAATCCCCCAGGTAAAATGCACACTGGGTTTCATCACTTTATATGGGTATTTTCTTTTTGAAAAATCCTAAATCTGGGGCTGGCAGGTGGCATGGTGGTTAAGGGCGCTGGACTCCCACATGGCTGACCGTGGTTTGAATCCTGGACCTGGTCATTGCTTTCCCACTTTCCCTCTCTCTCGCTCTCTCACTCTCTCACTCTCTCGCTCTGTCCATCTCTGGTCAAATTAAAATAAGTAAATAAATAAAGTTGAATAAAATAATTCTTTCAGGGACCAGCAGTTGGTGTAATGACAATGTCGCTGGACTCCCACGTAGTCAACTGCGGTTCAACTTAAACTGGTGACTTAAACTCACGCTGGACACGTGTGCATGCGTGCTGAAGATCCCGAGAGGAGAATGGAGGAGAAGGGATTGGGGTGTGGCCATCCCCCCTGGGGGGTGATTTCTCGCTTTCTGTCTTTCTGTTTCTCTGTCTTTCTGGCAAGCGCACGTGCCCTGTAGCAAAAACCTCTCAAAAAAAAAAATCTTTGAAAATAATTCTAAATCCTCATAAACAGAAATAAAAGACAAATGGCAAGCAAAGAAAACCCACTTGCCACAGTGATGACAAAATGGTTATTAATCCATGAGAGAAAGGCTAACATCAAGTGGTAAAAATGGTAGAGGATTTGCAGTGATTCAGAGGAGAGATGCGATGGGTGTGCAGGGCCAGCCCCAGGGAGCAGCTGTTGAGTCCTGTGCAGAGGAGCTGGGTGCCACAGGGTTGCCTGCAGCCTGAACCCTGGCCTTCATAGCCTGAAAAACACCCCAGACCTGTGCACATGTGCCCAGGGTCCTGGTGGGATGGAGAAATAGAGGAGAAAGGATTGTGACGTGACCAGGCCCTGGGGTACTGTCTTGTGTGTGCACACACCTCCTGGGAGGAAAAAAAAGGTCATTCAGGGGTTCACACTCGCTAGTATTCAGGGAAACGTACTTGCAAGAAGATATATTTTTATCATCAAACTGACAAAAGTTTAAAAATAAGGCAGTCTGCCCAGTGCTCAAAGGCACTTTGAAATAATTTTGTAGGAATGTGAACTAGTATCTGGAAAGACACCTGGCAAAGGTCATCTAAAGCCTTTAAGGAAGGCACCTCAACCTAATAACTGCACCTCAGAATTTCTCCTAAAGAAACGTGAATTAGTCATTCAAGTGAAGATGTTCATCACAGAATTGTTTATGATAGCAAAAGCTCAAAAACAATATAAAGTGATGACAATAAAGCATAACACAGCCAGATAAAGAAATAATCGCAGAATAAAAAAAATCTTGCAGAGCCAGTAGGTGACATGGTGGCTAAGGCAGTAGATTCCCACATGGCCGACTATGGTTCGAGTCCTGAACCTGACAGCTTGAAAATTACGCCAAGCGCGCGTGTGTGCCTGCGCCCAAACTCCAGGAGAATGGAGAAGAGACTGCTCCATGACCATCCCCTTGGGTGGTGATTTTTCACTTTCCGTCTCACTGTCTCTCTCTCTCTCTGTCTCTCCCCAGTGAGTGCATGCACCCTATGGCAAAACCTGAAAAAAAAAACCTCCAAAAAAAAAAAAAAGACAAAACTAGCTTTGGAAGAACATTTAATGACACAGGAAATGCTAATGATGTGAAAGCAAGTCAAGAAAGTGAGATAAAACGTTGCATAAACCAACAGTGAAAAATAAGGGTATAAAAATAAGCATGTAAGAAGACTGGAAGACATTAGCACATCGGCAGTTTCCTTGGGAGGAGTACTTTTATCCATTTTTGTTTGTTTGCTTTGGTTTGGTTTCTTTTGAGAGGTTTTTGCTATGGGGCGTGTGTGCTTGCCAGAAAGACAGAGAGAGACAGAGAGACAGACAGACAGAAAGCGAGAAATCACCCCCCAGAGGGGATGGCCACGCCGTAATCCCTTCTCCTCCACTCTCCTCTCAGGATCATGGGCACACAGGCACACGCGCCCGGCGTGAGTTTAAACCACCGGGTCTGAGACTTGAACCGCCGTCGACTACCTGGCTGGTCCCTACATGCACTGTTTATTTGCTTCTTTCATCAGACTGTCAGGTCCCAGACGTGGGCGCAGGGGGCAGATACCAGGCCAGTGTCTCTCCCGTTAGGCAGCACCTCGTCTGTTCTACCTTCGGCACCATTTATAGCTAAATGAGTGAGTGGGGGAGGAGCGTACTTTCTACTTTATTCAGGGTTGTTGGAAAAACCATGATACATATTTTTTTTTTAATCAAAAATATGTCATGACTTTTCTGACCACCCAGTATTTGTTTTCCTCCTAATTAAAAAAATACTACTTATTTAATTTTATTTGTGATTATTATTTTTCAACTTGCTACAGGGCATGCGAGTTCACCAGAGAGAGACAGAGTGAGAAAGTGAGAGGGAAAGCAAGAAAGTAAGCCTCCAGGTCGGAGATTCGAACTGATGTCGGCCATGTGAGAGTCCAGCAGCTTAATCATCATGCCACCTGGCTGGACCCATGTTTTTTCTTTCTAATTTTAAGAAATAAATGTTGTGCTATAATTCTTTCTGTAGCAAATAATAGGAGTAGAAGTCCAGCTGGTTCACACCCTGTAGTGAGCTGAGTAGCAGTCACCTAAGATATCAGCCACTAATCTCTGGAGCCTGTCAATATTACCTCACTGGGAAGAAACGGTGTTACAGAAGTGATTAATTTAGGTTCTTTTGATGGAGGGATTATCCTGGATTATCAGGGTTGTGGGAAGGCTAAATGCCATCCCAGTGTCTTTCGAAGAAGGAGGCAGAGACCAGCAGATGGCATCATGGTTACATTGCTGGACTCCCACAAGTCAACCACGGTTTGAGTTCTGGACCCTGCAGCTTAAAACTCATGCCGGCAGCATGCGCGTGTGTTCCCGAGAGGAGAGTGGACAAGAAAGGATTGCACTGTGGCCATCCCCTCCCCCGGGGGGAGGGGCGATTGCTGTCTCTCTGTCTCTGGGGCAAATACACGTACCCTATGGCACAAATCTCTCTTTAGAAAAAAAAGGAAGAGAGGGAGATTTGACTCAGGGAGAAGAGGAAGAGGCCTGTAACGCAGAGGCAGAGGCTAGAGTGATGTGGCCACAGACCGAGAAATGACAGCAGCCTCTGGAAACTGGAAGCTGGCGACAGCTTCTCTACAGCTTCTGAAGGGAGTGCAGCCCACTCACACCTTGATTTTTTAAAAATTATTTTATTTGTTATTCTTTTAATTATTTGACCAGAGAGAGAGAGAGAGAGAGAGAAGGAAAGTGAAAAAGGAAGCTACCAGGTCCAGGACACGAACTGTGATTGGCCATGTGGGAGTCCAGCACCTCAACCACCACACCGCTTGTCAACCCCAACACTTTGATTGACCCCGTGATGTTGATTTCCGAATTCTGGCCTCCAGAACTGTGAAAGAGTACATTTTTAAGAAGGATGATTTATTTAATGTAATTAGTTATTAATTATTATTATTTCATTTGTCCAGAGAGAAGCAGAGAAAGTGGGAGAAAGGGAAAGTGAGAAAGCAAGTTACCAGGTCCAGGACTCAAACTACAGATGGCCGTATGGGAGTCTAGTGTCGCAAACACCATGCCAGCTGTTGACACCCAATTTCTGTTTTTTAGAGAGTTGTTTTTTATTTTTATTTTTTTTTTTTTTTTTTTTTTGCTATAAGGCTCCTGTGCTTTCTGGAGAGACAGAGAGATAGAGAGACAGAAAGTGAGAATTCATCCCTCAGAGCAATGGCCGTCTTCTCCATTCTCCTCTCAGGATTTTGGGCGCACACACATGTGCCCAGCATGAGTTTTAGGCCACCAGGTTCCGAACTCTAACTGAGAGTCCAGCGATGTCACTTTTCCACCATCTGCTACTCCCCCAAATTTTTGTTCTAAGCCACCAAATATGTAGCAATTTGTTAAGACAGCCAAAGGAAACTATGGGGAATTTGGGTTCACGTGCTAAGAAACCCCGAAGGGAGCTAGGGGCTCAACAGTGATGAGCAGAGGACGACTGAGCTCCCTCCATCCCTCTCCCTTGTTGCCACTTCTCCCTTCAATCAGACGAGCCACCTCCACGGGGTGGACAGGGGAGGGCACGCCTATCGGGGAGGGAGGTGGCGGTAGGGAGGCAGGTGGTGAGCAGGCATCTCCAGGTGGATATCAGCCCTGCAACCCTGTGTTGTAGTTTGGATAACAGTGTGTCCCAAAGGCTCACGACTTGGTCTTCATGAGCAGATACTGGTGTTCCCCAGAAATTCATGCGATGGGACTTGATTATGCTATAAAGGGGTTAAGTGAAAATTTCCTTCATGGTGTCCCAGACCTGTGGGCATGATGTCCTCAAGGCAGGCCCCTGTGGTTGAGTTCTGGTGTGCGTGTAAGGAGAAGACACGAGGCAGGCAGGGCCCACGGGGACACAGGCCGCACTACGCCACCAACAGCTCTGCCCGCAGCCATTTTGTGACGCCTTTGAACTTTACGGCCACCAGAATCACGGGTTTTAGAAATAAACCTCAATTTATTTTAAATAATCACCCAGTCTCAGATATTTTTCTTCTCCTTCTCTTCCTCCTCCTCCCCTCCCCCTCTACCGCCCCCTCCTCCTCCTTCTTTTATTTAATTTTTTTTTTTTTTTTTGCCATAGGGCATGCGTGCTTGCTGGAGAGAGAGACACAGAGAGAGGGCAAGTGAGAACTCACCTCCAGGGGACGGCCATGCCACAGTCTCTTCTCCGCTCAGGATTTTGGTCGTGCACGCACCTGCTCCCAGGGTGATTTAAAAAAAAATTTTTTTTTTGAGAGGTTTTTGTCACAGGGCATGTGTGCTCACCAGAAAGACAGAGAGAGACAGAGAGAGACAGAGAGACAGAAAGCGAGAAATCACCCCCCGGGGGGGGATGGCCACGCCGCAATCCCTTCTCCTCCATTCTCCTTTCGGGATCTTGGACACACATGCACACATGCCTGGTATGAGTTTAAGCCGCCGGGTCCGGGACTCGAACCATGGTCTACTCCATGGGAGTCCAGTGACATAGCCATTACACCAACTGCTGGTTCCCCCAGTGTAATTTTTAAGCTGTTGGGATCACAACCTGAGCCATGCGGATGGCAGTGTGGGATCTAGCGCCTTAATCTCCATGCTACCTGCTAGCCCATAGCTCTTTAGATCACCTGTTTACAGGGCCTCAGCTCATTCAGATGAGTTTTCTTTGTTACCTAGTTTCAAACCACCTGTAACATTGTCATTCTTTTTTCCAAATCTATGTGTTAACTAAACTTTTCTGCACCTTGTCATTTCTTTTTGATACTGATCAAGATCAAACCAGATCAAAATGTTACTTCATGGTGTTTTTTTCTCTATTACTTTTTCCTTCCTGTCTCATCCAATAAAGAAGCAACATTTTACATTTTGCTTTACAATATATATATATATATATATAAAAAACCCTGGTATTTCCTTTTCTTTTTAAAATATTTATTTTATTTTTATTATTATTTTCTAAACATTCAATTGCTATACATCATTTAGCTTGTAAAGAGAATCTACTCAACATGAAATACAACTCAGACCAGTCCAGTTGAGAACGCTATACACGTTATCATCAACCATTTCTGTGTCCTACAAATGCCTTGCTTCTCTATTTTTTCTCTCTAATCTCCTTCCTTATACTCTTCCCTTCTCCCACCCTCCTTCCACACTGTATCCAGTGTCCATAACTATTTTCACTGCTTTTATGTCCTCCAATCTTTCAGTCTCTACCACAGAGTGTGGACAGTTGATATATATTAAGTGGAAACATACAATATCTTTCTTCCATAGGCTGGCTTGCTTCACTCAACAATATATCTTTCATATTTGATCACTTTCTATCAAATGCCAGGGTCTTGGCTTTTATGGCTTAATAGTATTCCTTAGAGTATACGTGCCACACTTTTTCAGTCCATTCATCTGTTCATGGACATTCGCGTTGGTTCCATGTCTTAGTAATCGTAAATAATGTCACAATAAACATTAAATATTTCCAGCGCTTTTCCCATTGAGCATTCTCCTGTCCTTTGGGTAGATAGCCAGGAATGGGATTGCTGGATTATATGGTAGTTCTAGTTGTAGGTCTTTGAGGAAACCCTACATTGTTTTCCACAGTGGCTGGACTAATTTACATTCCCACCAACAGTGCAGTAGAGTTCTCCTTTCACCACAACCTTGGAAATATTTTTAAAGACTATTTTTGTGCTGTTTATGTACTCAGTTCTAAGTTGTATTTTATCTTTTGCTTCAATTTTCTGTTTTTCTTTTTTTTGTCTCAAGCCTTCACCCGTATATATGTGTGTATGTACATGTATATGTATATATGTATGTGTGTGTAGAATAAGAAATCTATCTATTTATATGCACACACACGTATTATATATGTCTTCTGAAACAGGTTGCATTTTTTTTTTGAGAGATTTTCACTGTAGGACGCGTGCGCTCGCCAGACAGACAGAGAGAGACATAGAGACAGAAAGCGAGAAATCACCCCCCAGGGGGGATGGTCACGCCACAATCCCTTCTCCTCCATTCTCCTCTCGGGATCTTGGGCATGCACGCACACGCACCCGGCGTGAGTTTTAAGCCACCGGGTCCGGGACACGAACTGCGGTCAACTACGTGGGAGTCCAGCGACATAGCCATTACGCTAACTGCTGGTTCCCAACAGGTTGCATTTTTTAAAAGGGGGGTATTATATTGTCTGCAGCAATGCAGTTCATGTAAACAAACAGTAACTGGAAACAATGACAGCTAATTCAAACTCGAATTTATATCAGTTTTGTTGGTCTGATTTAAGGAGGAAATCTATTCTAATTTGAGGTTTTAATTGCAAGCTGCAGAAAGTAGCTCTTTCTTCCTTTTAATTCTGGTAAAATATACCTAAAGTAGGATTTGCCATTTTAACTGTTCTTAAGTGTACGGTGTGGTGGCGTAAGTAAACTCACATTGCTGTGCAAACATCACCACCGTTCATCCCCAGAAGGGTTTCCTCTTTCCCAATGGAAACTCTGCCCATTAAACACCAACTCCCATCTCGCAACCCCACCCTAGGCAACCACCATTCTTCTTCATGTCTCTGTTCTAGGTACCTCATGGAAGTGGAATTAAACAGTGTTTACTTATGCTTTTGTGGCTGGCTTACTTCATTTATCATAGTATTCTCAAAGTTCATCCGTGCTGTAGTGTGTATCAGGGCTTCTTTTATAGGGCTGTATAGTATTCACATGTATGAATGTGTGTGCCTGTGTGGGGTAGTGGGAGTTGCAGGCATGCAAACTGGTCATCTGACAGAAGTGCCAGTTAAAATCTTCTACCCTGGGCCTGTCTCTACGGTGCAGTAGTAAAGTGCTGCTCAAAAGGAGCCAAATCCCAGGTGGCTATCACAGTTCGAATCCCTGGCCAGGTCAGCCTGTATGTCAGGCTCACATGTGAGTACCCAAGATTCCATGGACTAGAAGACTGGAGGAAGGGGATCACAGGGTAACTAGACCCTGTGGAGGGTTATTCATTCTCTCTCTCTCTCATACCTTGTGTATCAGGAATAAAGTGAAAAACCTTTCTGCTCTGTTACAGAGTGAGTGTTCACTGAGAGTAATATTGCAAATGTGACCCAATGCAAACACTTCTTTTTGAAAAAGGTTTGGTATTGTCTTTGCTTTTGCCTCTAAAGCTCTATCTCTAAAGCACAGCTGTTAGTTCATCCTGGTTATTCTGGAAAAATCTAACTTGGACTCGCAAGTTATACAATGCAAAGCGAGTGACTACCCCATCGTGCTCTGGGGCATGGGGACAGATAACCAAACAGTTTTACTGAACCTGGGGTCCACCTCTACAGGTCAACCCCACATACCCTTGGTGGGTGGAGCCTAGCACTTGCATGGCAAATTTGGAAAGGAAGGGATTAAGACTCGGCTTTTTTTTTTCATTTTTTATACTTTCAATTACCTTTTTTACCTTACAAAGTGAATATTTCACTATGTGAACATTTCTCCCTAGTCCGGTTGGTTAAACTATAAAATATCTTCAACAGATAATACCACATTTCTCTGTCCCATTAATGCTTTGCCTCCCTATTTTTCTTCTAAATGTCCTTCCTCAGGGCCTGCTCTTCTGCACACACACTATATCTGGTATTTACACTGTGGAGAACAATTTGGAGATTCCTCAAAAATCTACAAATAGAACTACCATATGATCCAGCAATCCCACTCCTTGGTATCTACCCAAAGGATAGAAGATTTCTTAATTGGAAAAGTGCTTGCACATCAATGTTTATTGCGGCACTATTCACAATTGCTAAGACATGAAACCAACTCAAATGCCCCCGAACAGATGAATGGATTGAAAAACTGTGGCATATATACTCTATGAAATACTATTCAGCCATAAAAAAACAACAAAACCCTGGCTTTTGACAGAAAGTGGAAGAATATGGAAGATTTACTGCTGAGTGAGGCAAACCAGGATATGAAGGAGAGACATTGTATGTCCCCACTTAATACATACTGAGTGTCTGCACTCTATGACTGAAACTGATTGACTAAAGGATATACAAAGACTTGGCTGTTTTTTATTTGAGATCTGAAAACATGTTGGAGAGGACTGAGGTAGCCATAAGCAAAGTAGCAGAAAAGAGAAATAGAAAGAGATTTTGAAAGGTCTTGTGATAAAAATTCACTGTATTATTATCTATTGCTGCATAACAAAATGCCTTCAAAACTTAGTGCCGTAAGTCAGAAAACATTTATTTTCCTAGCTCCTATGGGTTGGGAACTTGGGAGTGGGAGTGACTTAGCTGGGTGGTTCTGGCTCAGGTCTGTACTAATCTGCTATTGCACTGCTAACAGAGATAGCTGAGGCAGAGCGATTTATAGAGAAACGGATTTACCTGGCTCATGATTATGGTGGCTGGAAGTCCACAGGCATAGGGCTGGCATCGGCTGCCCTACAGCATGGCTGACTGACACGAAGAGGGTGGTGGGTACACGCAGAGAAAGCACGGTCTGTGTGCCGTGTCTCCTGCTGTCATCTCCTCTCCCAATAAACCCACCAGGACTCAATCCCCCACGGAAAGGTTTTGCTGTATTGTATTATAAAGCTGCATTTTTGTTTAGTTTTCTCAAAAGATTTAAACATGTGGGTGTCTATGTCATTATATTTTTTTCAGTCTGTACATATTACCAAAATAAAAAGGTCTTTAAAATTGGCAATTTGCCTAAAAACAACAACAACAACAACAAACTCATGCCAGGTGCATGTGTGTGCGTGCCCAAGATCTTGAGGGGAGAATGGAGAAGAAGGGATTGTGGCATGGCCATCCCCCCTGGGGCGTGATTTCTTGCTTTCTGTCTCTCTGTCTCTCCAGTGAACACATACGCCCTATAGGAAAAATCTCTTTTAAAACAAAAACAAAAACAAAAACAATGAATGTGAGGGACCAGCAGATTCAGTAGCTGTTAAGTCGCTGGACTTTCACATGGCTGACTATAGTTCGAGTCCTGTACCTTGTAGCTTGAAACTCATGTTGGGCGTGTGTGTGTGTGCGTATCCAAGATCTTGAGAGAAGGGATTATGGTGTGGCCATCCCCCTTGGGGGGTGATTTCTCATGTTCCCTCTCACTATGTCTACCTGTCTCTTTCTCCCTGGTGAGCATACAAGCACTAAGGCAAAAATCTCTTAAAAAAATGAATGTAATATAATGTATTCAAACAAGCAAGTAAACTTCAGATAATGTGTTACCACATAAATCCAAACAAAGGAAATCCAGAGTACTTTTCCAGTAGTAAGAAAATCCCAGCAGAAGCTGAGAGATATGAGAAGGAAGAAGCAACAACAGATATGACAGCTATGTGATTAAATCTAAACAAATATTGACATAATAATAACACCCAGTTTACAATATATATGGAATTAAAATATGTAATAATAATGGCAAACAAATCAGGAAGAAAAATGAATTTAAAAGGTTCTAAAGTTCTTGCATTTACTCAAGAGAAGGTAAATATTGGGCTGTTTGCATTTTTGCATAGAAAACCATAGGAAAAAATGCACCATGACTTTTCTGACAACCAATATAACAATCAGTAATAGGCAGGGACTGAAAAAATCAATATTGTCAAAATGTCCATATTACCCAATGGAATCAACAGATCAATGCAATATCAAAATTCTAATCACATATTTTACAGAAATAGAAAAAAAAAAAGATATCCAAAACTTCTATGGAAAAGACCCTGAACAGTAATGTCAAGCATGAATAAAGCTGGAGACATCGCACTTCCTGTTAGTTTCACGGTATATTGCAAAACTATAATAATCAAAACAGTGTGATGCTGGTATAAAAAAGACAAATAGATCAACAGAGTAGAAAAGAAAACCCAGTAATAAATCCCTGCCTATGTGGTCAGCTAATCTGATTAGTGTCTATAACAGATAAATGAATAAAGAAATATGATGTTATATTATATAGTCTTTAAAAAAAAGAGACTCTTGCCACTTACAACAATATGAATTAATCTGGAGAATATTGTGCTAAGTGAAATAAGGCAGTTGCAGAAAGACAAATATTGCGTAATCTACTTACATGTGGAATCTAAAAAAAATAGAATTGAAGAGAAACAAAGTAAAATGGTGATTACTAGGGACAGGGGAAATGGGATTATGTTTGTCAAAGGGTACTTACTTTCAGTTACAAAATGGGTAAGTTCTGAAGACCTGAAGAACAGCCTGGTGGCTATAAAACTGGCATATTGTATACTTGAAATTTTGTGTTCTTACTACACTCACACAAAAGGTAACTTTGTGAACTTCAAAAGCTACATTGATAAGAAAGTGACTATAAGGGCTGGGAAAATGGTAAACTGTGTTGAATCGTAGTGAAACATCTGACAGAACTGTTGCCATCTATGGCAATATGTACAGTGGAAAATAAATCTTTATTAATAAATGTGAGGGTTTTGGTAAGATAATTTTCAGGCAGAACGTTAAAAGTGTAGTTTGTTTCTTTTTGGGGCCTATATAAGATATGAGAAGACAAAGATGAGCTAAAGAAAGAATTGTTCAATTTGCAAGAAAAAGTATAAAGTAACTATAGAGAAGTCAGGACTTAATGGGTTAGGAAACAAAAATGACTTACTTCCAGTCCTTCAAGCCAATAAATAATTTTCAAAGTAATGGTCTCGATAGTTAGAATGTTACTATATGCACATTAGGTAAGACCTTTAAAAGATGTGTTAAGTTTCTAGCATACTTTCTCAACTAGACAAAAGGACTTTAATATACCAAAAGTAGCAATAAGCCTACCTGAAAGAGAATTGCAAATGTGGCTTCATGACATGAAGCATACCCAAAGCTGATAGATTGGAAATTCACAAAGTCTTTATGAAAATTGTATTGGTGAAAACACTGCCAGCTAGGACTAAAAGGCATTGACACAGTTCAAAATATATTATACATGAATAAAAACTAATTAATTTTAGCTACAAACATTAATCTAGATAATGAACAATTCTTACATTTTTAAGAATGTAAAGTGAGGGCCAGGAGGTGGTGTGGTGGTTAAGGTTCTGGACTCGCCCATGGTCAATCATGGTTCAAGTCCCAGACCTGGTAGGTTGAAAAGCATACTGGGAGCATGTGTGCACACCCAGAATCTTGAGAAGACAATGCAGGAAAAGGGATAGAGTTATGGTCATCCCTCCTGGGGGTGGGGAGGATGATTTATCACCTTCCATCTCTGTCTCTCCAGCAAGCACACATGCCCTATATTGTAATACATTATAATGTATAATATATTTTGGTCTCTTGGGGAAAAAAAAGGAATATAAGATGAATGTAAGATTGGTTTAATATTTGACAAATGAATAAGATAATTCGACATATTAACAGATTAAAGAGCATACAATTTTTTAAGCAAAAAGACTATTGGCAATATTAAAAATTCACGGGGTGGGGGCAGCAGTGGACTCCCACATGGCCAATCTCAGTTTGAGTTCCAGACCTGGAGGCTTGAAAATCACGCCGGGTATGTGTGTGGGCATGCCCAAAATCCCGAGAGGAGAATGGAGAAAGGATTACAGTGTGGCCGTCCTTCCTGGGGGGTGATTTCTCCCTTTCCTTCTCAGTCTCTTTCTGCCCTGTGAAAGCACATGCCCTATGGCAAAAACCTTAAAAAAAAAATTCAATTGTCATTAAGAACTTACCAAATTATGAACGGAAAGAATCTTCTTTAACTTAATAAAAGGAATTTAATTAATTTTATGTATTAAAAAAATCTATAACAGCATACTTAATGGCAAAATGTTGAAAGCATTCTTTTTAAGGTCAAGAACAAAGGATATCAGCTATCATCACTCCCAAACAACATCATATTAGAAGTCTCAATAATTGTAGTAAGGAAACAAAATGAGAATTTGAGAGAAACAAAATTATCGTTACTTTTAGCAAATACAGTTGCCTATGGAAAATACCAAATTATTTACAAATATAGTTTTAGAATTAATGAGAGCATTGGGACCAGCAGTTAGCATAATGGCTATGTCGCTGGACTCCCACATAGTTGACCGCGGTTTGCGTCCTGGACCCAGTGGCTTAAAACTCACGCCAGGCACGTGTGCGTGTGTGCCCAAGATCCCGAGAGGAGAATGGAGGAGAAGGGATTATGGCGTGGCCATCCCCCCTGGGGGGTGATTTCTCGCTTTCTGTCTCTCTGTCTGTCTGGCGAGCACACGCACCCTATAGCAGAAACCTCTAAAAAAATTCTCAGATTTAATGAGAGCATTTAGCAGAATTATTGTGTACAAACTCAATGTTCCACACTAATGCCTTCCCAAGTACCAGCAATAACCCAGCAATTCCTTTTGTAGGAGACATACATGCCAGGAGACTTACAGAAGAGGGCTCATAGTGGGCCTTTTTATAATAGCGAAAAATGAGAAACAATTGAATTATCAATGGTGAAATAGATCAATATATCAGGGTATTTTCATACAACAGGAAACTATTGTACATATATCAATAAAACATGAATGAACTGTAGCTATATATATGAACATATATAATTCTAAAGAAATAAAGTGAAAAGAAAACCATGTTTGGAATAATACTCTATTATTCCATTTATAAAAAACTCAAAAGCAAGCAAGCCCAAACCATGTAGTTCAATGATACATATATTTGTAGGGAGAATTATAAGTAAAAACAAAGGAATGATTAATAAAACATAAGGAAGAGATGGGAGAAGAACTCTTGGAAGGACTTTAAAGATATGGAAGCTGGGTCGGCAGGTGGCATAGTAGTTAAGGGTACTGGATTCCCACATAGCTGACCGTGGTTTGAGTCCTGGACCTGGAGGCTTGCTTTCTCCCTTTCTCTCTCTCTCTGTCTCTCTGGTCAAATTAAAAAAAATAATAATAACAGATGAAATAAAATAATTCTTAAAAAAAGATATGGAAGCTGTTCTATTCCTTTTTTTAAAAGACAAGTTAATATTTTTAATATGTATTTAATTTAATTTATTCATTCATTTTATTCTTTTAATTTGGCTAGAGAGAGACACACACAGAGATAGACAGAGAAAGCGAGAAATCAAGCTGCCAGGCCCAGGACTCAAGCCGTGGTTGGCCATGTGGGAGTGTCCAGCGCCTTAACCACCACACCACCTGCTGGTCCCAGGAAGCTGTTCTATTTCTTAGGTTGGGTAGTAGGTACACAGATGTTTGTTCATTTATTTAAATTTATCAGAGGCTGTGTGCTCATTGGAGAGAGAGAGAAAGAGAGAGGAAAAGTGAGAAAGCACCCCCCCAGGAGCGATGGCCACACCACAATCCCTTCTCCTCCACTCTCCTCTCAGGACTGTAGGCATGCATACACACATGCCCGGCATGTTTTTCAAGCTGCAGGAACTGTGATTCAAACCACACAGTTGGCCACGTGGGATCCATCTGCCTCAACCACCACACCACCTGCTGGTCTACACCCACCCCTATAAACAGGTGGTGACCCTGAAGCGCTTCCCAGTCCCCACAGATGCTCTTCATTCACGTGCATCATCTGTGGGCATTGGGGAAGCCTGCTCTACGCGTCAAATGTAAGAGGGCGAGAAAGTTCTGCTGAGAAGGGACATCCAGAGAGCTTCAGGTCCTGTAAGAAACTCTTATTGCCTCTTTTTTTTCTTAGGATTTGTGTGTGTGTGTGTGTGTGTGTGTGTGTGTGTGTGTGTTAGGGCATGTGCACTCACTAGAGAGAAAGACATAGAGAGAGGGAAAGTGAGAAATCACCTCCCAGGGCGATGGCCATGCCTCAATCCCTTCTCCTTCATTCTCCTCCCAGAATCCTGAGCATGTACATACATGTACCCAGCATGAATTTGAAGCCACTGGGTCCGGGACTTGAACTGTGGTTGGCCATGTAGGAGTCCAGTGGTATAACCATTATGCTGACGGCTGGGCCCAACCTCTTTTTTTTTTTTTTTTTTGCTATAGAGAATGTACTCATGGGAGAGAGAGAGAAAGAGAAAGAGAGGGAGGAGAGTAGAGGAAGAAATGAATGTGCCATAATCCCGTCTCCTCCAGAGTCCTCTTGGGATTTGGGGCATGGACACGCACACGCCCAGTGTGATTTTCAAGCCTCGGGTCTGGGACTTGAATAGTGCAGTCAGCCATGTGGGATTCAGTGCCTTAATCTTTATGCCACCTGCTGGCCTGCTTCTTTTTTTCCCCCATTATTTTTATTTTCATTTTTATTTATTTTTTTGGAGAGGTTTTTGCTATAGGGTGTGTGCGCTCGCCAGACAGAGAGAGACAGAGAGAGAGAAAGCGATCAATCACTACCCAGGGGGGATGGTCACGCCGCAATCCCTTCTCCTCCATTCTCCTCTCTAGATCTTGGGCATGCACGCACATGTGCCTGGCATGAGTTTAAACCACCAGGTCCAGGACTTGAACCATGGTCAACTACATGGGAGTCCAGCGACATAGCCATTACACTAACTGCTGGTCCCATTTCCCCCCATTATTTTTGAGAAAGGAAGAGAAAGCATCCCTGGAAGTAGGTGTGGCTACTCCACAATCCCCCTTCCTTTACTTCTTTTTTCTGGCAGAATTTTGGGCAAGTGCACACATGTGCCACCCTCCTGCCCCCACATCATGTCTTTTTTTCTCCAGAATTATTTTATTTATTATTATTTTCTAACTTGACTAGAGAGACAGAGACAGAGAGAAAGGAAAAGTGAGAAAACAAGCCATTACATCTGGGACTTGAACTGTGGTTGACAGCGCCATAACCACCCCATCACCTGCCATGGTGTGTTTTCTCAAGCTGCTGGGGCCAGGACTTGAAGGTGGTTGACCACATAGATTCCAGCTCCCAGTGCACAGAACTTAAGCACCATGCTACAAGGCTGGTCCTCATTGCCTCTTTGTAAGGGGAATTGAGTTTTGATTTTTCATGCAGTGACTCAACACTTGCTGTGCCCTGTGTTGAAGGAGATCATAACCTATTGCTTGCAGGGGTGATGATGAGGATGAAGATGCTGACAGTGATGATGATGGTGGTGGCAAGGATTGTGCCATCTGTGATGTACTGACAGCCAATGCCAGGCTTTAAATGCTGTATATCTATTATTCATTAGAAAAACCTGGGACCAGCAGTTAGCATAATGGCTATGTTGCTGGACTCCCATGTAGTCAACCATGGTTCGAGTCCTGGACCTGGTGGCTTAAACTCACGCTGGGTGCATGTGCGTGTGTGCCCAAGATCCCGAGAGGAGAATGGAGGAGAAGGGATTGCGGCATGGCCATCCCCCCTGGGGAGTGATTTCTCGCTTTCTGTCTTGTTCTCTGTCTCTCTGTCTGTCTCTGTCTTTCTGGTGAGCGTATGCGCCCTATAGTGAAAACCTCCCCCCCCCAAAAAAAAAGGAAAGAAAAATTCTATTAAGTAGGCAGAATTATTACCATTTTACAGATGAGAAAATTGAGGATCCAAGGAGTTCCGTTCTTGTCAAGAGTCCTACACTTGGAAGATCTCCAGGCACGTTTTACAAATGCACTCTGGCAGTCAGAGTCTTCTGAGCATGCATGCAACTTCATTTATGTGTCTCTATTTATTCATAAAGCATTAATTAGAACCATGAACATTCATTAATATTTCAAAGCACAGAATATGCCTAGGGCAAAGTTTACTGTGAATAATATCGGATGTAAATCCACATTTCAAAGAGTCTTCTTGATAATCTTTCTTATATATATATTTTTTTCAGCCAGTTGCTTGTCAGATGTGATTAGATCAACATTATTTTTACCTCATCGTATAGTTGACAAAGAGCTTGTAGTAGGAGTGGGAGAAGTTTCAGCTTTGCCATTTTTCATGTCAATGCGCAGTTTAAGCTACAATTTCTAATTGACTTTTTTTGTGACGTTAATTCAGTGAAAACTAGATAATATTGTCTGTAAACTCACTTAATCAGGCCAAGATAACTGTAACCAGCCACCACGCAGAAAGCTAAAAGCCAGAGTGAACCCCGCAGCTGACCAACCTCGTTCCTGACCCCCAGCTCAGTGGCCCTGGGGCAGGCATTCCAGGGCAGAGCGACAGAGGGAAGCCCTTCATGACACATTAGCAAAGCCTAATTTCCTTTGCATTTCACAAGTAGTTCTAAAAGCTTCCAGCATTGCAGGAAGCTTTGAGACCCTTGGACAAGAGTTGGTAAACAGTGGCTCTAGAAACACCCTCTCACTGGCTGCGTGGAGGGAGAGATTCCACCTCTCTGTGAAGATAGAGATGGTAGGGGGATTCCTTCAAGGTACAAGGAAGCCCCCCCTCCCCTTCTCGCTCCCTCTTTCCAATGCCCGTGCTTCTTCGGGGGAAACCATCTTGCGCGTTTCGGCTTTCATTTGATTTTAGAGCGAACTGTTCTGAGCCTGGAGTCAAGGACCACCTTATCTTTCTTGTCTTTCTTTTTCTTCCTTCCCATGTTTTTTTTTTCTTAACAAAACCAAACAAACACCGATCAACATTTGTTTTGTTTTGTTTGTTTGTTTGTGATCAACATGTTTTTTGTTTTGTTTGTTTGTTTTTTTAAAAGCTTCCAGTGGAATGGCTAATGCAAAGTTCTTCTGTCTTTTTTCTAGAAAGTATCTGCATCTTACTTGACTTTATCCCAGCCTATCTTCCTGACTCTGAGGGACTCAGTAGATGTTTGTTGAATAAATGAAGGAAAGCAGGAAAGAAAAAATGAATGCGAGTTTTGGGGATGCCTGGGGGTGGTTGGAAGGGAAAGGAAAGGTGAGGGATGATGGGGTAGCAAAACTTGGATACGGAATGGGGAGGGGGGATCTGTAGTGCTCACACACCTACCTTTGAGAATTAAATGACATCTAACCTTGGTCAGCATTTGGAAGGACACTTTTTGTTCAAAAAAGAAAAACGGTACAGTACACTGTGATAAGACCATTTCCTTTCTCACAGCGTCTCCTTTAATGTCAGGTCTGAAATATGAAGTCATTAGGGGATATTAAAACAGTGCTGACAAACTAATTAACAAAAGACATTACGCCGGATGGGCTCAATTTATCCTTTTTAATGGTTCTTATAAATGGGTGCCGCCAATTAAAATTAATAAAGATTTACCAGCGATTGCCCGGTGTACATTGCTAAGAAGCGCTGCTGAAGGTCGGCTTAAAGTCAGCTTTGTCAAAGCTGCAAGTTCAGCTTGGAGTGCAGCGGTGAGAGCCCCGCGGAGTCCCCGGGCTTTCTCTTTCTGTTGGCTGTTTCTCCTTCAGCTCCCTTCTCTGGACGTCCCACCATCACTCTGAGCTGTTTGTCCATCTCTACTACCCCACTGTCAGCTCTGCCCCATCCTAGGCTGACTGAGATGCTCAGAACTCGGTACCCCTAGATCTAAGCCTATGCTATCGCACAGTGGGCTGGCCTATGCTCTACTCAGCATCAGCCCTCTTCAGGGATGAGTTCCCTATTACAACCTAGCATTCAAGGATTGGGGCCAGCTCAGCTCCTGAAAGGAATCTTCTTTGTCTGGGAAGGTGAACCAGTTGAGTTTCTAGCCCCCTCTCCCCAAAGCTGGATATGATAGTAGTAGCAAGGATTAGGGATGAGATAGAAGGAGAGGATCTAAAGAAGAAAGGAAACGTTGGCGGTTATTATCTTGGGACCACTTGTACAGTGGACACTGGCTGTGTGGAGGGAGAGATTCCACCTTTCTGTGAGGGTAAGAGATGGTAGGGGGATTCCTTCAAGGCACAGGCCAACAGGCTGGTGTCACAGGAACCTCAAGTGTGGTTCTCAGGGCTGCTAGAATGGGATTTGAAGGCTATCAAATGGCTCCTTCTCCCTATGGGTTGACCCTCATCCTTCTTGCCTTGAAGTTCTCAGAATAATAGTCACTTGAAGGTTGAATGCTAGGTTTTGACCCTGGTTCCAGAAGACTCCAGTTAAAGCTGCTTTCTTGGCTCTCTTGCTGACCATCAGGAGCTCAAATATGCCTATCAGATAAACCCTATGTTCTAGGGGCCTGAGGCACTGGACAGGCTTGCCATAGCAGGAGCCTGGGAAGCTTGAGAGAGCCGAGGAGCTAAAACAAGCTTTTCTACTTCACAACAACCAGTGCTGCCTTTCCTTTGTGTGCCCTTGATGCTCAGTTCTGCATAGAAGCTCCCCCAAGAGTGGGAACAATCAGGACAACTGGGCAGGAACTGGGATGCAGCTATTGAGTGAGTCTGATGTCTTGATCACAGCAGGGCTCTGTCACACATTCCTATTGCCAATGGTCCGTTAGGCTGTTGCTGCTATTGGATTTCATCTTATCAAGTAGATGTCTTGGGAGAAGCCCAGTGGAAAAAAACACTGCCTCTAGAGTCAGTCAGACTAGGGTTCAACCACTGATCCACCACATCTGAGTGTGTGATACTGGCGACAGCCATATGAAATTCTAACAGGCAACTATGTTAAGTACATGGTGGTTCTTCTCCTAACTTTTCCTTAGGGAGATAGTTGATTTTATGTGTTAACTTGACTGGGCTATCGGTTGCCCAGATAATTGGTAAAATATTATTTTGGGTGTGACTGTAAGGGTGTTTTGGGATGAGATTAACATTTTGAACCTGTGGTCTGAGTAAAGCAGGCTGCTCTCCCCAGTGTATACAGGATTAATCCAATCGGTTAAAGACTTAAATAAACAAAAGGGGGGGGGGAGGAAGTGAGTGAGAAAGAATCTTCCTGCTTGGTAGGATTCTGGACTTGCCAGCCTCTGTAATCACACAAGCCGTTCCTTATCTACCTATATTTATCTGTCAATCTATCTATCTATCTATCTATCTATCTATCTATCTATCTATCATCTGTCTGTCTGTCTGTCTATCTATCTCCTATTGGTTCTGTTTCCCTAAAGAACCCTGACTAATATACCCAACTTCCTGTCAACTCCATGTGTTGCCTGTATGCAGATAATACTCCCCTGATTCTGAGACTGTGGGAGGGAACTAATGTTCTGGTCAAGTCAATTGACTTAACTAAAAGATTAGAGAAAGAACTGAATCCTTCAGTCTCTCCAAAAGAGATAGAACCAGGAAAACTGGAATGTATTTGAAAAAGCAGAGAAATAATAGCATAGTGGGATTTATTTTTCTAGGTCATTTTGAGTCATAGAAGCCAGAGTTTGATGGGCTCCTTGAAGCTAAGTTTAGACCCACAGATGAGGAGAGGCAACTCCCACAGAAAGGGTAAGATAGATACATTCCCACCTTGGGGGAGAGGTCACCAAATAGAGGGTGCAGCTAATTTATTCCTCCCCTCTTTGGTCCCAGTCCCCAACTCCGCATGGAAAAAAATGGGAAAAGGGCAAGGTAGGCATTCTACAGCTAAGTCCCTTTGAAGGCCATGGGGAAACCATCCATGGGCAATGAATTCACGAGAAATGTGACCTCCAGAGAGTCTGACTCCTTAGGAGGCATTAGCCACACTTTTAATCGTGCATTTTATTGTTTCCTTTCTAGCATCGCACAGCAAGTCACTTGTGTGACAGTACATTAGAGACGACAGAGCAAGTTACAATAAATAGATTCTGTCCCCTTACAGAGACTCCTCTATCAGAAATCAGGATGCAAATGCCTTCTGAAGGCCAGAGGGATAAACAGTCAGTGAGACAGACCGAAGAGAAGATTTTCCAAAGAAAAAGAGTTCCCAGAAATGCCTTCAGTCTGACCAGTCTTAAACAGTCAATTGTAGACACAGAGAAGTTGAAACTCCAAATAAAATATTTTAGTTTCACTTGTTAGGGACCGATTTTATTTTAATGGCAACCCCTCCACATTCCCAAGTGGTCAAAGGAGACTTTAGGGTTTAATGTGAGATTTTCCTCCTCAGGAGGAGGTACTTGGAAGTTGGAAGGCCACTGGATTTAGAACCAAAATATGCTGTTGAGTTCTGTAGCTCCACCACTGCTGCAGGGTGACCTTGGACAAGTGACTTCACTTTTCCACATTTCAATTGCCTGGGATATCCGTCAATTGGGAATCAGCCCCCACTTAGCATCCCAGAGACTCAAATGGAACTCTGTACATGAAAGTAATGTACGCATTAACACAAGGGGCTGTTAGAGCCACCTTAAGGATTTCAGATCAGGAGGGAAAATGGACTGGGCCTGGGGTTGTGTCCTCGGTTGAAGAAATTGACTAGCATCTACTATACTTCAGTAGTCGACAACCTTGTGGGTTGGGCACCTTTATCTTCTTTCAATGAGGATTTTAAAAAGTTTAGTAAAGTCATGAAGTACCTATGGTCACACTACAGATATTAACACTTAGAACCAAACTCTTGCCTCTGACTTCATGGCTCATGCCTTTCTGTGCAAAACTGGCTTTGGTCAGTGACCCAGAATCATTTGGTCCAGCCTTTCAGAGCTCACCTCCTTCCCAGGAAACATGGTAATGAGACAGTAGAGACAAACGAGATCAGGGTCCCAGTTTCTGCTACCTATCCGCAACCCATGGACCTATGTGGGGGAGACTCATTCACTTTTTTAGCCACCCATCATCCATCCATCCATCCATCCATCCAACCATCCATCCATCCATCCATCCACCCATCATCCATCCATCCATCCACCCACCCACCCATCATCCATCCATCCATCCATCCACCCATCATCCATCCATCCATCCATCCATCCACCCACCCATCATCCATCATCCATCCATTCATCCATCCACCCATCATCCATCCATCATTTATTCCCTCTCTCCATGTGTCTATTTATTCATCTGGGGTCTTTAACTATGATAGAAAAAGAACAGTATTTGGCTTTAGGAGAACTGGGTTTTAGTCCCTACAGCAGAAACTCCTGATAAGTGTGCAAATTCTCAGACCTACTGTGTTAGATTCTCTGGGGCTAATAAGCTAATAGCCTAATGATCTATATTTAACAAGCTCTCCAAGTGACTCTGATGCACACTCAAGTTTGAGAATTGCTGCTCTAAGGCATTATCCCAACTTCTGGCAGGTTTCTAGTTGCTCAAAGAATATGCAGTCAAATATCACTCTGGTGTATGGGGAGGAACTATGTTATGGGCCCTGTCCTAGAGACTGGGTTGTCTCTCACCCCCCGTGAAGCAGCGTTTTCTGCTGTGTCCAACTCTTTCATTCCCTTTGCCCTCAATCTTGCCTTTTCCTCTCAGCCAGGAAATAGTCCCTCTACTGAAACTTGACACATTCTAGAGTCCTAGAGAAGAGGGGAGCCCGGGAGATATAAACCTGTCTCTTCTGACAGAAGTCTGTGATCTTTCCACCACAGAGTTTCTTTGTATACAGTTGGAGTTTATTAAATATTTGAACATATGAGTCAAACACTGAATAGTCCTCCTAAGCTATTCCAGCCCCAAAATATTTGCCTAGGACAAGCTCCTCTCAGTCATTGGAAAACCAGGTATCTGTAATGGATGTTATAATAATCTTTGCTAATTACAATGGTTACTGATTCTAACATCATTTGTTGAGCACCTGTGTGCCAGGTGCTATATTAGATGCGTTATACACATCATCTTACATCATCCTCATGACAGTTTAGCAAAGTCAGTGTTTTGATGTTCATGGTATAGATAAAGAAACAGGCTTAGAAAACTAAAAATGCTAGTATCCAGTCCTCAGATTCACCATTGTACCCAATAAAATAGTGCTTCTCAAAACTTCAGCAAGCCACTTGAAATTTTTATTAAAATGTGGATTATGGGTCTGGTCCCATGGCTTAGTGGGTAAGAGAATTGATCCGACATGGCCTTTTGTGTGATTCAAATCCCAGCCCCAGAGACCTGAAAATCACACTGGCACATGTGATTGTATGTGCCAGATCCCAGCAGGATGGAGAAGTGGATTGTGGCATGACCATGCCCCACTAGGGGATGCTTTTTCCTTTTCCTACTCTCCCTCGGACAAGCACATATGCCCTCGGCTCATAGACAGCAACAATGACAACAACAAACACAACACAAAATGTAGATTACAATTCAGCAGGCAATTTTGCATTTCTTTTCTTTTTCTTTCTTTTTTTATTTTTATATTTATTTATTTATTTAGAGAGATTTTTGCTACAGGGCATATGTGCTCACTGGAGAGACAGAAAACAAGAAATCGTCTCCTAGAGGGAATGGCCACCTTGTAACCCTTTCTGCTGCATTCTCCTCTGGGGATTTTGGGCATGCACACACATGCACCTGGCTTGAGTTTCAAGCTGCCAGGCCTGGGACTCAAACCGTGGTGGGCCATGTGACAGTCCAGCGCCTTAGCCACTATGCCACCTGCTGGCCCCGCAATTTTGCATTTCTAATTAGCTCTCACATGATGCCAGTGCTGCTGGCCCATGGATTACACTTTGAGCAGCACCTGGTACCTTGGTTTGGGTGCTGACCATGACTACCTTAGCAGGTTATGCCCTGTCAGGGTCCCTTCTTGCTTTTCCTTCTGTCGTCTTGTGTGGGAGCTTATTTTTCAGTAGGGAAGAATTGGGAACTTGGTGAAAAAGAATTATGAAGGAAAATAGAAATGTATCTTGTGACTCTATTTCCTTTTACGAAAAATGGGCACGAAACAACATACTACCTTGTGAGTTCCTTGTAGGGATATGAAGATGAAAAATATAAGTCTGTAAATCTCATAAAAGATGCCCGGTTGATAGTAATGCAGACTGAGCTCTGGCATTCAGTCTTCTTTAAGTTTTGTACTAGGAAAGTGTGGGCTTTGAATAAATGAATATACTCTGAAAACTTCATTAGAGAAAAAGACCTATACCCTCATCCATCTCTTCCCCAGGATACCTGTGGATCAATTTTAACTCAATTAGCATTTACAGAGCGAATTACATGAAATAACAATAACCAACAGCTAATGAGGGTTTCCTATGTGCCTGGTACTGATTCAAACACTTTCATGTTAGAAGTATGTAGTATTTTATTTCCATTAAAAATGTTTTATTGGGGCTGGCAAGTGGCATGGTTGTTAAGGGCGCTAGACTCCCACATGGCTGACTATGGTTCAAGTCCTGGTGGCTTGGTTTCTCACTTTCCCTCTCTCTTTCTCTCACTCTGGTCAAATTAAAAAAATAAAGTTAAGTAAAATAATTTTAAAAAGTGTTTTCTGTTTATTTATGATAGTGCTTGTGTGTGCAGGGAGTGGGGAGAGAAGCACTCTCCACACTGTCTGGTCGTGCTGTGGTTTCCTTCCTCCAGTGGATCCTGGAACTCATGCATGTACCTGGTGTGTTTCAGGCCGACTGGATTCAAACGATGGTTGTCATGCAGGACCTGGCTTCTCTTGAACCACTTCTTATTGTTGCACCATGAATCTGGTCCTATATGTAGTCTTTTCATTTACCTTTTGCAGATAAAGAGGCTCAGGGAGGTTATGTTACTGGCCAAAGTCAGGTAGGTAATAGATGACAGCATGGATTCAGATCCTCTTCTCTACTCCCTCTGTCCTCCCGACTCTAGCTTCTTAACCCCTTGGCCCTGTACCTTCATTCCTGGGCTGGACTGAGTATTCAAGGGAACATGTGACATGAAACAGTAAAGCAATTAATTTATTTCATGGTGATAGGACTGGTGCTTTATAAACAAGATCCTCCTTAATAATTGCAACAATACTTTATGATAGGAGGACTCTCTCCATTGTATAGATGAGAAGATAGAATGAATATAGGAAGACAGAGGATTTCCCTATGTCATTTTCTAGTCTAACAGTTGGCATGTGACAGTGCTAAGGTTCACACTCAGGGGTTTCTTTTTTTTTTTTTTTTTTTTTTTTTTTTGGGGGGGTTTTTCGTAAAGGGGGTTTGCCTCCGCCCG
>NW_006160041.1:1358222-1395094 GCF_000334495.1 Tupaia belangeri chinensis | reverse complement strand
GCAAAAACCTAAAACCAACAAAAAAATTCTAATTTTTTTGAGAGGCTTTTGCTAAAGGGCGCATGCACTCGCCAGACAGACAGAGACAGAGAGACAGAAAGGGAGAAATCACCCCCCAGGAGGGATGGCCACATCGCAATCCCTTCTCTTCCATTCTCCTCTTGGGATCTTGGGCACGCACACACACACGCCCAGCATGAGTTTAAGCCACCAGGTCCGGGACTCGAACTGCGGTTGACTACATGGGAGTCCAGCGACATAGCCATTATGCTAACTGCTGGTCCCCCACACTCAGGGGTTTCTGACTCTAGAGTAAGGCTTCTCTCCTTAGTCCTTGAGGGCTTTATGATACCAGTGGTGAGGCATTCTGATGGGATGGGATCTCCATGGCTTTGTCCTGTCAGGGTACACTTCTCTCCACAACCCTACATGCCAGATGAACCAATGTGTGCACCTGTCTAAGGGACAGTTACGTGATCTTCCCAGCAGCTGTCAAGGGGCCTAGACATTTGCACCAAGACTCAAGTTTTTGGGTGATGAAAGAAATGAGTGATCAGTTGCACAATCATGTTCTCCATATCCACTAGCTTTTGTTTGCATGTGAAATTTCATCTCTGAAGTGCTCCATGTGTGTTCATAGATTATTTTTAGTGAGCAATGTCAACATCTGTATGGTCAATGGCCATGGGGTCCTACTCCTGACATAGAGAGGACGGGGCCTGTGTGAACCTTCGGTCTCTAAAATGTGTCATTGTTACTACTCAGAATCTTCTATGATTTGTTTCTTCCTTCTGCAAAAGATCAAACGGAGGCAGTTAATTAAGGCTAATGGTTAACAAAGATGACAAAGTAAGATCACAGGACACAGGACCATGTTACTTTGAGAAAGGATAATATTCAAAAGCCTTAACTAGTAGGCATGGACCTTGATCAATTAGAATGGATACCAGAGGAAGCAACAAGTGCGTCTATCCTGAAGTGCACCAGCTGACTATCCGCTCTGTCTTTGGGTTCAGAATTTTGAAAGGTTCTATGAAAATGCTGAAGACCTAGAAATCTTAACATTATATCAACTAGCTAATTGCAACTCAATACTTAAATAGTATATATATATATATATATATATATATTTTAAATTTGACTAAAGAGGGACAGAGCAAGAGAGAGGGAAAGTCAAAAGCAAGCCCCCAGGTCTGGGACTCGAATTGCAGTCTGCCATGTGAGAGTCCAGCATCCTTAACCACCATGCCTCCTGTCAGCACCCCCGTTCCCACAGACTTTTTGAGGTGTCTTTATATACTTGTTAAATAAATATGAAGTTACTTCTTTTTTTCCCCCATAGAGGAGGGCAGGACTATTTGAGCTAATGGTCACTCTCAAGTCAAATCTCTCCTTTTGAATTCTGTTCTGCATCAAATATTTTTCTCCCCCATCCTTCCCTGTGTAGTTACCAACAGGGTAAATGAATCCCCCATCTTCTGAAAACACAAGAGTAGAGATCATAAGGGGGGCACTGGACTACAGTGAGAGATCTGACTTTCTTCCCTGCATTTATCAATTTCTCCCCTGGATCATTTATGCTGCATGTGTTTACCAAGTCGGGCTCTGAGCTAGACTCTGGGGATATTATTTATCAGCTGTGTGGCTAGACAAGTCACTTGCCCCATCTGAACCTCACTTTCTCCACCTGTAAGGTGAGAGACTGGGTGGCATTTCTAGGATCCTGGAGCTGACATTGCCCTGAACTAGAATACATTCGGGGACTGCGGTGGAAACCACTGCATGGCCTTCATGGGAAAGTGCATCAGTCACTGTATGAACAGCTGGGTCCAGGTCCTTAAATTCTGTGGACCCCAGGACCTGGGCCTAAGAATTCTATCTGAGGCGGATAGGCCAATGAGGGCTCAAGAATTGCCACATCTTTTTAGTGCCTGACCTGGGACCTGTCTCTCTTGGGAAGGCACCTCCCTGGTTGCCAGGGGACTGGGAGCTATTAATAGGCAAGGAGCAAGGAGGGGTGAGGAATTAAGAGCCCTGCCTAACACAGCCAGCCTGACTACATCAGGAAATGGGCCAATGGGTAATAGGCTGGAATAGGCCTAAAGCCAATATTTATTTGGATCCAGGGTTTCCTAAGGATTATGAAACAGGTGAAATTCATTTAAATAATGTATTTTATCTTGCTAAATATATCCAAATAATACCATTCCAACTTGTAATCATATAAATTTATCATGATTTTGTTTTGTTTTATTAGCACATTATTTCACTTACATTCCATCATGGTACATCTTTATAACACACAATATGACTTTTCAAAGTATTCATGTAGTACATGACAATCAGATCAAGGGCATTACCACATACATCATTTTCAATAGATAATTTTATATTCTTTTGTCTGCTAAATGTTTCTTCTTTTTACCCCTTATTCCTCTTCTACCATCTACTTCCCTTCCTTATAGTCTCTGGTATCTACACTTATCCTCTTTACTATCATATTTCCAGAGCTTTCAATTTCTGTCAAAGAGTATAGACATTTGGTACATACTGAGCAGGGATATACAATGTGTGTCTTTCAAAGTCTGGCTCAATTCGCTGAGCATTAAATTTTCCATGCCCTTCCACTTTGAATTAAATAGCTGGGTCTCATTACTCCTTATGGTGGAGTAGTATTTCATAGTATATATATGTGCCATGATTTCTCAACCCAGTCATCAGTCCTTGGATACTTAGATTGATTCCATGTTGAGATTTTTAAATTTTCTTTGAGAGAGATTTTTGCTATAGAGTGCATGTGCTCACTGGAGAAACAGAAAAAGAAAGCAAGAAATCATTTCTCTCCCGGGGGAGATGGCCACACCACAATCCCTTCTCTTCCATTCTCCTCTCAAGATTTTGGACACACATGCACACATGCCTGACCTGAGTTTTAAGCCACTGGGTCTAGGATTTGAACCACGGTTGACTATGAGCAAGTCCAGTGACATAACCATTATGCCATTTGCTGCTCCTCCCATGTTGAGAATTTTTAATGTTGTTCTTCTCCATCCCCATAGGCAGTGTGTGTGAAATCTAGTGTGTATCTTGCACTTATGGCAAATCTCAATTCAAACTAGCCACATTTCAAGGGCTGAGTAGCTCATATGGTTGGCAGTTCCCATCTTGAACAGGGCACTCCAGTGTATTTTGGGTAAGCTGCAGGAAGATTATGAACCCCTTGAAACTGGTTACAAGTGTTTGTTTCTGTATGCATCATAAATGTTTTTTTTTTTATGAGAGGGAGTGTAGATTTACCATATTTCTAAGAGCCTTAATGATGCCCCTACAGGAATTTCTGATTCAACAAAAAATTTTCGAATTATCAGAGCTGAATATGGTGATTTTCAAAACTTGGTCTTGCAGCTGAGGTCCCTTACTTATGGATTTTCAGCACTCCTGGATGGCTTTGAGTCCAGATGATCTTCTCCAGTGTATGTGGATCAGAAAACACAATTCCCAAATGGATGGGAGGGACAATGTGGGAATGCAAGGAAAGCCATCATGGGAGAGAGGGGACATTTCTTGCTATTTATGGACCAGCATTTTTTTGTGTGTTTCTGGATGATCTTCCAGATCACTAAGGACATGAAAACCATACTGAATTCAATAGGTTGAATAACACATGCAAGGAAAATGAATTAGCTGGTTGAAAATTGTGTGCAAGTTTGTTTTAAATGTCACCCTCCCCTCTCTCTCTCAGACGGCCTTCCTCTAAACAAGAACATCAGCTCTTTGAATCTTATGAGAGGATTTGAAAATAAAGTGACTGATTGGCCTTGACTCTTAGCAATCAAGGCTGATTTATTCCTAGGACAATTTAACTAGCTGGTTTGTCTTCCACACTAGGTATTCTGAATGTGGTGTCCACCCATGGGTTTCACAGTATGCCAGAGTTCTACACACAGGTAAGAACTTTTCTGGATTCTTGAGAATTTCTGAATCTTCTGAGGTCTTGCATTCTGAGGTTTAAGAAAATTGTCAGAGTTCTATGAAACTCCAGAGGTTAAACTACTGGTCCATATCCCATAATTAATGAATGTTAGCACAAACAGTATAGGTTTCTGCTTTCTCTGCAATCCTAGAAAGTCTCATGAAATTCTCCATAGGAGACCCTTACCTCCTGGAGAGTCAGGCAGAGAAGCTATTGTCCATTACCTTTGCACTCAATGACACCATAAGGGCTTGAGAGCTCAGAATCCAGGCTAGATTAAGTGATTGAGTGAATAACCTGCAGAGTCATCTCCAAACTCCTCATCATAATCTCTTGGGTCATTGATCTTGTGTAATGGATAATGATGATGTAGCTCCACACTAGGGCTTTGTGGCCCATTGTCTCCACCTGTCTTCAAGTGTTGAGATCTCAAGTGCCTTATATGGATCCCTGTCTTGGGTAAAAGCATGGGGATGATGGAATTGTTTTTTTTTTAGCCCTTCGTTACAGATGCAAAGAATATTAGAATTATATGGAGACTTTGAGCTCATCCACTCCCATTCTCTCGTTACAGATGGGAATATTAAGTCTAGGGTGGTGAAGTGACTTATCCAAGGAAGCACAGACTGTAAGCAGAGAAACCAGGATCAGAATGCAACTCTTCCTGCTATCTAGCACTGCCTTTTCCCCTTTTGATTCCCACAATCAAACCACTGTGTCCTCAGGTGGCTCAAGCAGAGTCATGTCTGGTTAAGAACACCAGAATGACAGACCTGCGTTCAAATTTCAGGTCAGCCATTTACTCATGGTGAGAGCCTCAACAAATCATTTTAACTCTGTTTTCTTAGTCCATTAAATGGAGATAATCAGACATATATTGTAGGCTTATTCTAAGGACTCAATTAGCGCATTTGGCACAGAACTGAATGCATAAGTGTTGAGTCAATTACAGTTATTGTTAAGGTTTTTCCTCTCTCCTTCCCCTGCAAAATTCCTAAGAAACAATTTCTCTGGACACTTCGAAATTTATCTGTCCTGGATTTTATTCTGACAATGATTTGTTAGTTGACTGACTGATTAGCACTGAGAGGCTATGGGCTTTCTTGTTATGCTTGCATCTTTTACCAGGTGTGGGCTTGAGGAGGACACACTTTGGTTTTGTTTATCACTGTGTCCCCAGATAACCAATGTAATGCTTGGCAGAGAGTATGTTTGTTGAGTGAACAAATACTTACCTGGTGACCTCAGTGTTGTAGTCAGCTGAATAATGCCCTTTCCCCAACAACGTCAGGTCCTAATCCCTAGAATCCATAAATGCTATCTCATAAATAAGAAAGGTCTTTGCAGATGGGACTATGTTAAGGATCTTAAGATAGGGAGATTGTTTGGGGTTATCTGGATAGATCTTAAATGCAATCACGTGCATCTTTATAAGTGGGAGGCAGAGGGAGATTAGACTATGCACAGAGAGGAAAAGATGATATAAAAACAGGGTGAGATTTGGAGAGACTGACCTTTAAGTGATGGAGTGACGTGACTATAGGATTGTGGGCACTCACTAGAATCTGGATTTTTTTCTGGAGCTTCTTCAGGGAGCATGACTCTGCTGACACCTTGATTTCCAACTTCTGCTCTCCAGAACTGGTAAAAGTAAATTTCTATTGTTTTTAGTAATCCAAGTTTGTGGTAATCTGTTATAGCAGCCTATTGAAGACTAATGCAAGTGTTTTTACCCAAGGAAGTTAGTAATCCAGAAATTTTAGGGATGATAAAATTTCATTTTAAAGAATGGAATCAAGGAAGCTCAACTATTCTTTGACTCCATATTTAAATTCTTTTTTTTCTGCAAAGAGCATCCTCCCTCTGTGAAGTCAACAACAGTCTAATAGTATGGCCGACATGAGAATCCAGAGGGAATGAGTGGTTGAGGTAAATTCACCATCTTGCATCAAAGGGAAGAGAAACAACTGGATGACTAAGTGGGGGAGGCAGGAATGAAGAAGTCTGAGCTTCATAAATGAATGACTTGATTCAATCCATGCTTATTAACTGCCTGTTATGTGAGGGCACTGTTCTCGGCGCCGAGGGTACACAAGTGAGCAGGTAAGGTAAGAAAAATCCCTGGCATATGGCATTTATATCCAAGTTGAAGAAAAAAATGCACACACAAACAAAATGAATGTCCACCTCTGTGGAAGTTTGAGCAGCAGCAATTCTCCCTATACATCTACTTTTGCCTTCGAAAGCTTCACCCACTAGCAAGACACAGAAGTTCTCTACTAACAGTCACGTTCACTCCAGATGGCTGTGTTTCCTGGTGTAGAGCCTGCCCCACCATGGCTGTGAAGGCCTCCTCTTACCCATAAATATTACACTATCTCCTTCCACCATTTTCTCCTTCCCAAATAGAATTGCTGTATAAACTTGTTTCTACAACCTCTTATGAAGTTGAGGGACGTGGAGGCAAAACAAACAAAAAAATTCCATAAGCTAAATTTTTCAAGGATGTCTCCAAAAGTGGGGGATAGAAACAGGAAGACTTTTAGAATTGAAATATTCCTTTCCCAACTGGCATTTCAGAGTTCGTGATACATTCAGTGCATTTGAAGCTACCAGAAAAGGCCTCCAAGAAGAGGGATTCTGGTTTTGTGTTTATAGAAACTTACATGAAAAATGTGAAGTGATACTGCAAAAGAGAAGATGCTCAGTGTTAGGACTGAGACACCAATGGCTAGAAGTTATGGAGTGAAAGAACGGCAGAGTACAGTTCAACTTGAGAAAGAATTTCCTGACTGTCAGAACAGGCCAATAATAGGCATTGGCCCCCTAGGTGGGGGAGAGGGACATGTTCACCAACACTGCGAGAGTTCAAGTGGGTAATGGCCACATGAGGGGATGTTAGAAAGAGCAATTAAGCATCTGAAGAAGGAAGGAAATAAATGACCTTTGATGTCTCTTCCAACTCTGATTTTACTAAGCCTCCCAGAGGATGAGAATATACTTCTTAAATTAAATGCAATATATGTGATACTTCGTAGGCCAAGCAATGTAGTATCGAAATATATTAATAAACTGACAGGCACAATAGTGGTAGGAAACTTCATCACATTTCTTTTCGTATACAAGTAAATGAAGAGCCAGCAGGAGGTGTGGTGGTTTAGGCAGCTAGATCCCACATGGCCAACTTTGTGGTTTGAATCCTGGACCTGGCAGCTTGCAAAACGTGCTGCGCATGTATGCATGCTCATCATCCCAAGAAGAGAATGAAGAAGGGATTGCAGTGTGGATGTTCCCTTCAGGGAGTGCATTCTCATTTTGCCTCTCCTCCTCTCGCTCTGTCTCTGTCTCTCTCCAGCAAGTACACACACTCTATAGCAAATTTTAAAAAAGTAAATGAGAAAAAAACCCACAATTAGAGAAATCTCCATAAATTCTTAAAGGCAGAAATAAAACAGATTACAGTTTTTTATCCATAGTGTAATAAACTGTTCAAGAACTAAATGTTCTTGAACTAAATCCTGTGTTCAAGAACTAAATCCTGTACCCCCTCCCCCATTGCTATCTCCCCCAGGTTTGGGTTTCCAGCAATAATTTAGTACAATATGAGTCATTTTCTTGACCTTAGTTAATTGATATATACTTGGACAGCTGACCCAGATTGGCCCAACTTCCTTCTCTTGGGATTTGAAATTGAGTCACAGAGAGAAAAATATCATTCAGGTGACTGGCCCTATCATACACACATTTGGGAATTTTCAGTGGTCATCATCTGCCTTGTGATTTCCAAGACAGAAGAAATTGCTTGGCAAAGAGAAGAATGAAATAAATAGAAGAGAGTAGAGATTTGAGAAAAGCTCCTGATGACTTCCCAGTCACTGATGTCTTTTTAAGAGTCTCACATGGATTTTTGCTCTTGGAGTGCATAAAGTCTTTAAAGAATTATAACCAATTTCTCTCCTTCACTTAAGTCAGATGGAATTTTTTCCCCTTATTATCACAGCATTCTGACTCATAAGAAAAAAGAAAGAAAAAACTCAAACCATTTGAAAAGATTTTTATTCTCATTTAAGCAACTCTTAGGTCAAGAATTAAATGAGGGATCAGCAGTTAGCGTAATGGCTATGTCGCTGGACTCCCACGTAGTTGACCGCGGTTCGCACCGGACCCGGTGGCTTAAACTCACGCTGGGTGCGTGTGCGTGTGTGCCCAAGATCCTGAGAGGAGAATGGAGGAGAAGGGATTTCGATGTGGCCATCCCCCCCTTGGGGGGGGGGGATTTCTCGCTTTCTGTCTCTCTGTCTCTCTCTGTCTGTCTGGCGAGCGCACACGCCCTATAGGAGGTGGCACAGCCCTATAGAAAAAAAAAAAAAAAAAAAAAGAATTAAATGAAAGCCCAAGTTATAGGACATTTAAAAATGGATTACAATGAGAGTAGTACAAAGTACAAACTATGGGATATAACAAAAGCTATATGAAGAGGAAAATTCATAGCCTTAAAAGTTAGAACACTGGGCTCTGGAGCCACATGGCCTGTGTTAAATTATTTTTTACTACTTACTAGTCTCATAATTCCATGCAAATGAGTCATTCTATGCCTGAGCTTTCACATAGGAAAATAGGTGTTAAAACATTCTCAGGTCAGCTCCATAGCCTACTGGTTAAGGGCACCAGATCCTACGTGATTGACCACGGCTTGAATCCTGGTCCCAGCTGCTTGAAAAAACCGTGCAAGGTATCTATGTCCCAAATCCCAATGAGATGGAGAAATAGAGAAGGGATTGCAATGAGACCATGCCCCACTGGGGGGTGTTTCCCTCCTCCTCCTTTCTGTCTCTGTCTCTCTTTTGAGTGCATGTGCCCTCTGGCAATTAAAAAAAAAACAGCACTTATCTTCTAGAGACCTATTGTGAGAATTAATTTGTACAAGTGATTTACTTAGAACAGTACCTGGCATATAATATTATTAACATTAGCCATTGATTAAAGCAATTATAATAATATATAAAATACAATAAAGCCATCTTTAAGAGACAGGCAGGATTGGGCTGGATCAGGGCGTTCTAGGACACTCAGGTTACCCATAGAACAGAAGCAGTACTGCCCAAGCATTTGGCTGGCCTCTACTTTGCACAGACAGAGCTGTTGTAGGCTTAGGCTAACAGCAGGATAAGACCTGGGGTATCATCAAGCTTTTTGGTTTTAGCGTAGGAATGAAAAATGAAAGCCCTTGCTTGAGCAGTTCAGGAGGCAGGTTCCCGGCAGCTTGTCATGCTAGAGATCACAAAAAGAAGACCATTTGGCCTGAAAATACTGTTGTGCTCACCACCGATATCCCAAATTCCATGATCCAAAGGCAGGTCATTCTTCTCTGCTGACCTGTGGGTTAAGCAGGCTAGAAAGCTAAAAGTGTTCCTGTTCCCTACTTATTTTTTGTGGGTGGAAAATGGAGTGACTGACATGCATTTCTGAGATGGTGTGAGAAAGAAAAAGACAGCCCTGTGGTAATAAACATGCTGAATTATATAAAGCAGGGCAGGAGGCATAGAAGGTGACAGGAGAGAGGGGAACAATTTTAGTTAAGATAGGGACTTTCTAGTAGAGAACTGCAAAATGTGGAGAGAGCTATGCAAAGATGTGGGAACAGTATTCCATTTAAGGGGACAGCAAATGTCAAGGCTCCAGGGCAGAAAATGGCTTTCATGATGACAAGGAAAGTGAGCAAAGGGCAGAGAGGCAGGTGACAAGGTCAGAGCCTGGCAGGACGGCTCTGACAGGCCTGCGTTAAGTAGGGTAGGGAGTGGGATATATTCATTTCACTCAACTGTGTGGTCCTGAAGGAATGACTGTAATCCTGGTCGGCCAGTTGAACCAACTGGCATTCTGGAATGAGCACTAGAGTGAAAGTCAAGACACTGAGTTAGTCTTGCTTAGCCACTTTTTTGAGAGTACCCAGGAGTAAGTGAAGGCAATGACAATGAGAGAGCCAACCAGGAGAGGTGTGAACATGCTCAGGGAGGAATGTCTTGGAATTACACGTCTTTCAGGGCATTGGATATTTTCCCTAAATGATGAAAAATGTGGAGAGGAGATGGAAACATGAAGATGGATGAAACTCCTGAGAGTGAGTGAAAAACTCCAGGCAAGGCCCAGTGAGTGCATGGAGCCAATAGAAATCTTAGCTAATAGTTACTAACTGCATACTACACAGCAGGAACTCATGTCAATTCCTTTCCTATGGTATCTCACCTAGTCTGACATTAAGGTCCAACCTAGGTTGTATAGTCAAGAGTGACCCAAGTTACAGTGCTAGAGGCCACGTGGCTAACCTGGGTTTGGGTCCCTGGCCTGGTCCATCTGAAACATGTAAGTGCATGCAGGCCCAAGGTCCTGAGGAACTGGAGGACTGGAAAAAGGGGATTGCAGTGTGGTCAGACACTATTGGAGGTACTTCTCTTCCTCATGAGTGTGCATGTTCTATCATGAATAGAGTAAATAAAACTTAAAAAAATAACTGTGCTAATAAGTGGTTCTTATCATAACACTACTTTGCATTTGTGAAATCTGAGGCCTCAACAGTTGCTCACCTTGAAGGTAAGTGCTGGGTAAGATCAGAGCCTTTGATGGGCTAAATGAAAAGGAGATTGGTATGAGGGAACCAGATTTGTTCCTCAGCAATTACTTGTAGTGTCCATCATTCATCAGAAGCAACAAAGGCTGAGAGTCCCCAGGGGTGACTTTGGAGTCCTGTAGTCTGGCCATAAGCATGAGAGAAATGCAAGTGAGGTGGCAGATATGCAGGTCTTCAGGACGCTTTTTCAAACCATGAGATGAAACTTTACTCCATGAAGGACATACACTTGGAAGACATAGAACAGTTCTAGGGTGGGAATGTACGTAAACCAGGCACAAATTCAGGAGTGAAGGATCAATTTCAAAACTAGCACTGCCTTAACCCATCTTGTTTTGCCCAATTTGAACTCATGAAGAATTGGTGAGTTTGGGGTGGTACCATTGCTTGGTCAGAACTTTGGCTCCTTTTTCAAGGGCAGGTTGCCTCACCTTCTTCTGATGTCCCCCAAAGCCAACCTCTAGCCCTGCTGTGTTCAGAAGGGACCTCTTGGCTAGTGTAGCTCTGTTTATGTTAGGATAGACAGAGGCCTCCCAACATCGCTCTCTCAGCTTCCTAGGACCTGCTCATCCCTTTCCCCTTATTGGAATGGGGTGGTAGAGGGAGTCTCTGTCCCAAAGCAGAAATGGCTATGCTCACACTGGGAAAGGATTATTTGCAGATTGTAAGGTTTCATGGTTTACCTTCTCCATTCTTTTTCCCTTTTTCTTCTTTTCTTTTCTTTTCTTTTCTTTCTCTCTTTCTTTCTCTCTTTCTCTCTCTCTTTCTTTCTTTCTTTCTTTCTTTCTTCTTTTCCTTTCTCTCTTTCTCTCTTCTTCTCCATTCTTTTTCCCTTTTTCTTCTTTTCTTTTCTTTTCTTTTCTTTCTCTCTTTCTTTCTCTCTTTCTCTCTCTCTTTCTTTCTTTCTTTCTTTCTTTCTTCTTTTCCTTTCTCTCTTTCTCTCTTCTTCTCCATTCTTTTTCCCTTTTTCTTCTTTTCTTTTCTTTTCTTTTCTTTCTCTCTTTCTTTCTCTCTTTCTCTCTCTCTTTCTTTCTTTCTTTCTTTCTTTCTTCTTTTCCTTTCTCTCTTTCTCTCTTCTTCTCCATTCTTTTTCCCTTTTTCTTCTTTTCTTTTCTTTTCTTTTCTTTCTCTCTTTCTTTCTCTCTTTCTCTCTCTCTTTCTTTCTTTCTTTCTTTCTTTCTTCTTTTCCTTTCTCTCTTTCTCTCTTCTTCTCCATTCTTTTTCCCTTTTTCTTCTTTTCTTTTCTTTTCTTTTCTTTCTCTCTTTCTTTCTCTCTTTCTCTCTCTCTTTCTTTCTTTCTTTCTTTCTTTCTTCTTTTCCTTTCTCTCTTTCTCTCTTCTTCTCCATTCTTTTTCCCTTTTTCTTCTTTTCTTTTCTTTTCTTTTCTTTCTCTCTTTCTTTCTCTCTTTCTCTCTCTCTTTCTTTCTTTCTTTCTTTCTTTCTTCTTTTCCTTTCTCTCTTTCTCTCTTCTTCTCCATTCTTTTTCCCTTTTTCTTCTTTTCTTTTCTTTTCTTTTCTTTCTCTCTTTCTTTCTCTCTTTCTCTCTCTCTTTCTTTCTTTCTTTCTTTCTTTCTTCTTTTCCTTTCTCTCTTTCTCTCTTCTTCTCCATTCTTTTTCCCTTTTTCTTCTTTTCTTTTCTTTTCTTTTCTTTCTCTCTTTCTTTCTCTCTTTCTCTCTCTCTTTCTTTCTTTCTTTCTTTCTTTCTTTCTTTCTTTCTTTCTTTCTTTCTTTCCCTTCCTTCCTTCTTTCTTTCTCTTTCTTTCTTTTCCTTCCTTCCTTCCTTCCTTCCTTCTCTCTCTCTCTCTCCCTTTTTTTTAAAGACAAGGTCATACTGTCTTGCTCCTCCTGCCTCAGCCTCTCCCAGCTGTGATTACAGGGACACATCACCATGCCCAGCCTCCAGCTCTTTTTCAGACAGGGTCTCGTTATGTTGCACAAGTCGGTCTACAATTTATGGTCCTCCTGCTGTCAGCTTCCTGAGTTGCTGGGACTAAAGGTGTACATCACCATGCCTGGCATTTAGGTTGGACTAGGAAAGGAACCCAGGTCTCCACGTGGTCCTAGCCTTAGAGTATAGCATCTTAGTGGGTCTCAGTTGTTAATGAGCCAGATAGAGGAACTAACATAATTCACAGCACCTAGTTATTAAAGTGAGCAGAGCATCCATAAGAAGACACACATCCTTTCAGGGTGGGAGCGCTAGGCTGAAAAAATGTATAACCCAACAAGGACACATACTATTACTGTGTGTCCTACACTGGATTTTCCAAGAAGCAGTGCAGAGACAACAATTGAGAGCAAACAGTTTAATTAGAAGGTGATCCCAGAAAGCACCTGAAGGAGAATATGCTGGGCAGAGCGGAAATAGAGAAGGTAAAGAAGCCAGTTACCACTGCAGGGAGCTAGCGTGGAAGCCTACTGAGAACTCCATAAATAGTGAGGAAGAAGAGGCTTAGATTCATCCAGAAGGTGCCAATTCCTACAGTATGAAAGACTCTGTTAGTTGCCCAACCATACCCTTTGGCAATGCCTTATTTGTAAGCAGGCTGGCTGGACCTCCACCTACCCAAAATGTGAGATAGCTGGGGTATTTATACACCAACTCCCATTAGTCATTGGTTGAGGGCCCTAGCATGCCTGGGGTTGCCTTGTGATGGGAGGGTACTCTGTATTTTTATGACAAGAGAAGATCTTGGAAAAAGACACAGATGCTGGTAAGTGGAGGGCAGGCCAGCCTGCTCAGCCGTGGTATATAGCCAAAGGGGATGACCGGGACACCAACGGTGTCTGTTACACTGTGGGAACTGGAACCTTTCAGGTAACATGTCATTTAATCATCAGTGTAACCTAATAACTCAGGTGATAGTGCCCACACTTTAGAGGTAAGGGAGCTGAGAGTTGTAAAGTTCCAGTGTTTCTCAACAGAATGTTGTTCTTTACCGCGTAGGGTGTTGAGCTTCCTTGGCTTCCCCCATTAATTACCAGTGGCACCCTCATTCTCCAGTCCCTCTAGTAACTAATTAGCCAACCAGTGGAAGGAAAAATGATCAGGGCCAGCAGGTTGTGTGGTGATTAAGGTACTGGACTCCCACATGATTGACCGTGGTTTGAGTCCTGGGCCTGGCAGCTTGAAATTCATGCAGGGTGCATGTACATGTTGGACCAAAAACCTAGGAGGAGAATGGATGAGAAGGATTGTGGTGTGGCCTTCCCTCGAGGGAAGGTTATTTCTCACTTTCTCTCTCATTGTCTCCCTCTGTCTCTCTCTGTTGAGCACATGTGAGCAAAAACACCTGAAAAAACAAAACAAAACAAATCAAAAAGCCAAACTCCCCTCTCCTGCAACACACACACACACACACACACACACACACACACACACACACACAACTGCTGGGTGGGAAGGATCTTCTGTAAGGTAGATCTTCCTTTTAGTCACTTCTCATTCTACCCTAGCCTCATATTTACTGATTAGATTGAGTAGATCTGAAACATGAGCTGATCTGAGACATGACTTTTGAACCACACTTCAACTGATTTCTGTAAAATGGGCATTCTTTTTTTTTTTTGGAGAGGTTTTCGCTATAGGGCGTGTGCGCTCGCCAGACAGACAGACAGAGAGACAGAAAGCGAGAAATCACCCAGAGGGGATGGTCACGCCGCAATCCCTTCTCCTCCATTCTCCTCTCAGGATCTTGGGCATGCATGCACACGCACCCGGCGTGAGTTTTAAGCCACCGGGTCCGGGACACAAACCATGGTCGACTACGTGGGAGTCCAGCGACATAGCCATTATGCTAACTGCTGGTTCCCTAAAATGGGCATTCTTAAATGGAATGCATGAGAATGTCAAAGAACTGAGAAATGAACATGAGGTGCTGAACGTTACGCCTGGCAGAAAATGAGTGTGCAGAGGTGCTAGTTATTATTACTGTTTGAGACACTCTCTTCTCAGCAATGCATTTCTTACCTTGTTTCTTCCCCTTCTCTCTTTTCCTCTGTGTTTCCTGCACCATCCCTCCCTCCCCACTTCTGACTTCCATGAGACTTTCAGGGCAGAAGAAAGAACTGATGTTTGGATCTCTGTTTCCACAAAACCAAGGTACAGTTGGTCAGGCTAGAATCCTCTCTGAACCAAGACCAGAGAAGGCCAGAGAGGAAAGGTCATATGTCGGGCAGAGCCACCAGGCTGACAGCTGGGCTTCAAGCCTGCTTGTTGGAGTGCATTATGTGGGTGTGCTTGGGAAGCTGGGAGTTCAGTGTTCATGACATGTGCATGCCAAGACACCCATCTGCACTCTTGTTAACAGCAACATCTAAGTAAATGCAGCCTTTCCAAGTGTTTGCTCAGAATTTTGTTCTTTTTGCCACGAAGGCAATGCTCCCATAAGCCTTTAGCAGTGCTCGGCAACTGCTAGATTATTCAAGTCACGACTGCCCAGAACCGACTGTACTGACCAGCCCATCACAACTGGTGCTCTTGCCCACTCCAGTTCCCTTCTCCTCAAGCGTCTTCACTTGAATAGGCTTCAGTTAAATAAAGAGCACTCCTGGCCCAGCCTTTGTTCACAGTCAGTAGTGTACTAGACTACAGAGCTAGAAGCCAAATACTGACCCCGGTTCGAGGCCCTTGTTTGATCTGCCGGAAACATGCTGGGTATGCACATGTGTGCCCAGGGTCCTTGTGGGCTGAGGGCTGGAGGACTGGAGGAAAGGGATCGAGGTGTTCCAGGACCTGTGGGGGGTGCTACCCACATATCTCACATGTGTGTGCACACACTCTATCACGAATAACAACAACAAAAACTCCTAAGTTGCATAGGAAAAGAAAGCCATATGACCAGGTAGAGGTGAAAGGAGGGCCTAGGCATAATGGCTTCTTAATTTCTGCCAGTGGAGTCATGTTAGTCCTGCAAGGACAGTGACTATTTGTCCACCTCTGTAATCCCAGTAGTTTGCTCTTCCTGGAGACTGCATGGTCTGTGGTTGGTGGGGGTTCAGTCCTGCACTTTGGTCTGGGTCAGTCCTGGGTGTGTGGGGAAGTGCCAAGATCATGAGCTGTTCATGAACTGATTGTAAGTATAGAAATCCCAGTCCGTATGAGCCCTGGTAGCCAGTCTGGGTTGTTCCCAGCTCTGAACTCAGCATAGGTGGGAGGAGGAGCAAGACCAACATTAGCATAATTGCTTTTGTGTGTAGGAGTGTGTGAGCTAAGTGAGTGAATCTGACCTCCTCAAAGTGACACAAATCAAGCTCCATAAGCAGAATTCAGCCTCAGGAATTCACCCTAAAGATGAGGCTTTATTTGTATAGTGTGTCTTTGCATGCCAGTAATAACTAATGGTAATAACAAGATTTAACCCAGGCCCACCGTATGGATGTGTTATGCAATTCTTCACCTCAACCCCTTGTGGGTGTTAATATTTCCATTCTGCAGAGAAGGAAACAGACTCAGAGATCAAGGATTTGATGGATAAGTCCACAGAGCTTTTAAGAAACACAACTAGGCTTAGAATCATCTTCTAATGGTCTCCTGCCTGGACTAGAGTTTTGAACCACTGCAGTGTTGACATTTGAGGATAAATAATCCTTTGTGGGGAGGGCTGTCTTGTGCATTCTAGGTTGTTTAGCAGCATCCTCAACCTCTTTCCACTAGAGGCCACAGGATTTTCCCTACTCCTACCAATTATAAAAAACAAAAACGTCTCTCTCCAGGTATTGCCTGGTTTGAGACACTACCCTCCTTTCCATGGGAAAATCTCATGCTTCTAAGAGCACAGTTTGAGGTGGCCTTCAACCCCAAATTCTGGCCAACACTTGAGGCTCAGACTTCTGGTTTCCCATTTAGCCTCTCCCTCTAACAGCTCCTTTTTTCATCAGTCCTGTGTCAATTACTTTATTTATTTATTCACTCACTCATTTATTCAGTGGCTATTTGTTGAGTCATAGAAATGAACAACAAAAACTCCTGTCCTCATGGAGGCTACGTTCTAGTGAACAGAAAGTTAGCTGCACCAACTCAACTCACTCCCACAGTAACCACTGTTATTTTCATTTTGTACATGCCCAGTCTTAGGCACTGAGAGATTAGATAACTTACTGAGGGTCCCACAGTTTGGAAGTAGAGGAATTGAGGGTTGAATCCAGGCCATTTGGTTCTAGACCCATGCATCTGACTTCTGTAATCTCCTGCCTTTCCAAACCTCGATCTTCCTTTCATATCTCCTTCCAACTGCTTTGCAAATTGCCACACACCTGTCCTGGTATTACTTCAAACTCATAGGTAAGCATAAACTTGCCATCTTCTCCCCCTGATTAGCTGTTCATCTTATCTTGCTCAGTGGAATCACCATCCTTCTCAAACTGTAGGTGCCATCTTCGTATTGTGACCTTCTTCATCTCCTATAACATCTTTGTTCTCAAGTCCTGACAAATATCTCATCTTTATCCCAGAAACATAGCTAAGCAAGTCTATTTTATTTTTTTATAGATAAAGAAACAGGATCAAAGCAGTCAAGGGTCTTGCCCCAGATCACACAACTGCTAAAGGTTAAAACCCATTTCTTCTGATTATCAACTTTGTACAATGAACAAATTATTTCATGTAAAAAGTCTTGCCTCTACACCTGCCTCAAGAGCTCGTGGAAGCTAAAGGCCATGACATCGGCAGCATCTGTATCTCTTACAATGAATCCAGCCCTTGTGCTGACTCAAACAATCAGAGCTACAAAGCCCTGTGTCACAAGGACATAACCCAAACTTGGTGTCCTAAGAATGAATGCTCTGAAAGTCCACCAGATGGCAATGTTTTCTCCACAAAAGGGGACATTCCAAAGCCCAAATGTAAAATGTAACAGAAGCTAGGTTGAAGGTGAGAGCAAAACTTGATTTTGAAGTGGTTTCCAATTACACGCACACACACACACACACACACACACACACTCAAAGACACATACCATGTTTCAAGTCTTGCTGAGGATTCAGACACTGATGAAGTCTTGAAGACTATTATTAGGCAGTGATAGAGCATAAACAAGATTTGTGTGAGGATCGGCAAATGGCGTGGTGGTTAAGTTACTGGACTCCTACGTAGTCAACCACAGTTTGAGTCCCAGACCTGGTGACTTAAAACTCACATCAGGTGCATACACGTGTGTGCCCAAGATCCCAAGGGGAGAATGGAGGAGAAAGGATTGCAGTATGGCCGTCTCCCCGAGGGTGGTGGTGGTGGTGTGATTTCTCATTTTCTGTCTCTCTGTCTCTCTCTTGACTCTCCAGTGAGTGCATGCGCCCTACAGAAAAACCCCTCCCTTTGAAAAAAATTTGTATTATTGTCTAGTCCTTGACATTTCCTACTGATATGACCCTGAGGATTCTCTTTATCTTAATTTGTATTTTTCTCATCTGCAAAGTGGAAATAAGGATATCTACCTTCTCGCCCTCACAGATAACGCCATTATGAGGCCGAAATTGAACATGTGTGAAGTTACAGATGGCTTTAACGATGTGCTTTGTTATTTTTATAGATGTTATACAGTAAACTTACCCATTAATTTAATAGTTAATTTTGTAGAAAAGTATTGCCTAGAACCTCACTACTCAAAGTATGGTACACAGATGAGCAAAGCTGGTATCACCTGAGAACTTATTACCACGACAGAATGTACCTGGGATGAACTGAGCATTCGTGTCCCCTCAAAATGTACATCCTAGGTAGTAATCACTAATGTAATAGCATTTGAAGATGGAGCCTTTGGGAGGTAATTAGGTCATGAGGGTGGAGCCCTCATGTATGAGATTAGTGCTCTTTTTTTATTTTATTTTATTTTTTTTTAGAGAGATTTTTGCTATAGGGTATGTGCACTCACTAGAGTGACAGAGAGAGAGAGACAGAGAAAAAAAAAAAGCAATAAATCACCCCCTAGGGGCATGACCATACCGCAACCCCTTCTTTTCCATTCTCCTCTTGGGATTTTGGGCATGCATGCACATGCACCCAGCATGGATTTTAAACTGCTGGATCTGGGACTTGAACAGTGGTCTACTATGTGGGAGTCCAGGGATGTAACCATTATGCCATCTGTTAGTCCCAAGAGATTAGTGCCTTTTTTTTTTTTTTTGAGAGGTTTTGGCTATAGGGCACATACACTTGCCAGAAAGACAGAGAGAGACAGAGAGACAGAAAGTGAGAAATCACCCCCCGCCCACCCCGCAGGGCGGATGGCCACACCACAATCCCTTCTCCTCCATTCTCCTCTCGGGATCTTGGGCACGCACGCACATGCACCCGGTGTGAGTTTAAGCTGCTGGGTCTGGGACTCAAACTGCGGTCAACTACATGGGAGTCCAACGATATAGCCATTATGGCAACTGTTGGTCCCGATTAGTGCTCTTTTAAGAAGAGATAATAGAGAGAGGATTTCTGCTCTTACCATGTGAGGATACAGCATGATAGCAGTGGACTACAAGCCAAGAAGTAGGCCCTCCCCGGATACTGAATCTGCTGGATTTCGGACTTCCCAGCTTTCCAGAACAGTGAGATATAAATGTTTAAGGGACCGGCAGCTGGCGTGGTGGTTAAAGGCACTGGAGTCCCACATGGCCAACCATGTGTCAAGTCCTGGACCTGGTGGCTTCCTTTCTCACTTTCCCTCTCTGGTCAAATTGGAAGAAGATAATAATAAATAAAGTTAAAATAAAAATAATTCCTTTAAAAAATTGCTAGTTTAAGCCACATAGTCTTTGGCATTTGTTTCAGCAAACTGAAGTATCCTAGACTCACTAAATTTCAATACTATGCCTTTTTTTAAAAATTAAAACCTTTTTTTTTTTTTTTTTTTTTTAGTTTTAATATTGGGGTTGAGTACTTGCCAGAGAGAGATAGACACAAAGAGAGGACAAAGAGAGGAAAAGTGAGAAATCACTCCCTGGGGAGATGGCCATGCCACCATCCTTTCTCCTCTATTCTCCTCTCAGAATGTTGGGCATGTACATATATGTGGCATGTTTCTTCAAGCCTCAGGGTCTGAGACTCGAACTCTGCAGTCGTCCATGTGGGATCCAGTCACCTTAACCACCACAGCACTGACTGGCCTGATACTGTGCCTTTTAACAAGATCTCAAAGTAATTCATATGCATATCAACGTTTGTAAATTACTAGTTTTAGTGAATTAAGAAAATAACAAAAAAGAAACAAACAAACAAAGTAAAATCAGCTTTGGAGTTTGGGAGTTAATACTGATTTAGTTCAGTTCCCTGCCTCTCTTTATATGAGAAGTATCAGTGATGATGAGGCTAAGCCATACTAAACAAATTGTTCACAAAGCTAAAGATGTATGTGCATCCAAGTTATACCTTAGGAAGGGCTACTTGAAGTTGAAACAAACATCCCCATATTTAAGTTAGTCAGAACAGGCTCAGTTATGCTGTGGTAACAACCAATCTGACATGTTGTCAGAGGCTTTAAAATCCCAGAAGTGCAGGGGCATCACAGGTGGACAGGAGACTCTGCTCAGTCACTAGGGTTTGGTTGATGGATATTGCAGATAACGAGAGTGTGGAGGGTCTCCCGCTACATTCAGAGCTGAGCTCAGTAGTGATACATAGCACTGGCTCTCACAACTCATTGGCCAAAACTAGCCACCGGGCCCTGAATGAGTTTATGCTTGCAACATAAAGAGCTAGAATTACTTACTGAAGAGTATTAATAACAACTATAACTGTTACCTTGAATTGTTCAGAAAAGCAGCTCCCAGAACTGGGTGTGCAGAATTGTCTAGCAATAGTTCATTTAATTTTTTTTTTTTTTTTTTTTTTTTTTTTTTTTTTTTTTTTTTTTTTTTTTTTTTTTTGGAGAGGGTCTCACTGTATTGGCTGGGGCCAGCTTTGAACCTGTGATTCTCTGCCTCAGCCTCCCCTGGTTGCTGGGATTATAGGCATGCACCACCATGCCCTGCCTTTAGGTTGGACCAGGAGCCAACCCCGGGTCTCCCTTTTAGTCCCAGCCTGCAGAGCACACAGTGTCTTAGCAACACGCCCCTCAGCAGCTGGGCCGCAGTAGCCTGTTAAATGTACAATTCCAGAGCTTCCATCGCAGGGGCTCAAAATCAGAATTCTGGGTCTATTTCAACAAGTTCCCCAGGTGAGTCTGATACACTCTCTCCACAGACCGGTATTTGTAACCAGTGATTTTGAGTCTTCTTATCCTTTAGCCTCATCTTAAATATAATTGCCACTGTGTTGGTTTCTTAGGACTGCCCTAACAAATTACTCCTAATTTCATGGCTTCAAAGAGAAGAAATTTACCCTCTCATGGTTCTGGAAGCCAGAAACCCAAAATCTAAATGTCGGCAGGCTGGGTTACTCCTGAAGGCTCTGAAGGAGAATTTGTTCATGCCTCTCTGGCTTCTGGTGCCCGCAGCATCCTTGACCCTCCTTCCTCATAGCTGTGTAACTCCAATTTCTGCCCCCATCTCACATGGCCTTCTCTTCAGTAGGTCGATGTCTTTTCTTTCTCTGCTATAAGGGGTATTTGTCACTGGATTTAGGCCCCACCAGGGTAATCCAGGATTATCATATCTTAAGATCCTTAATTATATTTATATTAAAGACCCTTTTCCCAAATAAGGTCACATTTGGGGGGAACCTACCTTTTTGCAGGACACCACTCAGTCCACTTACAGGACTCACATTCTCACCGAAGCAGACTGGACCACCAAAAGCAGGCTTAGAGAACTATGACCACAAGGGGTCAGGCAAGCCTTATTTTTCTGCGGTACATTCCCTGCAGCACTAGGAGTCCTTTCCCTGAGAGGAAATGCTCCATGCTCCACTGGCAAGGGTCAAGGTGCCAGGCTGGGATCCGGGGCCCAGAGCCCATTTTCTCTTCATTGTTCCACTAAGAGTGGAGGGATTGCTTGCAAAGGCCGTGGTTGTGCTGCTTGCTCTGCCTAAGCACTGGGGAAGCTGACCTGACCTTTCAACCACCTCAGACCCATCTAGGACCTGGATATTGGCGTCCTCCCTGTCTCAGCCACGAGGACTATGTTCTTAAAACTTCCAAGGTTGGAGAATTCCAGGTGGATGGTCATAAGATATTATGAAGAACATAAGTGTGGGCATTTGGGTCATCAGATGAGCGTTTATTTTCATATTCTTTAAAGAATGATAGTAATGATGGTACATTAAAGAGAACACCTCAATGTCATTTGGCACATCTTGACTCGCGATAATGGTTGCTCAACAATTATTTTCCATTGAAGTGATTCCTTTGCTCTCCAGAAACATTTTAGTACATTCCAAAAGTTATTGTCCATTAATTTTGCTCAGTTTTTTGAGATCATGCCTAGGAAGAGGGTCAATCCTTGCTGTGTATAGTTTGTCATTCAGGACTAGTGTGTTTAAAATTTTGCAACAGGAGGTCCCTATGTCACCCTAAGTCATAACCTGAAAACACCATGGATTCTCTACCTGAGTGTACTGAGAGGCATATGGAAATACATTTAAGGGGAGTGAAATTGTCTTGAGCAGATTCATAGCAGAGAGGTGGGATCTCTAAAAGCTAGGCATGTTTGAGTCTGGCTTTCCTATCAAAATGGCCCCAGAGCCCCAAGTCAGCTGAGCTCATCAGGGATCTCAGCCCAAATAATTGGGCACAGCCTATACCTACTTTTCGGCAGGCTGGCTTCCTCCTGGAAGCTCTGAGGGAGAATTGTTCATGCCTCTCTGAAATGTGCCTGAAGTCTGAGTGCAGGTGTGAATAGCATAGAGCAGATGCAGGACCAGAGGTACGTCTTGAGAAAACATGGTGGTGGGAAATGGTTTGGAAATGGACCAGTGTGGGTGGTGGTGGGTGACCCAGGAGGCCAGTGTAATCATTCAAGCAGAGCTGGTGGTCCTGGAGAATCAGTCCAAGATTACTCATAGGGCACCTACTATGTGCCAGGTACAAGATAAGGCAAGATTCCTGATCTTATGCAGTATACATTATAACTAGGAAGAAGACACACAGCAGAGTAATAAACAAGTGAACTAGTATGATGCAAAGTATTGTGTGTAATGGAAAAACACAGAGAGCAGGATAAATGAGATTGGGACTGAGTGTAGTTGGTGGACGAGATCCCTAGGAGATAAATATGGTGGTGCTGTCATGACGGATCAGGTTGGGAAAATTAAATGAGAAAATTAAATAAGTGTCAAGGCCACCTCCTAAGTTTCTGGTTTGTGCAACTGAGTGTGTTAGGTGAAACAGTACTCAAGTCTTTGTGATTTTGTCTGTAGTCCTAGAGGCTCTGAGACAGTGTCCCTCTTCCCTCAGCTGCTACAGGTGGGCCTATAACTGGTCTTCACCTCTCCAGAAAACTTTACGCTTCACAAAGCACCTGTCCTGCATTTGCTATATAAGGATATATGTCAAGTTGCAGTTGGGACCCATGCTGCACCTTCATCAAACCCTCTCCCTGAGGACAGCAGCATCTGCACTGAGTGTGTGCCTACTGATGGAGGTTCAATAAGCATTGATGGAGGCTCAGTAAGCATTAATGGAGGCTTGGTAAGCTTGAATGGAGGCTCAGTAAGCATTGATGAAGGTTTGGTAAGTATTGATGGAGGCTCAGTAAGCATTGATGGCGGCTCGGTAAGCTTGTAGTACTGCCACTATAGACCACTGCCAGCATCCTCCATGAAGCCCTGCCCATGCCTCTTCCACCACTGGTCATCATCACAGATGACCAGTGTCATCTGTCTCCTAACATGACTCTGCCTTAACCCTACTTGTTGGTGACTACGGAAGATTGTGAGGTACATTTCTTGAGGTCAACTGGGAGCTGGGATTCATGAGTTTTAGAAGCCAAGTTTTAGGATCTGCATGTATCTGGGGTACCAGGCTACTTAACAGGACTTCCCCTGGTTGGTGAGTTCCAACAGTATCCTGTGAAAAAAAGGGTGAGGTTGGCTGACTCAGAGACGCAAGACCAAGCTGTTCCTGCTGTTCTCTCATCCAGAGAAAGGCAGGCTTCCTGTTGGACTCCTCTCAAAGAGATGCCTGGTGTAGACAGAGGACAATGGAATAACAACCATAATTAACATGTATCAAATGCTTCCTATGTTCCAAAGAGCTTTCCGTGGGTTATTTCATTTAAGCTCAGAGCAACTCTATGAGGTAAGTGCTATTAGTATCATCTTTCTCATTTTAGAGATGATGTAATGAGGCTTGGCAAGCTTATACAAGTTGCCCAAGGTCACAGAGCTAGCAAAATACAGAGCTGAATTCGCATCCAAACCAGCCCCCTGCTATGAATCACTGGGCTTCACTGATGGCTGAGCATGAGGTCACCTAACAGGGGATCCTGGTATTTGGACTCGGTTCTGACTTTGCACTGCTTCATGCAGCCATGAGGAGTAAGTCCATCCCTTCATTCATTGACTCATTGAATATTGATCAAGTGTTTTCCATGCAAAGGCTGGGCGCTCTGAAGTGACGTCATCTTGGAAGCGCTCATGGTCTGGCTACTGAGACAGATGCATGAGCACATCATCTGAGTGGCAAAGGAACAGTCTGTATGGAGCAGGACAGAGCAGGAGAGGACAACACTTGTCTGTAGTCCGGATGTGGGGGCTGGGAAGAAGGTACGGTCTTTGTGTAGAAGAAAGGCATTTTCCAAGACGTGCCAGGAGACAGAACTGGGAGAGCAAAGGCGTGAGGTTATGAACATACCCAGTATTTCAGGGACTTCTCTACAATTAGAGCAGAATTTCAACAAGTGTGGCCTATGGACCACCTTCCCTAGGGCCATTAGGGTCCACATATTTCCAATCCCAGACCCACAGAATCAGAATATCTAGCTGTAGGACCCAGAAATACGCATTTCAACCAGTGCCTCAGAAATGTGATATGTGCTGAAGATTAGTATAGACAGACGTAGGGCAGCAATCAGTTGTGGGCTTGTAACAGGTCGGATAGCTTTTTCTGGAAGGGGGGAAATCCATCCCACCACTTATTTTCATACAATTTTTTTTTTAAAATTGAAACCATGAAAATAGGTAGTAGTCTGGACTTGATCTGCCCAGTTTGACCTTAGTGTTCCCACTCCTGTTTTTTCTTTTTCTTTTTTTTTTCTTTTCTTTTTTTTTCTGGAAATGTTCGTTATAGGGCATGTGCACTCCTTGGAGAGACAGAAAGAGACAAAGAGACAGAAAGTGAGAAATCACCCCCTGGGGGGGATTTTGGGCACACACATGCATGCATCCAGCATGAGTTCCAAGCTGCTGGGTCCAGGACTCAAACCATAGTCAGCCACGTGGGAATCTAGTGCCTTAACCTCCACGTCATTCACTGTTCCCCCCCCCCCCACTCCTGTTTTAAAAAGTTAACTAGCAACCATATAATGAAGGACTGGAGTGGGTAGAAGTCAAGTGCAGGAAATTGATGCCATGTGCAGAGGAGAGATGAGAAGGTCTGAGTTCGAGCCATGGAGCCCCCAGAGAGGCAGAGAATATTAAGAGACATGTCAGTGGAAGAAAAGGCTAGAACTTGAACAGGAGGAGTAGGAGGAGTCAAGGACAGCTGAACTGTTTGGCTTGAGCACCTGGGGGATGGGGCTGTGGCTTGCTTACTACAACCTATGTAATAACATATGCACAAGCTATGTAACAATGTTATGTGTGAACAAAGCCAAATGTGAGCAGAGCTCTGGTGGATTTAGGACTGGGAGGATGCGATTGTATTTCACTGTCTGAAGATAATTCATGACCTTTGTAGGACTAGTTCTATGAAAGAAGTGGATTCAAGAGAAATGTGAAGAGCAGAAATGAAACATTCACCCAATGGGTCCCAACAGGTTCTAGTATGGTGAGCCCAGTGAGTTTTTTTAGGGGATGATCTAAAGAAATGCATAGCTTTTTTTTCCCAGCCCAAGGTCCAAATTTCATATGCTGCTGCCTAATGCTAGGACAACTCACCCAGAGGCCTCCCAGAGGGGAATGGGTCACTCTTCTCACCATGTAGATCCTCTACACTTCTCAGATTCAGGGACTGTCCACATATGTTTATGGAAGTGTGTCCTTCCATTTCCAAGAATTATGTTCTTACATAACCTTGGAGCCGGACAGTGACCATGCCAACCTTTAGTGATAGTGACTCTCAGAAATAGAGCATGGGCATCCTTTCTCTACAGGTTTCTGTCCTCTGGCAGATACCAGTGATGTGGCAGGAATTGATGTGCCTGGCATGTTTTCAGGGAAGAAGGGTACTAGAGTTAGAATTCTGGCAGCCTTCTAATTCTGGCAAACTACTTAACATGAGACTAAATTTCCTTCTCAATGAGTGTGTGTGCATGCATACACACGTGTGTGTGTGTGTGTGTGTGTGTGTGTGTATGTGCAGTCCACCAGATCATTTCATAGGTTCAGCCTAGCTTCGAAACTATATTTCTGTACAGTGTTTGGGCAGATGCTTTAAGTGTATACCAGCATTTTCCATCTTCACTATCTTGTTTGGAAGTCTCCCATGTTCTATGTGAGTATTGACCCACATGTGTGCCATGGGGGCACCATGGTACCTGTGATGACACTGAGTTGTTTCCAGTTTTAGTTATTACTATGAATATTCAATTATACATTTTTGTATGGAATATGTTTTCATTTCTTTTATGGAAATATCTAGAAGTAAAATAGCTAGATCATAGGGGGGTGTGTGTGTATTTTTTTTAACTGTCAAACTGTTTCCAAACTGGTACCATTTTACATTTCCATCATCAGTGTATGAGAATTCCATTTGTTTCATGTTTTCACCAACATTTGATTTATATATTCTAATAGGTATGTCATTTCGACTTGCATTTTTTAATGACTAATAATGTTGAACATATTTCATGTGTTTATTTGCCATCTGCATGTTTTTTTGCTAAAACATCTGTTCAAATCTTTTGCCTATATTTTATTGGGTTCTTTGTTTTCTTATTATTGAGGATTATTTTGTTTGTTTGCTTAATTATTATAGAGAGTGCATATGCATGAGAGAGAGAGGTTGACAGAGAGAGAGAAAGAGAAGCACCCTTGACAAGATCTCACCATGCTACAGTTACATTCCCAAGCTCTTTGGCTATTCAGGATGCTAGGTTTCCACGTATGTGTGCCTGGCATGTTTTCAGGCTGACTCAGCTGAACCTGAGGTTGACCATATGGCATCCAGCCTTGTAGTACACTGTATTACTGCTGTGCCATAGCAGCTGGGCATTATTGAGTTTGAAAGGTCTATTCTGAATATGTGTCCTTTATCAGATAGATTATTACAAATATTTTCTCCCAGTCTGTGGTTTGCCTTTTCATTTGCTTAGCAATATCTTTCAAAGACCAGAAGTTTTTAATTTTGACAAAGTCCAAAGTCCAACTTACCAAAATTTCTTTCTGGATTGTGTTTTTAATGTCTCATCTAAAAATCTTTGCCTAAGGCCAACTCTGTGTAGTGGTTAAGGCTAAGGTTAGTGGTTAAGGGAGCCAGATCTTACACAGTCAACTGTGGTTCACGTCTTGACCCCAGAGGCTTGAAAAACACCCAGTACCTGTACTTTTATGCTCCAAATCCTTATAGAATGGAGAAGTGGAGAAGATGGGATTGTGGCATGAAATAATAGAAATTTACTCTCCCAACTTTGGAGGCCAGAGTCTGAAATCAAAGTGTCAGCAGGGCCATTTTCTCTCTGAAGACTAGAGAAGAGAATCTATCTTTGGCTCTTCCAGCTTTTGGTAGTTCCTGGCATTCCTTGGCTTGTTGCAGCATAATGCTAATCTTTGCCTCCTTCACATCATTTTTGTCTCTCTGTATATCCTTTTCTTTTTCTTCTTTCTTTTATGAGCACATCCGTTATCGGATTTAGGGCTCATTCTAATCCAGGATGAGTTCTTTCTGATATTCTCATGTCGATTACATATGCAAGCACCCTAATTGCAAATAAGATCATATTCTGAGGTTCCAGGTACACAAGAATATTGAATTTTGGAAGAGACACTATTCGATCATTACATACGTGTGCTGGTTGACGTGAGCTGTCATATCAAAATACTGCAGAATGACTGCTTTAATCAACACAACTTTGTCTCCCACAGTTCTGGAGTTTGGAAGTCCAAGGTCAAGGTGCTGGCTGATTCAGTTCTTGGCAAGGCTCTGGCTTGCAGATAGTCACCTTCATACTGTGTCCTCACATGGCAGAGAGAAGGAGAGTTCTGGTGTTTTTTCTTCTTCTAAAAAGGGGACAGCCCTACTGGGTTAGTGCCCCATCCTTATGATCTTCTTAACTTTTATCACTTCCTCAGAGACACTGTCTTCAAATGCACTCACATTGAAGATTAAAACTTCAGCATATGAATTCTGGGGAGATAGAAACATTCAGTCTATAAGAACTCATGTTGTCCTTCTATAGCCACAACTTCGTTCTCCCCTCTGGCCCGCCTCTGACCCACGGCAACCACTAATCTGTGGTTTCTATAATTTTGTCACTTCAATAATGTTGCATAAGTAGAATCATATGTAACCTTTTGGGGTGGGCTTTTTTCACTCAACATAATTCTCAGAGGGATCTTTTTAAAATGCAAATCTGAGCAGGCCACATCTCTGCCTCAGAGGTTTCATTGCTACTTGCTGTTCCTCTGCCTGGATCATACCAAGAAGGAAGGGATGGATGAAGGGATGGAAGAAGAGAAGGTGGAAAGGAGGGAAGAAAAAGGGGAAGTTTATTTAATTCTTCAAGCATATGCGGAGCATGAACTGTGCTTAGTACAGTCTTTGTCCTGTAAGAATTCATGAGCGTAAATCTAACTGGAATATGCTGTGAGTAGTGCTTATGACTGATACAGACAACACGTCCCTGAATCACAAAGGACCTGGTTGATTCAGTCTTGGAGAAGTCTTTTCCTAGCAGAAAAAGCAGGAGGAGAGAATTATAGTTAAGATGAAAGTACGAGCAAAACTTCAAATTAAGGAAGCTCATGGTGTGCTTGAGAATAGTTTGTTATGCTCAGAGCTCAAAATGTAAGAGGAAAGGGATGAGCTACAGACTAGGAGAGGTGAGTGGGACCTGGTTGCCATGACCTTGAGGCCATGACGAGAATTTTAGGCTTTCTCCAGCAGGAGCAATGAAAAGCAGGGGAATATGGGGATCACACTTAACTTTGGAAAGATCACTTTTTTGAACAGGGAAGACAGATTGTCAAGAAGAGACAGGCCAGAGAGCTGAACCCTGATACTAGCAGAACCTGAAAACTGCCTTATATTAGGCTTCTCATTAATGTGAGACAAAATTTTATGATTATTTAAATCATTTTGTTGGGTTTTCTGTTACATGTAGGTGAAAGCATTATTACTGAATATTGACGGATTTTATTTTTAGGATGGAGGATACTCAGGGTTAAGGAAGCGAATTCAGAGAAGAAAAATAGATTAAAGACACAAAACAGAGAAAAGAGTTGGTGGACCAAATACCCGTAGACTTGGGAATGGTCATATCCAAGAATGGCGGAGAAGCTGACTTGGAAAGAAACGAGCAGTCTTCATCATGGGACAGGAAGGAAAGAACTATGAAAATATAATTCACTTTGTAGGTGGAGGAGATGACAGTGTGATCTCTAAGGACACTTAGAACTGTCCTGCCTCTCTCTCTCCTCTAGTGAAAGAGATGAGTGGCATCGCTTGATAAAGTCCAACACACCAGGTGGCATGTGTAGAGAAGAGAAGGGTCATTCCCTGCTGGAGTAATCAGAAGTATCTCCATAGGAGGGACCAGCAGTTAGCGTAATGGCTATGTCACTGGACTCTCATGTAGTCAAGCGTGGTTCGAGTCCCGGACCCGGTGGTTTAAACTCACACTAGGCACATGTGCGTACATGCCCAAGGTTCCCAGAGGAGAATGGAGGAGAAGGGATTGCGGCGTGGCCATCCCTCAGGGGGTGATTTCTTGCTTTCTGTCTCTCTATCTCTCTGTCTGTCTGGTGAGCGCATGCGCTCTAGAGCAAAAACCTGTGTCCCATGCCCTAGAGACGAAAAACCCCCCCAAAAAAAAAAAAAAAAAGTATCACCATAGGAGAAGAGAAATCAGAGTCAGGTCTCAAGGAATGTATGAAATTGGAGTAAAGGGTGAAGGAATATGTTGTTAGGCACTGTATTTCCATTCTCTCTCTTTTTTTTTTTTTTGAGAGGCTTTTGTCTTAGGGTGCATGTGCTTGCTGGAGAGTTAGAGAGAGACAGAGACAGTGAGAAGGAGAGAGAGAAATCACCCCCCAGTGGGGATGGCCATGCTGCAATCCCTCTCCCCCATTGGGTATGCACGTACATGTGCCTGGTGTGATTTTGAAACCACCGGGTCCAGGACTCAGTCTGTGGTCATCCATGTGGGAGTCCAGTGAAGGAGCTGCTACACCATCTGCTGCTATTTTCTTTCTTATTTTCTCTCTTAAATACCACAATCTCTATGAAATATGTTAGAGGGACAGGAAGACCAACTTGGTTACAGTCCGAAGTTTAAGATGGGGCAAGTCAGGTTACGATAGATCCTAGAGTGCCAGTCTGGGTTATTCACTTTAATGAACTTTGATCAGTGTTTCTCCAACTTGGCAAATAAAACACAGTTGTAGCTAACACCTAGTTTTAACTTAAAGTTGCTATCAACATAATAATAATTCTTAAATATATACAGATATGGGGACCAACAGTTGGCATAATAGTTACATCCCTGGACTCCTATGTAGTTGACTGTGGTTTGAGTCCCAGACCTGGAAGCTTAAAACTCGTATCAGGCACATGCACATGCATACCTAAAATCCCAAGAGGAGGATGGAGGAGAAGGGATTGTGGCATCGCCATCCCCCTGGGGAGTGATTTCTCATTTTCTGTCTTTCTGTCTCTCTCTGTCTCTCCAGTGAGTGCACGCACCCTATAGCAAAAATTGCCCCCGCCCCAAATACACACACACACACAGACATGAAACTAGGCTTTCATTTTCTGACATTTAATTTTAAGTATAACTTGAGCTGGCTAAGAGATGCCCGGATAGCTGATAAAACATTTCTGGGTGTGCCTGTGAGGGTGTCCTCAGAAGAGATCAGCATTTGAATCAGCAGACAGAAAATTCATTCTTAGCAACATCATCCAATCAGTTGAGGACCCTGATAGAACAGAAAAGCAAAGGAAGGCAGAATTCACTCTCTTGCCTTGAGCTGAGACATCCATCTTCTCCTGCTGTGGGATATTGGAACTCCTGGTTTGGGGCCTTTGGACTCCAAGAAACACACAAATGCTACCGCTGCTCTTACTCTTAGGGCTTAAGTGCCGAATGAGACTTACACCATCAGCTTCCTCAGTTTTCCAGCTTGCAGAGGGCAGATTGCAGGCTGTGTTGGCCTCCATAATTGCACAAGTCAATTCTTGTAAAAAATCTCTTCGGTATCTCTGTTTATCTGTATACCCTATGGGTTCTGTTTCTTCAGAGAACACTGACTATACATGTTCTTTAGGCTTATGTCTCTTACAGAAATCATAAAACCAAACCCAATTTACAAATGAAATCCAAAAAGGCACTGAACTAATAAAAGTCAGCATTAAGTTGATGAGCTAAATGATGTTCTGCTAAAACTAAGTTTATAGCCTGATGTTAACTGAGAGTTAGTGTGACGGTAAATTGGCTCTCCAGAAAATAAATAAATGAATAAACCTCGCTTTGTAATATTTGCTGATTTCCATGGTGTCCGTATACTCTCACGTGGATCCCACCACGATTGCTGTCTTTAACAACTGCTCTTAAAGTATCTGAAAATTTAGTTATCGGCTCTCATGTGCCAGGGCAGGCCAGCTCCTGCACTCAACTGCTTCACAGACAGGTCCATGTGAATTCGACATGCCTGTTGTACTGTGTGTAGTGTGATAATTATGCAGCTGTCCAATCCCTTCCCTGTTCCGATTTCTACAAAATCTGTATTTGGATGAGGCACAGCGAAGCAAAGTAACTTAAACTTAACTTGAGTACATCATTTACACTTTATTCATTAATTCATCACTATTCTTTTAATCAATCAGAGACAAAGGACAAGTATTCCTTCTTACCTGTTTTATCTCAATCTGTTGGTAATAGCAGAAAATACCTGAAGTTGAGAGAATCATAGAAAAGAAGTTTATTTGGCTCATCGTTTGGAGGTCCAAGGTCCAGAGGACACATCTGGTGGGGGTCTTTTAGGTCCTGAGGCATCAGTCATATCATGAGAGGAATGCAGAGCAGATCGTCTGTGCCCTTGAGTCTCTGTCTCACTCCTCTCCTTATAAATGCACCAGGAGTCACTCCCAGAGCCCCACCCCCCATGACCTGATTACTCCCAAGGCCCCTCCTTTGACACCATGTAGGTATTACTATAAGTTCATAATACAACCAAGTTCCAACGCATGAATTACAGGGGAGACTCAAATCATAGTGATACCCAAGTCTATTCCATTCACAAATCCGTGTAGTGAGATTTTATGTAGCAAGGGATGCTGAATTACACACAGTTACTTGGTTTCTAGGTTTCTAATGAACAGATGCCAAGAGTTTAGATAATAAGGAATATCAGCCTTATTTAAGAAAACAAAATGTTATTCAATTTCTGAGCCCAGGTGGAAAGTATTTGAATAGCAAGGGATGCATGTAGTCCTACTTGGCATCTCCAAAATTGTTAATTAGAACAAACATGAATCCTGAAGTACCATGGCAATATTCAGTTATGTAAGGGAGTCTTCCAGATGATCCAGGATATACTTATGTTAATTTCTTTTACATAATCTGTTAAGTTAAAACACACGCTTAGGAATATCTATGCACTAGGAGTGTTTTGGCTGTAGGTAACAGAAAGCTCAACCAAGAGTGACTTGAACCATAAATATTTATTGTTTACATAATAAGAAGTGCAAATGTAGCAGACTGCAGATTGGTCTGTTCTCCCAAAATGACATCAAGAATCCAGGTCCTTCTGTTTTTAATCATCCTTGAGTGTTGGCTTTTCAGTGTGATCTGCATCACCTCAAGATCATGGAATGACTGCTGTGGCCAGCTCGAGGCATTGTGTGCTTATTATGTCAAAAATAAGCAGGAAGAGACTGCTTTAAAGCTGTCTGTCTATTTAACGAAGTTCGTTTTGCTAAGACCCCCGCAGCAGTTCACCCATCTCAATAGCCAGAACTCGATCATGTGGACACCTGTAGCTCCCAGACAGACTGAGACATAAAGTGCTTGGCTTTTCGGACTGTATAGTGGGAGGTAGCAAGGGAACTATGGAGGGAGGGTGGTAATGACTACTCCACTAGGTAGTGAAGATAATCTCTGGGGAATTTATAGAATCTCTGTGTATATTTATGGAATACCCAGTGTCCCAAGACCTAAGCTTCAGAATCTGACATAGGCAACAAGGAACAGTTCCAGCCCTGGTGTTTTGGAATCATTTGTTGAGTGTTATGGGGGAGGGGAGTCCTAGGGAAGGACATGCAAACATACACACACACGTATGCACATATGCACACACATGTGCACATAGAGGCCCTGACTTTGAAGAACTTTCTCTTGAGCCTGTCTTCTTACCCAGTATATTAATAAGTATAGAGGAGCCTCTACGATGATGTCACCTTTCAGGGCAATCACTTATCCTAGTCGTGTGGCTAAGGGTTTACGAGCACATCATTGTCTGGAACTAGTTTTAGAGGAGTCTGGATTCTTCATGGGAAACTCTCCTGTCTTGTGTGTAGTTTCCTGTCTCTGGATCACGGAAATAGGCCCTATCTGGAAGGCAGCATCCAGCATCCTCATTCATTTCACTAAAGTGCACTGAGTCTCCCCTTTGTGTACCTGGACCACAATGATCTGCAGGAAGACAAGACCCTCCTCTCAGACTAGCAGAGACTAACCACATAACGACAAAATGTGTATGAAGTGTGGGCTCAAATACATCCTGTAAGACAAGCAAGGGATGTTGGGAAGCCGTGTAACTGAGAGACCCTAGCTCAGCTGGGTGGGGGGGAGGTTGGGGAGAGGGTTGAAGGAGGCTGGAACAGGCATTTGAGTACAGAAACTTGTTTGGTGTTCTTTTTGTTTGTTTGTTTAAAATTTGCTAAAGGGCTCTTATATTCATCAGAGAGAGAGAGAGAGAGAAGGAAAGTGAGAAACTTTCCCCCAAGAGGGATGGCAACACTGCAGCTCCTTCTCCTCAATTTCTTCTCTTAGGGTTTTGGGCACATACGCACATGTGTGCAGTGTGTTTTTGAGGCCACCAGGTCTGGAACTCAAATTGTGCCGTTGGCCATGTGGGATCTAGCCTTAACCTTAACCACCAGACCACCAGCTGGCCCGTAAGTTGGCTTAAGGTCATCAAAACTGAGGATGTCTACAGTGTGCAAGATTATATTTTTGTTATTATTATCACTATCTTTGTTATATATTATTGTTCTCCCTTTTTACCCATGGTGAAGTGGGTATCATGGGACACCAGGAGACAGAACCAGTCCCAGGGTCTCACCCACTCCTCCTTTATTTCCTGTGAAATGTAATGCCAAAGGCTGTTGCTCAGGAATGACTAGTGCTGTTTGCAGCCCTGTGTCTGGAGGGGTCACTCAACTGTCTGGACTGTCCTGGGCCCAGAACTGGGTGGCTCAGTCAGTGATGGGTGAATGGGGGAAGGTTTCTACATAGCCAAGTCCTTTAGGAACTATCAGGTGACCACTCAGTATTGGGGCTGGGATGGGAGGAGTGATCGTTCGGACCTTGTGTGTGTGAGTGTGTGTGTGTGTGCGCGCGTGTGTGCTTATTTTGGGGGACAGAGTTGGTGGCTTGTATGGCATCTGATCACAACTCTTTTCCTGTCCGGGATGGACATGTTTCCATCTGTCTCCACGGGAGCATAAAAAAATGCAGATATGAAACCTAAAGAGAGCAGAACTGAGCCAGCAAGTGGTGTGGTGTTTGAGGTGCTGAACTCCCACAAGGTCAACTGGGGTTTGAGTCCTGGACTCGGTGACTTGAAAGTCATACTGAACACATGTGTATACATGCCCAAATCCCAGGAGGAGAACAGAACACATGGGATTGCAGTATGACCATTCCCCTGTGGAGTGATTTCTCAATTTTCCTCTCACTGTCTCTCTCTCTGGCAAGTTCATGCATCCTATAACAAAAATCTTAAAAAAAGAAAACAGGACTTTTAACAGGAGATTAACATGTTTTCTTCTTTATTGCAAATTTTCAGCCCATCTGGGATGGTTCCCATAGATCTTGGTGATACCCTTGAAGTCTTCTTACAGTGAAAAGGGAAAATCACCCCATGGGAGTGTCAGGGAGTCTCAAACCTAAAATAGGATTCTTCCCAGAGATTTCCGTAAGAGCCTGTCTCTGAGCAATGTAGAAGTCCATGGATGTGGGTGGCCTCCTGAGGTAGCACAGATGAGGTTCCAACATCCCAGTTTTACTAGAACAAGAAATTCTAAGGAGCCTAAGCCAACTGTGGGATGAAAGATGCCTTTTTGTTTGTTTTCTCAAGTTTATTTTATTTCTTTCATGAAAGAGAGCATAAGAGTATGCACATGTGTGTGCATGAGAAAGAGAAAGGGAGAGAGTGACAGACATCCCCAGCAAGGTCACTTTGTGCCACAATTCCCTTCTCCTAGTCCTGCTAGTCAGGATCTTGGGTGTGCTCGCCTGCTGTGTTTCAGGTCTACTTGAGATCCGAACCTGCAATCAGCCATGTGGCTTCCAGTACTGCAGATCAGTAGCTACTGCTGTGCTACCTAGTCTGGGCTCTGGCCTCTGGCCCAGCAGCTGGAGGCTGGGATGGCCTTTGCCCTAGTTTGATAATGACCAGGGTTAAAAGGAGCTCCTGGGGCACTGTGGGTATTCTGGTTCCTTGGAGTGAGAAGCAATGGGAATCCCACTGGCCTAAGCCTTAGGGACATGGTTCTAGGAGAGGTCCTAGATAAGTCACTTCACATTGTAAAATCCCAGTGACCTTACACAGTGGCTGACAGACAGAAGGTGCCCAACGATGCCTGCAAAATCTCATCATCTGTAAATACCTGTCTGCTTGTCTGCAAGAGTTTTGGTGTAACAATATATATGAAAATGTTTAAAATTGAAAAATACTATTGAATCTCAAGATAGTATCATAGGCCAGGGGAAGAAAAAGAGTGAACTTTTTCTTCTTCCTTTTTCTCTTTTTATTTCTTTATTAAGGTTTTTACCATAGGATATATGCACTCACTGGAGAGGGGCAGAGAGAGACAGAGAGAGGGAAAGTGAGAAATCACTGCTCCTGAGGATGGCCACATCACAATCCTTTCTCCATTCTCCTGGAATTTGGGGCATGCATGCACACATGCCCAGCATGAATCTCAAGCCACCACGTCTAGGATTTGAATTGCAGTCGGCCATGTGAAAGTCCCGTGCTATGACCCCTATGCAACATGATGGCCCCAAACCTTTTCTTTTTAAAATAATTTTATTTTGGTTTACTATAGGGTATGTATGCTCACTGGAGAGAGATATACAGAGAGAGGAAAAGTGGGAAAGCACTCTTCTACGGGGGATGGCCATGCTGCAATCCCTTCCCCTTCATTCTGCTCTTGGAATTTTGGGCATACATGCACACGCACCCTGTGTGATTTTCAAGTCACTGGGTCTGGGACTTAAATATCAGCTATGTGGAGTCCAGCTGCCTTCACCACCACACCACTGGCTGGCTCCCCCTTTTTTTTTTAAAGAAAAGTTTATTTTTTTTCATAAGAGTGAGAGAGAAAGACATTCTTTCTTATCAGAGTTTCGTGCTGCAACCCCCCAGCCTTCCCAGTGAGCCAAGATTGAGACTTCCCATGCCCGGAATGTAAAGGTTACCAGGGAGCCAAACACTTCATCCTCCAAATGGATCCAGCTTAGTGTGAGCTGCAAGTTACCACTGTACCTCTGAGTCAGTCCAGGAAAGAACCTTCACTGGAGGTCCACAGTGCACCTGGCCCCATGCGAGGAACTCCCACATAGCATCTCCTTAAATCCTTAGGGAAGGTATGCAAGATCAGGAGTAATAGTCTCGTTTCTGTAGATGGACTTACTGTGCCTCAGAGGGATAAAAGAATGCTCTCCAGGTCATAGATCCCTGAGGGGCAGAGCTAGGGTTTGAGTCATTCTGCCTTAGAAAAAGCAGCCATTGGGACCAGCAGTTAGTGTAATGGCTATGTCGCTGGACTCTCCTTTAGTCGATCGCGGTTCGAGTCCTGGACCACG
>NW_006160041.1:1355283-1358067 GCF_000334495.1 Tupaia belangeri chinensis | reverse complement strand
AACCCCACAAAAAAAAAAAAAAAAAAAAAAAGAAAAAAAAAAAGAAAAAAAAAAAAAACCAGCCATTGGGCTGGCCCCTTAGTCTAATGGTTAAAGGAGCTGGATCCCACATGGCCGACTGCAATTTGGATCTCTACCTCAGCTTGAAAAACATGTTCTCCCTGTGTGTGTATCAGAAATCCTGGCAGGATGGAGAAATGAAGGAAAAGGAATTATAGCATGACTATGCCCTACTGAACGTGCTTTCTCACCCTCCCCATCTCTCTGTCTCTTTATCTTTGGTTACCCCAAAATCCTGGAAGGAGGGAAAGATGGAAGAGAAGTGACTGCAGTGTGACCATTCCCCAAGAGGGGTATTTTCTCCTTTTCTTCTCTTTCTGTCTCTTTGTCTCTCTCTGGTGAGTGCAAAAGCCCTCTCACCAAAACCAAAACAAAACAAAAAATTAAATTAAAAAAAAAAAGGAAAAGCAGCTATTTCTAAGAGCCGGGCTTCAGGAGGAAGAGGATATGGACATTAGGAATAACTAACAGCTGGGTAAGGAATACCAAGAATCCAGCAACCGGGGTCCTGGGAAGAAGCCTGACAGGCCATAGGAAAGTGTGGGGCCTATGGTGACTAGCTGATGTGGGCACAAACGTTGAACAGGTCTTCGAAGGCAATTTCTCCAAGTCACTGCCCATGCCTTTGACAACGCTCCAGGGCTAGACTGGCTGGACCAGGCAGGACTGGGCAGAACTGGGCAGGACTGGGCAGGACTGGGTGGGGCACCCGTTCCCTGCCCTCCTCACCTCTGGAACCACCATCCCTACTCAATCCTTTCGATCGACTCCTTGCGCCTTCGCCACTCCTGCTGAGTTCTGTCATTTAAGCCCCCTAATTTAATAGGTTTGTCTCATTATTTTGATTAATCATATTAACTCATGTTAATTAAGAGAGAGATTTAAGCAATGACAGAGGTTAATGGAATCAGCCCGCGTTCTTCTCTGGCTTTTGTTGGGGGCACTGACAGGCATGGGGAGAAGAAGAAGGAAAAATGGGAAGTGGAGCCTCAGCAGGGAAAAGCCCGGGAAAATCCAGGGAGTCCGCCAAGAATGAGGGGTGAGAGAAAGACATCGAGGAAACGATCAGGTACCAATCAGAGTTTCCTCCTAATTGAATGTCTGATTTTATTAATGATGGAATTTATAAATGTCCTTAAGAAAAGAAAAGAATTTAGTCAGTTCAGCAGTAAATGTTGAAAATTAATGCAGAAGATGTTAAGTTAAAAACAACCATTTTATTTGTATTCTTTTTTTCCCCTCCTGGTGGTGGGGGATGAAATTGGGCCCATCACCTCTGAGGTCTTCTCCATCTCTGGGATCTCTTTACTGGGTGCTGAAGAAGCAAATAGAAGACCAGTGCCTCCTCTGACACTATTAGGATCGAGAACTACCAACTTTACTCTAAATTCTTCACTATGCATCTTAAATTCATCTTTCCCTCTGATCCTGATAACAATGTGGTGAAGTCCCCCTTTACAGAAGAGAGAGCTGAGGCTCAGAGGTTGGATCGGCTGTCCAGGTTTACACAGCTTGAGAGCCACAAACACAGGATTCCTAGCAGGCTCCTGACCGCTGTACCAGCGAGGCGCCTAATGACCGGAAGCCAAGTTCTTCACAGTGGGCTTCTAGCTGGGAAAAACCTAAGAGACAGAGTTGGCTTCTGTCACCTCGGCATGATCTCAGTTCCAGAGAGGAGCTGTGCCGTCCATTGGAAAGGATCTTCCTATAGAGAAAAGGGGAGAGGATAGCAGCAGTTGCGAGGAGGCAGACATTGCAGGGTGCGGTTTTCTTTTCTTTTTTGGAGAGGTTTTCGCTATAGGGTGCGTGTGCTCACCAGACAGACAGAGAGAGACAGAGAGACAGAAAGCGAGAAATCACCTCCCCAGGGGAGATGGCCACGCCACAATCCTTTCTCCTCCATTCTCCTCTTGGGATCTTGGGCACGCACGCACACGCGCCCGGTGTGAGTTTAAGCCACCGGGTCCCAGACTTGAACCGCAGTCGACTACGTGGGAGTCCAGCGACATAGCCATTACGCTAACTGCTGGTCCCATAGGGTGCGGTTTTCCAAGTTGACTTCACCCCAGCTGACAGGTGCTTCTCACTTTTTAAGTTGTCCAAGGGCCAAGAAGACCTCATGTGATGGGTTGAATTATGCCCCTCCCCCCAAAAAAAAGACATGCTAAAGTCCTAGGCCCCAGTACCTATGAGTGTGACCTTATTTGAAAACAGGATCTCTGTAGGTTAACCAAATTAAAATCATACTGAATTAGAGTTAAGTCTTAATCTAATATGGCTGTTATCCTAAGATGAGAACAGAGCCACAGACACAGGGACAGACAGCCATGTGAGAGGGAGGCAGAGATTGGAGTTACACTGCGGCAAGCCAAGGAATGCCTGGGCTACAAGAAGCTACTAGAGACAGGGAAGGACCCCCCACTAGAGATTTCAGGACACAGCCCTGCCAACACCTTGACCTCAGACATCTAGCCTCCAGAATTGTGAGAGAGTACATTCCTGTCCTTCCGTGCCACCTGGTGTGTGAGACTTTTTTTATGGCAGCCTAGCTAACTAATGCACCTAATGCAGCTTTACAAGCTTGCCTGGGTCTGGAAGTCTTTTACTTGCTGATTGGTGATTCTTTGGCTTAGATTGTGAACCTTGTCAAATGCAGAAAACATTCTTTGGGCTGTTGTCTGTCCTTGGCAGATAATCAGGAGAGTGTGATGTCCCTGGCATTCC
>NW_006160041.1:1352635-1355252 GCF_000334495.1 Tupaia belangeri chinensis | reverse complement strand
GGATCACCCAAGGCAAATGTAACTGTGATCAGCACTTGCCTGGGGCAGCCATCACAATTGCTTCAACACCTGGATCCTAAACTCGAGTCTTTCTCCTGGGCAAATATGCCAGGGCACCTGTCCTGTGTACTTTTCTCTCTGACTCTGGGGATGTAATTGAACTCTTCATGGCTTGTAAACTGTCTCTTACTGGGCCTTCGTGGCTCGCTGAGCTTCCCATTACAAATGAGAAGCTGCAGGGTCTAGTGTAGCGATTTTGCCTCCATCCCTCCCACATTCAGGACATAAGTAAGGGGCTCATGCACTTGTCTGCTAAGCCTGAGTGGCTGCAGAAGCAGTCGGTATTCCAAGATCCATTCGTTCCTTCAGTAAGTGATTAGGGAGTGCCTATTAGTGCCACACTTGGTGCCAGGTGCTGAAAATGCAATGCTAAGCAACACAGACAGTCCTATAGTCTGGCAAAAAGCTTTCTGGGCTGTGCCTGATGTAGTGAGAAGACCAGGCACCTGGAATCAGAAATTCTGTCACTTGGATCATGCTCTTGACTGGTGTCAGGTTCCATCTGTCAAATGAGAGGTTGAGCTAGATTAGTTCTGTGGTTCTTTCCCTCTTTAAGTTCAAAACTCTGCACCTGGACAGTGAACAGAATACCTAATGTCTTAACTGATACCCAAATCTCTTAGTACTCCAGACAGATAGTTGTTGTTGGGTAGGAGAGACATTTGGGAAGAACCGAGGCCTTTGACAAAGATGTACAGTCACACCCAGACAAGAGAGTGACTTTGCCACCTTGAGATGTGCCCCCTGAATCAGCAGGGCAGTCTTCCTTGTCTGTGGACTTGAGGGAACTCATGTATGATGAACCTGCAACAAATTAATTCTCATCTTCAATGTAGATCAACTAGCAAGCAGAAATGAGGGAGCTATGACTTAACAATAGCTTATGTAAAAACATTTAGGGACCACAGGCCCTAAACCACAGGCAATTTAGGAAATATTTAGGAACCTACTGAATGTTAACCTGAAATAATACAGTTTCTGGGATCATGGAAATGATGATTGTTTGACCTACTCTGCAATTCTGACTGTTCTAGAATATCATCTCCATTTCCGAATCCCATATTTTAAAATAGAAGGGTAGGCTGTAGATTAACAATCAGGTATGTTTTACAAGTGCTTGACACTTAGCCATTATTTTATTTTAATTCTATAACAACTTAATAACCTAAAATAATTACCTTCTTCCTCATCTTACAGATGGCAAAATTGAAATTAAGCTAATTCTCTAGGACTCTCACTATTTGGTATTGGAACCAGGACTAGAACTCAGGTTCATCTGACTCCAGAGCCCATGGTCTTTCTGTAGACAGTCATGGCCTTGGGGAAGAGAAAGGTCACTTCTAAGTGGCTACTCCAGGGATGAGCAAGATGGGAAAATATGTTAGACTTGAGTCTAGTCTTAAAGAAGGAATAAGAGAAAAAAGTGTGTATAGACATACCAGAGAACATGGAGAAAAAATAAGTAGAGGCTTAGAGATAAGAATTTAGAAGGCAGAGCTGGCAGGTTAACCAAATTAAAATCATTAAGGGTGCTGACTCCCACATGGCCGACTGCAGTTTGAGTCCCAGATCTGGTGGCTTGCTTTTTCACTTTCTCACTTTCTCTCTCTCTCTCCCTCTCTCACACTCTGTCTGTCTCTGGTCAAATTAAAATAAACAAATAAAGATAAATAAAATAATTATTTAAAAGAAAAAAAAAGAGTATAGAAAGCATATTTGGGAACAGAAGGTAAGAAGATTTATTATTTGTGCAGGGTAGAGCCAGTAGACCAAAGTAGGCAGATTTAGTTCAGATGACAGAAGGCCTTGAATGATAGGTTCAGGACTATGAACTTGACCACAATGGGAAGGTTGTAAGGACTGAAGAATGTGGGACCAGCAGGTCTTAGTGTTAAGATGCTAGACTCCCACATGGCCAATGGAGGTTCAAGTCCCATACCTAATAACTTGAAAATCACACAGGGCACATATGTGAGCATGCCCAAAATCACAGGAAGAAAATGGAGAAGAGATTGTGGCATGACCATTCCCGATGGGCTGATTTCTCACTTTCGTTCTCACCATCTCTGTCTCTCCCTGGAAAGCACATTCACTCTATGACAAAAACCTAAAACAAACAAACAAGCTAACAAACAAAATCTGAAGAATGTTTGGGGTGGGAGTGTCATGATAGGGGTTGGGCTCCAGGCAGATAACTTATTGACACATCTGTGCTGGCTAGGTAGAGACAAATAAGAATATGTGTATAGAGTATATATAAAATATAAATTAATAAATTAATTTTGTGTTCCAGTCCCAAGATATTTCACTATGTATATACAAATATTCTGGGTCCAGCAGGTGGTGTGGTGGATAAGGCACTGGACTCTCACATGGTTGACTATGGTTCAAGTTCCAGACCTGGCAGCTTGCTCTCTCTGTGTGTGTCTGGTCAAATTAAAAATAAATGAATAGAATCTGCCCTGGGAGCTGAGATCTAGTGATTTCAGAGATAAGAGCAATGAAGATGTTCTGCTGAGAATCTACCCTCGCAAAAAAAAAAAAAAAAAAGGTAGGG
>NW_006160041.1:1351454-1352585 GCF_000334495.1 Tupaia belangeri chinensis | reverse complement strand
TTCAGAGATAAGAGCAATGAAGATGTTCTGCTGAGAATCTACCCTGGGGAGAAAAACACAATGACAAAGAGTTTGTAGACCACATCCTCCTGTGCATCTCTGATTGCTCAGATTGATCTTCTAGAATTTAGGAAGAAATGGATAACCTGTCAGATGGCTAGAAATCACCACACTGTCACAAGAAATATGTGAAACCAAGAAAATACCTCACCCCTAGGGAAAAGAATAACTCCTCTTCATCCATAGACAGTACAATGGAAATCATGGAAATGTCTGATAAAAGATTTAGAGTATTCATAATGACAAAACTAACAGAGATGGAAGAGAAGAGGGACAATGAACACCAGAAGAAAAAAGCCAATGAGTCCCAGGAGGTGAGGAATTTCTTGTGAGAGCTGAAAGAGGAAATATGCACCATAAAAAAGAGTTAAATGGAACTTTCGGAGATGAAGGCTATAATATAGAAAGCCAAAAACTCCTTTGAAAGTATTAAAAGCAGACTAGATCATACAGAAAATTGAATCTCAAATGTAGAAGACAGGATCGCTGGACTAGTAAAATCCAACACAAAGACTGAGAAAATAGCCCCCCAAAATGAGAATAATATATGAGAAATACTAGATACCATTACACATTCAAACTTCCAGATAATTGGTATCCCAGAAGGTGAAGAGACTAATAAGGGCATTGACAATCTATTCCATGAAATCCTGAAAGAAAACTTCCCAAAGCTAGAGAGGCATTCAAAGATCCAGACCCAAGAAATACAAAAGGCCCCAAATAAGATCAACCCAAGAAGATCTTCTCCAAGACACATTATAGCCAGACTGACCAAAACCACAGACAGGCAAGATACTCAGACTGGCAAGAGAGAAACATCATGTTACCTACAAAGGATATCCCATCAGGCTAACAGCAGACCTCTCATCAGAAATAATGTGAGCAAGGAAAGAATGGAAAAATATATTCAAAGTGATGAGTGAAAAACAATTTCAACCAAGAACACTATACCCAGCGGGACCAGCAGTTAGCATAATGGCTATGTCGCTGGACTCCCACATAGTTGACCACGGTTCACATCTCGGACCCGGTGGCTTAAACTCACGCTGGGTGCATGTGCGTGTGTGCCCA
>NW_006160041.1:1343796-1351122 GCF_000334495.1 Tupaia belangeri chinensis | reverse complement strand
GAGAGATTTTCACTGTAGGGCGCGTGCGCTCGCCAGACAGACAGAGAGAGACATAGAGACAGAAAGCGAGAAATCACCCCCCAGGGGGGATTATCACGCCGCAATCCCTTCTCCTCCATTCTCCTCTCGGGATCTTGGGCACGCACGCACACACGCCCGGCGTGAGTTTTAAGCCACCGGGTCCGGGACACGAACCGCAGTCGACTACGTGGGAATCCAGCGACATAGCCATTACGCTAACTGCTGGTTCCCGAATTTTATGATTTTTGACTAAAACTTTACTGACCTTCTATGCTTTGTTTTCCAGTGTTACGGAGTTTTGTCTTTTCTTAAGTTGTGGACAGGTCTATGTACCTCCTATTCAAACAGAATCCTAACCTGTGTTCTGGCTTTATGTACTAAGCAAAGTTCTCTTAACATTTTTTTAAATTTTGATTTATTAAAGCTAAAACTGCCTTTCTTGAAATTAAAAAGTGTATTTAAAAAATATCTATTTGGTGACCACATGAGGCTATATAGCCTCAGTTATGTGCTGTTTTATAGTGTATTCATTTTATCCACAGAGTTTCATGCCTAAAGTCAACTTTTGTTCACAGATATGTATATATGTATCAGCTGAACTTACTATTGAAAGTATTAAGATTACTTAGGATATTTTGTGAGTCAATACAATGTGGGAAAGAATAAAGGAATGGAAAGCAACTGCAGAAATCAGAGACAGAGTGGGAAGAGGATGGGAAATGGCAGAGGGTGAGAAATAGGAGAGAATATATATATACACACACACATACATACATATAAGAAACATATATATATACAAGAAACAAGAAATGGAAAATTATTTTTTGATGATAACATGTGTGTTTAAGCCACTCTGCAGTGTATTCTGGCTGGAAAATTGCATTTTGTATGCTGTGGTGGTGTCAGTGAAAGTATGTAAAATAAATAAAAATAAATAAATAAAAAGAAAAAATAATAAGTAAATAAAATTAAATAAGTAATTCTAAAAAAAGTTCCCAAATCCAAAATACTTTTGGCTTCAAGAAGTTTGGTTAAGGGAGATTCAACTTATAGTTACTTCACACTGAAGTTTCTGAAAGGCGAATCCATCTCCTCTTATGAAGATCTATGTAAGCCTCCCAGGATGGAGCCAGGAACTCTGGTGGGAAGTGATAGAGTGGAGTGAATAAAAGAAGAGAACAAAGACAGAAGTCAGGAATAAGAGACTCCAGGGGGCCATTGAGGGCGGTTTTTGTGTGGGATGAAAGACAAGACAGAGGAGAAAGTGAAGAAATATTGGGCAGTGTCCTCTGGGTCCCACATGTGTTTAGGATTAGCTACCTTAGTGGTTCTCTCTACACATTCAGTTCACTGGGGTAGCTTTTATGACCAACTGATGCCTGCTCCCCACCCCTCAGATATTCTGTTTTATTGGCCTGAGCTGGATCCTTGGCATCAACATTTTATAAAGCATTCAGGTGAGTAAATAAGCCACTGCTGAGAACCACTGCACTGTTACTGTGGGTTCTGAAAAATCACCATGACTGAACGCTAATGGCACAATGTGGGTTCACAAGTAGAGCAGAGTGACTTGCAAATCCTGAGTGTGTGAAAAGGTATCTTTTTTTAAAAAAAAGACTTAATTAATTAATTAATTTATTTATTCATTCATTTATTTTAATTTGACCAGAGAGAGACACAGAGAGAAAGAGAGAGAAAGAGAGAGAAAGTGAGAAAGCAAGCCACCAGGTCTGGGACTCGAACCGTGGTCGGCCATGTGGGAGTGTCCAGCGCCTTAACCACCACACCACCTGCTGGCCCCGGAGAGGTTCTTATGGCTGATCTACCAAAAGGAACCCTAAACTTCTGGGTTTACATGCCTGCCTAAATCTTAGCTGGAGGGACCCAGACGTTTTCCTTTGTCAGATGTGTAGCCTCGTCAAGTCTGTTAACCTCTCTTGGACTGTTTTCCCATTCGCAGACTGGAAATATTAAAACTCAAAAGGTTGTTACAGGATTAAGTAGATGACTACACTTACAGTAATAGCTATCAAATACCAAGTATTAGACAGTCACAATTTCCCTTGTTCCTGCTAGAACTACCTGGATACATCTCCCTCCCTCCAAACCCAAAAGTAGTTGGGTAGAGAGCATTTCCTTTCTTTGAGCTTCAGTATTTGCCTAAATTATTTTTGTTTTGTTTTGAGATTTTTTTTTTTGGAGAGGTTTTTGCTATAGGGTGTGTGTGCTCGCCAGAAAGACAGAGAGAAACAGAGAGACAGAAAGTGAGAAATCACCCCCCAGGGGGGATGGCCACGCCGCAGTCCCTTCTCCTCCATTTTCCTCTCGGGATCTTGGGCACGCACGCACACGCGCCCAGCGTGAGTTTAAGCCACCGGGTCTGGGACTCAAACTGTGGTTGACTACGTGGGAGTCCAGCGACATAGCCTTCATGCTAACTGCTGGTCCCATCTACATTGTTAAAATAGGCAATAGAGGGGCCAGAGGTGGCTTGGGGATTAAGACACTGGACTTCTACATGGCCAACTGCAATTTGAGTTCTGGACCCAGTGACTTGAAAATCATGCTGGGTACGTGTGTGTGTGCCCAAAATCCCAGGAGGAGAAGGTATTGCTGCATGGTCATTCCTTAGGAGGTGATTTCTCACCTTCCCTCTCTCCGTCTTTCTCTTTCTCTGTCTCTCTCCAGTGAGCCCAGGTGGCCTATGGCAAAACATTTTTAAAAATAGATACAGATTTATAAATACAAATTATGGATATGAAAATATTTGCTCAGTTCACCTTGGAAGATTATTACATATGCTCAGAATATTGGTCTTTATGCCTTGCTAGTGAGGGTGGTGAACACAGAACTTGTAATTAGAGGCCTGGGCACTGCTGATCCTGAAGGCATTTTGTCGATGCCCCTCTTCACTCCCCAGCAAATACATCTCTTCTTTTTCTCTTTCATATATATGTGAAGCAGAGAGCGTCCAGTGAGGAAGACAAGCAGGGTTTACTTAAGAGCCGTGTCAGAGGTTGCTCCAGGAGCTCTGATGTATCTGGTGTTGTAAAGGATGAGTACAAGAGAGACAGAGACAGGCACTGTCATTGTCACAGGATCAGTTGCATGTGCCATGCCTGGAAGCTTTCTCTATTCTTCTGATATCAGCACCCTGATTTTCCTCTGGAAAACCACCCGGTCCTAACCCAGCTCCAGAGGAAGGAGATTGAATTTGTAATCATCATATTTCGTCCTGCAGATCACGGTGACTAGCTCAGGGATAAGCATGTAACTCAAGTTCATCCAAGAGACTAATTTTTATTAATAGTTTGGTTTGGTTTGATTTGTAGGCGCCTCTGAACACTAGCCTCTCTTGACCTGTGGTTGTGAGCTGGACTCCTGGTGGTCATCTTTGCTGAAATGTGGGGAAGCCAGCTATAACAATGTGCGTAACTTACTGTGGTGTTGAATGCCAGGGGTGGTGAATGTGCTTGTATCCTTGATGTGATTATAGCACACTGTATACACATGAATTATTATATCTCGACCAAAAAAAAAAAAGGTGTCAACACGGGAAAGCAGAACCAAGATCTGGAGAGGGGTCGAGAGAGTGCAGCTGGTGATTTTGCAATTCTAGATCCTGCTGGGCCTGAATGCATTGGTAGTACAAGCCAATAAGTTCCTTTGGACTTGAATTTGCTTGACTGATTACTGTCATTTGCAACTGAAAGAATTCTGATTAGTAAGGCACAACACTAAGGAAGAGCTATGGTGGGTCACTTAAAACTGCAAAAAGGGACTAGATGGTGGGACCACAGTAAAATGCCATGCTCTGTGAGGCTGACCCACATGGGAGGGTCCAGGTTTGCATCTGGAGACGTCCCTGGATATGCAGGGCACATGTATACCTCCGATCTGGGCTGGATGAAGCTGGGGGTGGGGGTATTGTCTCTCTCTTCCTCTTTCTTTCTCTTTTTCCCTCTCTTGTTCTTGGACAAAAAACAAAACAAAACAAAACAAAACAAAAAAAAAAAAACCCCAAAAAAAACATAAAACAAAGAAGAGAAGCTGCATACAAATAGGGTCAGAAAGGCAAAAAATTAGAATGGGATGAAACTGGCAGAAAACTTTTAATGCAGCCCTTGTTCATTCAGCAATTGTGTGTTAGGTCCTTGTTTGGTACACACAACAGAAATGCAGCACGTTACCTTGAGAAAGAGCTTTGGAAGGACTTGGTCCAAAATTCCATAAAACCTAGACTCTGTTCTGCTGTAGGACTTTACACTTACTGTTTGCTGTGCCCAGAAGACTTTTCTTGCCAACTCTTGGCATAATTGACTCATTCTTATCTATTTTTTTTTTTTTAGGGATATTTTTGCTATAGGGTGTGTGTGCTCTCCAGAGAGACACAGAGAGACAAAAAAGTGAGAAATTACCCTCCCTCAGGGGGGATGGCCACACCACAATCCCCTCTCCTCCATTCTCCTCTCGGGATTTTGGACAAGCACACACACACTCATACAGCATGAGTTTAAACTGTTGGGTCTGGGACTCAAACCATGGTCGACCACATGGGAGTCCAGCGACATAACCATTATGCCATCTGCTGGTCCTGATTCATTCTTATCTTTAAGGCCTCAGGGAAAAATATTTTTCTCTTCTTTGAATCCCCTAAACCCTTGTCTAATGCAGAGCATCCTCATGCCCACACTCTTAAGTACTCATCATTACATTTTCCTGTTTCTTTTCTTTTCTTTTCTTTTTTTTTTTTTTTTTTTCAGAGAAATTTTTTGGCATAGGGCATGTGGTTTCACCAGAGAGACAGAGAGATAGGTATAGGGCATGTGGTTTGACCAGAGAGACAGAGAGATAGAAAGTGAGAAATCACCCCCAGGGGAGATGGCCACACTGCAATCCCTTCTCCAATCTCCTCTCAGGATTTTGGGCATGTACATACATGTGCCCAGCCTGAGTTCCAAGCTGCCAGGTCTGGGACTCTGTTAACTATGTGAGAGTCCAACAATGTAACCATTATGCCATCTGATGGCCTCCAGATTTATTTTCTTCATATCACTTGTCATAATCGAAAATGAACTAGTTCATCTATTTTTATACTTATTAAGCATTGGTCTCTAGCATTGGAATGTAACCTTTTGTAATGGAATATAACCTCATGTGATGGAAACCTTGTCTCTTTTTGTCTACTGGTGTGTCTCCTTCATCTAGCACACAGTGGTTTCTCAGAAAGTCTTTGTGAAATGAATTCATGAACCAAGGGCAGAAAGCAAAGTTAGGCCTCCTGAGGTACTTGGGGTAGTGAATAAAATGTCATGGAAATCAAGGCATAGTTGACTAAAATGCTGGTGGTCTCTTACTGACGCAGTTCAAGCGGCATAAGTTAGGCACTCTCTCCTGTGAGTGCCTACATATACTTCTTTTTAAAACAGTTTTTCTATCAGCCAACTGGTAAATACTTACTGAATTGTGCTATAAGCCAAGCTCCTGCCGTGGTGGGGCTTATAGCCGGGAGAAACCCATGTTGGTTGTTGGCAGAGATAGGGCACTAGGGGAAGGTATATGAAGTCACTTAACCTAGCTGGAGGGCTTCCTGAAGTGGATCTGAGGAAAAGCAAAAATTAGGTCAAGCGTAGGGGCAAAAGTTTAGCTGGGATGGGAGGGATCCAAGGAGGTTTGTTCTCAATAACACTGTTCTAATTTTTTCATTATTATTATTTAATTTTTTTAATTGATAAAGAGTATATATGCTTGTCAGAGACAGAGAGACAGGGAAAGAGAGAGAGAGGGAGAGCATCCGCAAAGGAGCTATGTCATACCACAATTCCTTCTTCTCAATCTCTCCACCTGTTGGGATTTGGGGCATGCATGTACAGGTGCCTGGCTTATTTTTCAGGCCCCTGGGGCTGGGATTTATACAGCATTAAGGGCCTTGTTGAATCTAGCTCCCTTAACCACTAGACTCCAGGGCTAGCCAAACACATGTGTGGTTTTTAATATACTTTGACATGAAAATTAAGATCATAATTAATAGGAGAGACCAGTAGGTGGCATGGTGGTTATGTTCCTGTACTCCCATGTGGTCAACCACAGTTTGAGTTCCAGACCTGACCTGACAGCTTGAAAAATTATGATGGGGCACGTGTGCATGCATGCCCAAAATCTCAAGAGGAGAAGGGAAGAGAAGGGGGGATTGAGGTAGGGCCATCCCCCCTGGGGCAGTAATTTCCCACACCTCTCACTGTTTCTTGCTGTCTCTCTCTGGAGAGCACAGGTGCCCTATGGCAAAAACCTTAAAAAAAAAAAAAAAAAAGAAAAGGAAAGAAAAGAAAAGAAAAAAAAAAGATCATAAAAAGGAAATGCTCTGAGAGAAAGTGTAAAAACCAAGACAGAGAAAACAGACACACAGTATGAGTCCTTTAGAATATGCTCATTCCTCTCCTGAAGAAAGGTCATGTCCCCTGCCATGACTGACCCCTATTCCATCTTCAGTTAGACCTTTCCAGCTGTTATGATGTCACAGCCCACTCCTGTCTGTGGTCGGCAGGTGGGGTGAGACTTCCTACAGAGGAAAGGCCCTCTTTCTCCTCCTTTCCTTTCAGCCTCACATTTTCTGGGCCTCAAAGTGCCTGGTGCTACCCCAAGGGCTGGGTTGGGAAAGAGCAGTCAATGGTTATCCGAATTCCTTAATGAAATAGTCCAGTTAGAGGGTTTTTTTCATTTGCTTTATTGTCTACTCATCTGGGGATCTGAAATGCACATAACACTTGCACACATTCCCTGCACCCCATATGACTCTTTGACCTAAAATACTCCTTTAGAAGTTTCTTCTTCTAAAGTTCTCATGGGTTATACCTTCAGATTTTAAGCCCTCATTCGTCAGATAGATAAACACACACGAAAGCATGCATGTGTATTAAAAAGGCCTCTGCATGGAAAATAAATGAGAAGGAAATGCCAACGGAGCCTTATCAATTGGGGTATCTCAGTATCTTTAGAGAGAATCCCAAGCTCTGACTGCAAATAGATAAGAGAGGAGAGAAGCGATGATAAAATAGAAACGGCTGTAATATTTTATTCTGTTTAAAGCTGGTTGGGGAGTATATGTCTATAGTACTTTCTGGGGTAGAATTCCTTTATTCCACTTATGAGTCCTCTCCACCCTGGCACAGGGGTACTTGCGTGGACCCAGCTTTGTGTGCGGGTGTCCTTGATCCTTGGGGTGCACATGGACAGTCCTGTGGGCGCACAGCCTTCTGTCGATGTGGGCAGCATCCGCTATCTTCCCGGCCCACCCCTATGCATAGG
>NW_006160041.1:1343181-1343577 GCF_000334495.1 Tupaia belangeri chinensis | reverse complement strand
CGGGAAAACAAAGGGGCCCAATGGCAAAAACCTTAAAAAAAAAAAAAAAAAAGAAAAGGAAAGAAAAGAAAAGAAAAAAAAAAGATCATAAAAAGGAAATGTCAGAAGAGAAAGTGTAAAAACCAAGACAGAGAAAACAGACACACAGTATGAGTCCTTTAGAATATGCTCATTCCTCTCCTGAAGAAAGGTCATGTCCCCTGCCATGACTGACCCCTATTCCATCTTCAGTTAGACCTTTCCAGCTGTTATGATGTCACAGCCCACTCCTGTCTGTGGTCGGCAGGTGGGGTGAGACTTCCTACAGAGGAAAGGCCCTCTTTCTCCTCCTTTCCTTTCAGCCTCACAGTTTTGGGGCCTCAAAGTGCCTGGTGCTACCCCAAGGGCTGGGTTGGG
>NW_006160041.1:1338366-1342901 GCF_000334495.1 Tupaia belangeri chinensis | reverse complement strand
AAGAGTTCAGTCAATGGTTATCCGAATTCCTTAATGAAATAGTCCAGTTAGAGGGTTTTTTTCATTTGCTTTATTGTCTACTCATCTGGGGATCTGAAATGCACATAACACTTGCACACATTCCCTGCACCCCATATGACTCTTTGACCTAAAATACTCCTTTAGAAGTTTCTTCTTCTAAAGTTCTCATGGATTATACCTTCAGATTTTAAGCCCTCATTCGTCAGATAGATAAACACACACGAAAGCATGCATGTGTATTAAAAAGGCCTCTGCATGGAAAATAAATGAGAAGGAAATGCCAACGGAGCCTTATCAATTGGGGTATCTCAGTATCTTTAGAGAGAATCCCAAGCTCTGACTGCAAATAGATAAGAGAGGAGAGAAGCGATGATAAAATAGAAACGGCTGTAATATTTTATTCTGTTTAAAGCTGGTTGGGGAGTATATGTCTATAGTACTTTCTGGGGTAGAATTCCTTTATTCCACTTATGAGTCCTCTCCACCCTGGCACAGGGGTACTTGCGTGGACCCAGCTTTGTGTGCGGGTGTCCTTGATCCTTGGGGTGCACATGGACAGTCCTGTGGGCGCACAGCCTTCTGTCGATGTGGGCAGCATCCGCTATCTTCCCGGCCCATCCATATGCATAGGTGTCTGTACCCCAGCAGCGGTCGGCATCATTCATTTCCAAAACCAGCATGCATTCATTTTCATAACTTTTTGTTCCATTACAATATTAATGGGACTATCAATGGGAAAGGACAAGAGAAGCATTTTTAATGTTTATCTGACAGTTGCAAATTTCACTTGAGGTTGTTTACTGGGATCTGATTGTTGGCAGAGAGGAGCAGGAGAGGCGGCAAGATTAATGGGATCACAGGAAGAGGAGATGTATTTATGGGCCTTCTGAACACCATCTAAGAGTAATAAAAAGTCCTGCCGCACCCTTCCCCAAGTGAGACTTAAGAAGTTTTAAACGCTGAGAAATGAGGGATTGTTTTAATTAACTTCCATCTAATCCAGCTGGCCCGTTCAAAGTGAATCATGTTGCATTTATGTCTCAGTCTATCAAAAATTAGATGGCCCTCTCCCATCCCCCACCTCTCCTCTGTCTCTCTCCCCCTCTCTTTTCTCCTTGCCTCCCTTGCCCCAGTCTTCTGGCCTTGGATTGTTGTCACTCAGGCTTGCTATATTTTTTCAGTCTTTCTTAAACTCCTCTGCAGTCTCAAGAAGAGAGAGTTAGGAGGATGGGAGAAAAAAGGAGAAGAGAATGGCTAGTCAAGGAAAATGGGCATTCAGCCTTGGACTAGAGAGGGGGCAGATTGTGGCTCCACTTGAGGCTTTCCCCCTGTTCCTGGCTGTTTAGGTCTGAAGTCCCAAGAACCCGGGAGAACCTTATGGCGGAACCAGGGGCTTGAGATGCATGGAAGACCTCTCCCATCGTCTCCCAGAAAGAGCTAGCTCTGGGGAGTCTACTAGGGACAGGACCTATGGACCTGGCTTCTTTTGGGGCCTACTGTGACCCCCCCCCTGCCTCTATGAGTTCTCCTTCTTCCTAAGAGCCTTAGTAGAGTTGCCAGTTAAAACATAAGATATCCAGTTCATTGGAATTTCAGATAAACAATGAATACTTTTTAGTGTAAGACAGTCCCAAATATCATATGGTACATACTTAGGCTAAAAAAAGTTCGGGCCAGCCCAATAGTGCAGAGGCAAAACACCATGTTCACAAGTTCGATCACACTCTACTGAGGTTTGGCCCTGGTGGCTCAAAAAACATACAGGGGGTGGGAACCAGCAGTTATCATAATGGCTATGTTGCTGGACTCCCACGTAGTCGACCGCAGTTCGCGTCCTGGACCCGGTGGCTTAAAACTCACGCCGGGTGTGTGTGCATGCGTGCCCAAGATCCCGAGAGGAAAATGGAGAAGAAGGGATTGCGGTTGACCATCCCTCTGGGGGGTGATTTCTCGCTTTCTGTCTCTATGTCTCTCTCTGTCTGTCTGGTGAGCACACGCGCCCTAGAGCAAAAAACCCCTCCCCCCCCCAAAAAAAAAATACAAGGGGAGTGGGAGGGCAGCAGCCCTATAGTCTAGTAGTTAAGGAAGCTGGTTCTTACATGGCCAACCACAGTTCAAATCCCAGCTCTGGTGATTTGAAAAACATGATGGGTGTGTGTGCATGTATGCTCAAAATTCTGATGACATAGATAAATAAAAGACAAGGGATGGTGGCATGAACATGCGTCATTGAGGGGTGCTTTCTCCCTCTTTCTGTATCTGATGAGCATGTGTGTCATGGGGCAATTAAAAATGAAAAAAATAGACATGCCCGGCATGTGTGCATGTGTGTCCCAAATGTATAGACAAATGGAGGTGATTTCTCTCTCTCTATGGGGCAACTACACATGACATTTAGCAATAAAAATATTACGTGTTTATCTGGATGTCTTTCATTCTGTTTGTTAAATTGGCAACATGATCAGGGAATCCCCACCCAGCTCAATTGTCATGATCCCAGATTCAGGTGCATTATTGCCAACATTCAGCTATTAAATAACTAGTTATTTTTAGCTTCCTGGCCTGAGTTTCTCTATTTATTGGAGATACCAACGGCACCTATGTTTAGGAATATGATGAATGTTAAATGAAAGAAAGTGTGCCAAGTTCTTAGAACAGGGCTTGGCAAACTTTCTCTGTGAAGAACCAGATAAACTCAGATAGGTAAACTAAGATAAACACCTTAGTTTTTGCAAGCCAGATGGTTTCTCTCATGGCTACCCCACCAGCCACATGGTGGAGAGCAACAGGTGATGGGCCACATTTGCCCACAGGCTGGAGTTTGCTGAATCTTGACTTAGAACAATGATGGGTGTACAATAAGTGCTTCTTAAGTGCTAACCATTATTATAATATTAATAGGGTTATAAGTCTCCTGGGCAGGATTGCTACATGGTGTTAACTGAGCAACAGCCCAAAGCTCTTCTTGGTGGTGTGGTGGGTGGGTTACTGCATCCCGTATGGCTGACTCTGTGGATCACATCCCAGACCTGGCAATTTGGAAAATACACCAGGCGTGTGTGCATATTTGCCCCAAATCCTGAGAAGAGAATGGAGAAGGAATTGCAGCGTGGCCATTCCTGGTAGGGGGTGATTTCTCACTTTCTCTCTCTCTGTTTCTTGCCGTGAGTACACCTGTCCTAAGTCACAGATCTAACAAACAAAAAAGCTCTTCTTGCCTCTTCAAGTCCCAGTGTTGTCTGTTATTGGTCATGGAAATTCCACAATTAGAGATTCAGTCTTGTGTTTAAACAGCTCTGGGAGAAGTCACTCCTGAGGCCTCATCCCTTAGCTGAGGGAACAGCTAAGGGATTTGAGAGAGCACAGAGGCTCTGCCAGCCCTGGGTGAGCAGAAGACATTCTGTATGTCATTCATTGTCATGCTCAGTCACAGAGAAGAGGCTGTTATCTGCATTTTACACTTAAGCAAGTGGGAGCTGGAGAAAGTGGGTGACTTACCCTGAGCCACCCAGCCTGTCAGGGCCAAAGCAGGTCTGAATCCAGGCTTCTGGTTGCTGCCTAGTTCCTGGACTCAGGCTTAGCATGTCAGAGCAGACAGGGCAAGACCCCAGGTAGAGATTAATACTTGTCATTATCCAAGGACTGGGCTGAGACTGTTAGCACAGAACAAACCTGAAGTGGGGAGAAGGGGTAGGAGAGGTGGACCAGAGAGTGAAAATGGACTTAAAAGAGGGGATGAAAAATTGGAGGGAAAAAAACTTCAAGAACTGCGTTTTGCCCAGAGCTGTGCCACTTGCCGGTTGAGTGGGGCTCGAACTGTCCTTTCACCCCCACACCTTACACTTCAGGGCCTGTAGAGGGGGTGCTGCTGGATCTTCCTCCAGTGTGCACCACTGGCATTGGGACACAAGCACCCAGATGTCCTGCCCTATGCTCTCCTGCTTCAGACCACATTTGTCTAAAACATAATCCCCCATCTGAAACAGCTGCAGGGGTACGGGATGCGCCGATGCTCACTAACCTCCCTGCCACACTTACCTCCCACCCACACTGGGTCTGAACCAGCAGAAGGAGCCTGATGTCACCAAGTGTGACAAAGTGAGTCATCCTAACCTAGCATTGCCCAACCAGCTGCACCTCTGCAGGCACACCTCGCCTCTCCCTGCCTCAGTGTCTTACTTTGTAAAAGTAAAGCTGGAGCAATCGGAGGTTTTACAGGGTTTTTTTTTGTTTATTTGTTTTAATTTTTTAATTTTTATATTTTTTATTAACTTTGTGAGAGAGAAACAGGCACTCTCCACAGGGTTTCATCATACATCTTTCCCCCAAAATCTAGCTTGTCAGCCAGCCAGGACCATGGGCACGTGTGAGCATGTGGCATGTGCCTGGTCAAGCCAGGGGCCAAACCACACTCTCACGTGGCTCCAGCATTACAGAATGACACGACAGCTAGGCCTACTGGAGTCGCTGCTGTTGTTGTTAATTTACTAGAAGGTGTGAGTGCTCACCAGGGA
>NW_006160041.1:1329663-1338346 GCF_000334495.1 Tupaia belangeri chinensis | reverse complement strand
GAGAAAGAGAGGGCGGGAAAGAGAGAAAGAGAGAGAAAGGAACCCCCATGGGACGAGGTCCTTTTTTTTTTTTTTTTTTGGAGAGGTTTTTGCTATAGGGCGCATGCACTCACCAGAGAGACAGAGAGAGACAGAGAGACAGAAAGTGAGAAATCACCCCCCCCAGGGGGGATGGCCACACGGCAATCCCTTTTCCTCCATTCTCCACTTGGAATCTTGGACACGCACACACATGCGCCCGGTGTGATTTTAAGCCACTGGGTCCAGGATTCGAACCATGGTTGACTACATAGAAGTCCAGTGACATAGCCATTATGCCAACTGCTGGTCCCAAGGGATGAGGTCCTTTATGCTTTATCATTCTCATTTGCTGCAGTCAGTTTACTTGCCATCACCTACCATGGGCTAAAAGCAGGGACTTTCTTTTTTTATTTTTAAGTTTGCTATAGGTTGCATGTGCTTGCCAGAAAAAGAGAGAGAAAGAGAGTCAGACAACACTCCCCAGGGAAGATGGCCATGCCACAATCCCTTCTCTGTTCTCTTGGGATTTGGGGCACACATGCACACGTGCCTGGCATGTTTTTCAAGCTGCTGAGTCTGGGAAAATCCCAGCAAGTCACAGTTGGCCATGTGGGATTCAGCTGCCTAAACTTCCATGCCAGCTGCTGGCCCCTGAGCAGGGGCTTTTCAGAGAGTTCTGACTTTGCAGCACCTGTAGTGCCCGCTGCACGGTATTTCTCCCAAGGCCTTTTTACTTTTATGCTCTTTTTTACAGACTCTTTTTTTCCTTTGGCTCCACAGCCATGGATTCTCAACCTGAGCATCACACCTTGCCAGGACCCACCATCAGACCTTTTTATTTTAATGATCCTGGGTGAAGCCCTGGCATGAAGGCTTTTTAAAAGCCCTTCAGGTGATGGCTCATGCTGTGAGGGCTGAGAACCACTTCTCTGTAGTGGAGAAGACAGGCCCCAGCATCTGTCTTCAAGGAAGCCACTTACTTCTTAGAGGCTGAGCCTCTTCCCTCGGCCCCAATCCCAATTAACCAGCAAGGAGGAAATACTACATTGCAGGCCCTGATATCCCCAGAAGGTGACCTGACAAGAGCCCACCGAGTCTCCATTCATCAAGGCCGCCATATTGGTGGCTGCAGTTGCCACCGATGGAATGGATGAAAGGGGGAGTATAAGGAGGTTTGGAAAGAGTCGAGAGGGGAAAAGTACCATCTGTGAAAAAGGCAGAGGGATACAGGGAGAGGCAAAAGAAACACATTTTGGAAAGCGCCAAAGTTTTGACAGGAATCTGCCTCTTTGCCCCCTCCCTTTCCCATCTGTTTTGGAGAAATGTAAATGCACCCGTGTTCCCAGGTGACTGGCCGGCGGGTAGCCTCTTTGGAATTCTGCAAACTGGCCATCTGTCGTCTCGTAATAAATGATAGCTATAAAAGAAAGTGATTATGGTGCTGATAGGGGGAGAGGCATTTGTTTATATTCTTATAATATGTATCAGATTGAATGGAAATTATCACTTAAAATTGACAAATGGAGTGCAGGGTTCCTTGGAGACGGAATCAGGGACACGGTGGCAGTGATGAGACCAGGGCAAACTTTATTTGACCAAGTGTCAGAGCCCAGCTCAGCTGGGAGACTCCCAGAGTGCCCTAGACCTCTGAGAGTGGGGACCTGGTTCCTAGCTTTTTCCAGAGGCCTTGGGGGTGCACTGGTGAATGTGGCTGGGCTGGTGCCTGTGGGTGTCATATACCCTCTCCTGCTAGGAAAGGAGGAGGGGTGTCCCTCTGAGATCAGCACAAAGCTGGATTTAGCTCTTTCCGTTACTGTGGGGGCTACGTGACCCTGCAACTCCTCTGTATGACCAACAAATGACTACCCACTATGTGCCTTTCCCCCTTCCAGCTAAGCTTTTCAGTCTCTGGTGTGATCCGGCCAGCTGCATCTCCAGCCTTCCCCCTGGCCCTTCTCTTCTCTCCTTCCCTGGTCTCTAGCTCATCTTGTTTTATGTCCTGCCATAGAAGCATGTTTCCTTCAAGGTCTCCAAGGGGCTCACTGTTTCCCCACCCCTCTTTTTAATTGCCAGAGGATGCATGCACCCACCAAAGAGAGACAGAGAGACATTCTCAGTGGGGCATAGTCACACCCCAATCCCTTCTCCATTTCTCTGTTTTGTTGAGATTTTGCCAAATGCACACACGTGTGCACCTAGCATGTTTTTCAAACCACTGGGGCTGGGATTTGAACCATGTGGTTAACCATATAGAATCCGGCTCTCTTAACCACTAGGCTCCAGGGGTGACCCATGGGGCTGCCTTCTTTAATGTGCCTGTGCTCCTGCATTTATGGTGTAGTCTGGGCACCTCCTACTTCACAGCCCAGGCCAAGGAGCATTCAGGGCTCTCCTCTTCCCAGGAAGCAGCAAAAGGTTAGAGCAGCACAGCTAAACCTTCTCACTCACAAACCGTGGCTAAAATCTCTAGTCTTCTCAGCTCTAAAATAGATATTTTTCTAGGTCTCAGAATAGTAAAACTTAAGGTTCATAGAGTACTGGTGACATTGTCATACCCTATGGAATAGACAAGGACGCTTTCGTTTGCCACGCCTTACAGCAGGGCTCATGGAACCTTAGAGAGAAAACATTGCATGTCCAAGGTCACACATTAGGTCACACAGTCACCCGCTATTCATCCCTTGCAATGTCCTAGACTCCCGATGAATGTCTATAAGGCAATCAGCAAGCTGAGTTTACTTTTCAAATACTCTTCAAGTTCTCCCTCCTTTCCCCATGCTCTGTTTTGATCATTCGCCTGTATTTATATATAAGTTCTATATTGCACATGTTTATATATTAAATATGTTTATATATTGAATGCTTAGCACTAATCTGAGTCAGTCATTCCAATCATCTAATCATCTTAAATAACTGTGAGTAGATTCTCCAGGAGGAATTCAAGAGGAGTTCTTGTATGTGCAAAAGTTTGTGTGTGGCCCTTATACTTGACTCTGTATGGATATGAAACCCAGCAGTCACTTCTTCTTTTCTGGAATAGCTTTAATGTATTGATTTAAAACATTTATCTTTGGCCTAGTTGTGGTGGCGCAGCTGCTAGGGCACCACTCTGCAGTGCTGGAACCACATGGAAGACTGCAGTTTGGTTACTGGGTTGACCTGAAACATGCTGGGTGCACATGCATGTGTGCCCATGATCCTGGTTGGGTGGGGAACTGGGGGTTGGGGAGTTACAGCATGATGAGACCCTGTGAAGGGTGTCTGTTTCTCTCTCACTCACAAAAGAAATCTTTTTTTTTTTTTTTTTTTTGCAGAGAACATTACTGTTGAAAAGTCTGAATGACACTTTAATTTTCTTTCCCTTACAAATGATACGGACCTTTTTGGGGGAGCTGACTGTCATCCCTTTCCATCATTCCCATTTCAGTGAGGTGCATGTCCTTGTACCGTTAGGAAGGGAATATGGGCAAGATATCTCTCCTCGCTTTCTTCTTAAGACTTTGCCACTCTCATTTTCTTGAAGAGGAAAAATACAGCATCTTGCTTTCAGAGACCTCCACTTCCTTCCTCCACGTTTACTTCCAGCACAGTCTGCTAGAACTCTCCATGGTGATGGAATTGTTCTGTATCCACCCTGTGCAGTGCAGTTGCCATGCAGTGGAAGCCACCAGCTAGTTAGCATTTGAAATGTGGCTAGTGCCACCGAGAAACTCAGTTTTAAAATACAGTTTTAGTGAATTTAAATGTGAATAACTCTATGTGGTCAGTGGTTTCCTTATCAGACAGTGTAGAGCTCTAGATCTTCCCTCTCCTTTTCCCCAACTGTCCCAGTCCTCCTCAGTTTGAAGTCTTTTTGTAGTTCCTCTTCTGTGTGGGACTTTGTCTTGAAAGGGAGTCCCCACTGTTCATTTCAACAGTTTTCAGGTCAGCTGGCTCTGGAGCCTGGTTGTTAGAGCAACTGAATCCCATATGGCCGACTGCACTGTTCTAGTTCCAGACACAGCGGCTTGAGAAACATGCCAAGTGTGTGTGCTTGCCCAAAATCCCCAAAGGAGAGAGATGGAGGAGAAGGTTGCATTGTGGTCATTGCCCATGGGGGAGTACTTTCTTCTTCTTCCTCTCTCTTTCTTGTTGTCTCTCTCTGACAAGCATGCATTCCTTCTAGCTAAAATAAAATAAAAATTTATTTAATTTAAAAATTGGCAGTTTGGGGACCAGCAGATGGTGTAATGGTTACATCACTCTACACCCACGTAGTCAACTGTGGTTTGAGTCTTGGACCCAACAGCTTAAAACTCATGCAGGCACATGTGCATGTGTGCTCAAGGTCCCAGGGGAGAATGGAAGAGGAGGGATTATGGTGTGGCCATCCTCCCTGGGGGATGATTTCTCATTTTCTGTCTCTTTCTCCCCAGCTAGCACATGTGCCCTATAGCAAAAATCTCTATAAAAAAAATAAAGTTGTCAGGTTTCCATTGCTACAGGGTGTTCTTACCTGTACTTCAGGGCCTGCCGAAACCCCTCTTAGCTTTGCTGCTCTGCTCACATTGTCTGTCAGGCTTCATGGCCAGCATCCGCAGGTGGTTTTGAGGGTCTCTGGTTCTCACAGCCAGCAGAACACCTTGACCTTATCTCTGCTTTCTCTGACATTGCTGCAGATTCCACACAGGCTGTAATGCTAGAATTTGTCCTTGCCCACAGATAGTCAGGGCTTCAAAAGATCATGGAGATGCATATTATGAGAAGACTATGCGTAAATTTCAATTTTTTTTTTTTTTGCACCAGAATAAACGTGTACTTTAATTCTATTTTCCGTAAACTTTCTGAAGTTCCCTCATATTTTGGGATCCCTCCTCCCTACATTCATTATACAATAAATATGAATGTTTTATTTTTCTATCCTAGCTGCTCCACCCAGTTTCCCAGACTGCAGCTTAGGGGACCCCAACAATGAGAAAGAGGCAATCAATTTATAATTGAGGACTGGAGCAAGTGAACTGTTCAAATGTGCATAGCCTAGCAAAGATATTTTGGATCAAATAAGTGAATGACTAAGTAGATGAATGAAAGACTTGAGTGACATCTTTAGTTGAAGGGGCAAACCTTGAATATATTGGGTATGGCTCTAGTCTCCCTGATATTCTTAATATTGCTCTTCAGCTTAGAAATAGACTCACGAGGGTTCTCTTGGGCATTGCCCACCCCTACCTCATCCTATTCCCCTGAAGAATCCAAACCTTCATCCTGGGCCCACTTGGTTTTGATCCCTCCTTGGTGCTCTCTGCAAAAATGATGCCCGCTTTGCTTCACTCTGTACGAGAGTTCCTTTACACCAAGAACCCTCAGGTTCCTTGAAGGTGGGCCTCACCTTCTTCTCTCAGTTCTGGGGCTCCACCCAGCTCCTAAATGACAGTGTTGCATTTGAGAGTTGGATACATATTCCGCATTTGCAAACACACTTGACTCAACATCGACTAAGAAATCTACTTATGAAAACGTGTTCAGGAGACCGGAAGAATGCCAGCCATGCCTCCACACATACGCACAGCCAGTCTCCCTGAGCAGGCATCTGGAGGGCTTCACTGCCCCCAGCCCCTGTTCTTCTCCCCTTGCCTCTATGCCTCAGGCCCTGGATTATCAACAAGAAATCTCAGTGTGATCTTCTTTCCATTTGGCAGCTTTCCTTCAAACTTAGAGACATGCAACTTCCCCTTGGCACACCCTAGTTGGAGCCTTGGCAGAAAAAATCTTCTCAGTGTCTGTCTAACCTCACACCCATTTCAAAGACCTGAAACTAGGGAGTAGTGAAGGAATCAGCCTGCCTCTACCTCCTGGGAAATAAAATAGCTCCTCCTCATCTCCTGAAAGAAGGAGCCACAGTCCAGTCTGTAACCGTCAGCGTTCTCTAGAGAGACAAACTGACAGGATATATAAATGTGGATGTAAGAGAGGGGGAATTGGCTCACACGATTACAGAGACTGAGAAGTCTCGTGAAACTATCTGCACCCTGGAGGACCTGGGGAGAGGGTAGCATGGCCTAGTTCAAGGCCGAAGGCCCGAGAACCCAGGAAACCACTGGTGTTCTAGTCTGTTCTATATTAGTAACAGGAAATACTTGAAACTGGGTGTCTTATAAAAATAGAAGTTTATTTAGCTCATAGATTGGAAGTCCAAAATCCAGGGGAACCCTCTGGTAGAGGTCGTCTGGCTGCATACAATATGGTGAAGAGCAAGAGAGTGTGTTTGTGTCTGTCTGTCTCTCTCTCTCATTCCTTCTCCTTATCAATCCACCAGGAGTCCATCATCGGGACTCTAACCTGATGACCTTAATTCTAATTCCCTCCTCAAAGCCCCACCTTTCAACATCATAATTGCATTTTGGTTTTCACCCTCTTAATCCATTACAAAGGCTCAACACATGAATGGGGGGAGGGAGGCATATATGAAAACTCTAGAAGATGCCAAAGTCCCAAGGTCCAAAGGCCAGAAAACCTGGAGTTCTTCTATCCAAGGGCAGGAGAGGAAGGTTGTCCCAGCTCCAGGAGAGAGAGGAGAGAGACAGAGAGAGAGAGAGAGAGAGAGAGAGAGCAGGTGGCATGGTGGTTAAGGCACTGGACACTCCCACATGGCTGACCATGGTTCAAGTCCTGGATCTGGTGGCTTGCTTTCTCACTTTCCCTCTCTCTCTCTGTGTCTCTCTCTAGTCAAATTAAAATAAATGAGTGGAGGGGACCAGCAGTTAGCATAATGGCTATGTCACTGGACACCGCGTCTCGGACCCAGTGGCTTAAACTCACGCCGGGCGCATGTGCGTGCGTGCCCAAGATCCCGAGAGAAAAATGGAGGAGAAGGGATTGTGGCATGGCCATCCCCCCTCCTGGGGGGTGATTTCTTGCTTCCTGTCTCTCTGTCTCTCTCTGTCTGTCTGGTGAGCACACGCACCCTATAGCAAAAAACCTCTCCAAAATAAATAAATACATAAGTGGATAAATAAAATTAAATAAATAATTTAAAAAATAATGATGCTTACTAGCTATCTGGGTATCCCTTAATCTAGTCAGGTTGATAGCTAAAATTAGCAATCACACAGCCCCAGGGCCAGAGTGTGAGGAAGAAGCAGAACCTCCACTTTCTCTGGACTATATGGACTAGGTTGTGCATACTGTGTCCTGTAGATCGTGAGACATTCCAGCTATGGAGCCCCTGATGGTCTCAGACCCATGGGAGACTTGTGGTGGTCTAGGGATGAGAGTCACCCCAGGGTCATCCCAACCCTTCAGCTTCATCCCAACCCAATATGGTTATATGGGGCTCCTGTGTGGGGCAGGAACCCTTGTGCCATCCTCAGAAGCCATGCAGATAGGTGACATTGATGTTCACCCACATAACCATGAACTGCTAAACTGTTCTGGTTTTGCTGGTCTACAAGATCTTCCCTCTCTTCCAGACAGCGAGCCTTTCAAGAACCTTGTGTCCTGCACCACTTTCTACCTGTTCTTATTGCTTTGATGAGGACAATCAACGGCTGACTTGGACTCACAGACAATCCAGGCCAAGGGACAGGTGGTGGACCTCTGAGATTACTTGACGCCTCTCAAATATATCCCCACCACTCCCCACCTTCCAGCAGCTGTCTACTAGTGTAAGTATCTCTAACTCTTTTAGCATCTATTTAACTTTTCGATTTGTATCAGCCAGGATTAGGTTGGCAGCAAGTCATAGAACCTAAAACCACAATAGCTTAAACAAGTGAAGGATTTGCTTTTTTTACTCTCAAACAAAGGACTTGCGGAGACAGGAGATCAAGGGATGGTTTGGCAATCCCATGATGTGGCCTGTGTCCTGGGATCCTTCTTCCTTTCTGTTCTGCCACTGTTAGTACACGGTGTCCAATGTCAGGGGAACCTCGGGGCTGCAAGATGGGTGCTGCAGCTTGAGTCATCATACCCGCCATTGCGGCATGAATGAGGAAAGAAAGGACTGAACTTGGCAGAGGAGTCAGTCCCTTTCAAAAGGGTTTTCTGGAAGCCCCACATGACTTCCTCTAACATCTTAGAGGCTGCCCCATCTGAAAAGGAGATGGAGGTTTGTTTTTGTTTTGTTTTGTTTTGTTAATTGGGCATATTGCTGCCCTTAACATGATAGGAATTGTGTTAGTGAAGAGCTATCTAATGGTACTAGCCCTTGTCAAGTACTTCCCTGATGCTGGACACTCTGAATCACCTTATAGAACCCTCACAACAACCCTCTGAAGTGGGAACTATTATTACTCTCATTTTCCATAGGAGGAAATAGAGGCAAAACCATTTGAGTGATTTTCCAAAATGGCAGAGTCAGGATTTGGCTCTGGACACCAGGTGCCTCCACACTCAGGCTGAATTCCATGTGGCCCTGAACCTCCGTCATCAGTGGCTGTGCTCTTGTCACTGCAATCCCCCTCCCCGCTGCCTGTCCCACAATCCACTATTCACTGGAGGCCAAAGACCCAAGTTCGGAGCTGTTCTTACAGACACGGGCTGGCCTCCCCCACCCCTGAGACTCATCACTCCTTACTGGTGGCCAGCACTACATCCCTGGTCCCCTAACCTGTTCCCTCTGGTCTCTCCTCTGTTCGCCTCTGTCCCTCTTTCTGTTGTTTTCTCTTTCCCCACTGTCTCTGGT
>NW_006160041.1:1310075-1329632 GCF_000334495.1 Tupaia belangeri chinensis | reverse complement strand
AACATGCTTTAATCCTTTCTTTAATATAAAGAAGCAGAATCCCCGCCAGTGCTTGTCTTTTGTGTACCTCACTGTCCCTCTGCTCCTTCCTTTCCACTTTCTCCTCCTCTCATACCCCCAACTCAGTCCCTGGTGCAGAGCCGCCCTGAGCTCACAGCTGGGAAGCAGGCCCAGGATGTCAAGCCCGAACCCATAAACATAATGGAGCTGGCATGGTCCCCTCCCCAGGGCTCCACACAGGGCAGTCACTCACTGTCACTAACAGGCCCACATCCCTAACTCCCCTCACTTAGGAGGAAAGAGCTCAGAGTGAAGGGACTTTTATTTTTCTCAGAGGGAGGAAGTTTGCCTTCCATATTTCTGCTACAATCCATCCTACCCTGCCCTAGGCTGACAGTCTGGAAGAGTGTGGGGCCAAATGGGTCTCTCCTTCATTCCGCAAACACAAACTAATTAACCAGAATAATCAATGTGCCGATAGAGAGCATGCAAGGCTGGCCAGCAGGGTGAGGTGGCATCTTGGAGAGCCATGGAGGCAGCCTCTGCTGTGCGGGGCAAGCTGGAGCCCAGCGCTTATTCTCCAGTCTCTCTCCTGGACCTCCTCTGACCCCGAGACTGCCCCCAAGTTCAAACAACAATGAGCAGTCAAGCTACTCTAGGGCAAGGCTGCCCTGATTTTCACAGCCTACTTGTTTCAATAGGACTGGGGAGGAAAGCAGGGGCCACCAGCCACGTGCAGGGATGGTGCTCTAGCCCAGGTCTGCCATGGAAGGTCGTAGACCTCACTGCTGTAAGACCACTACCCAAAGTGCCGCTGTCTTGCCTACCTTCCTCTACAAAGGATGGAAAGCCTCGTATTCACTTTCCCAGTCTCTTTCACATCCAGAGATGGCCAGGTGACCCAGGTCCCACTAGTGGCCCTCAAAAAAGAAGTTTTCAGGAAACTCCAGGCAAAGTTTGTCAGGCTGGATTAAAAAAAAAAAAAAGGGAGAGCTTTTCTATCTTTTTCTCTCTTGTTCGGATTGTGGCATAATGATGTGATGTTGGGAGCTGTGGCAGCTGTCTTGTGAGAATTAGGTGGTGAACTTGAGGACCATAGAAAATATATAAAGTATAAAAGAGCCTGAGTCATGGAGTTCTGATCCCAAATCTCAATTCCTACCTCCAGACTGCTTATTAAGGAAGGAAAATAAATGTCTGCTTGAATTATTTCTATGGGCAGAATGGTCCCCACCCTGAAAGATGTTCTAGTCTTAATCTTTGGAACCTGTGAATATATTGTTATATGGCAGTAGGGAATAAAGGTAGTAGATAAAATTAAGGTTGAGTTTAAAACCAGCTGACTTTAAAATAAGGAGATTAGGGGCCAGCAGATGGTGTGGTGGTGAAGGTGTTGGACTCCTACATGGCTGACTGTAGTTCGAGTCCCAGACCCAGCAGCTTGAAAATCACACAGAGTGCACAGCATGCATGGCCAAAATCCTAAGAGGAGAAGGGATTATGGCCGCTCCTAAGGGGGGGTGATTTCTCACTTTCCCTCCCTCTGTCTCTCTCCAGTGAGTGAATGCACCCCATGGTAAAAGTCTAAAAAAACAGCAGATAATAAAAATACCCATCCAACAGGCCTATTATAAGGAATAAATGAGATGACAAACATTAAGCATTTAGCACAGTACTTGGTAAAGCACGCACTTAATAAACATCAGCTGTTGGTGGTGTTGGTATTCACCAGAATAAACACATTGAAAAGGTGTTACTTTCACCATTTTGCTATTGTGGGAGTTGATTTTTGAACAGGTCCATTAACTTCCTTTAGATTACAGAGTTTTGGAGGGCATAGTTAGACTTAGGACCTAAACCAATCTGGAAAATCAAAAGTATAAATACATGCCAAGTACCTTGACCAATGCCTGGCACTTCATAGGCTCTCTCCGATAGTAACTCTTCCTGTTGTCACTTCTATACCCTAATTGGTGGCTATTCCTTTAATATTTATTGAGTGCCACCTGTGCATACGTGTCAAACCCTGTACTAAGCAGGAAAAATACAAAGATGGAGGTCAGAGACCCTGTGCTCAAGGTCTGGTCAACTCCTCAGCTGCTATTTCTCTGCATTAATGGTTATAACCTGTTAGGGCTCCTTTCACCCCCTGAAACGGACTTTCCCTTCCCACCTCCAGCCTTGCTCACTGCCACTTCCTCACCTCTCTCTCCCATTTCTTTTTTTTTTTTTTTTTGAGAAGTTTTTGCTATAGGGCGTATGCGCTCGCCAGACAGACAGAGAGAGACAGAGTCAGAAAGCGAGAAATCACCCCCCAGAAGGGATGGCCACGCCGCAATCCCTTCTCCTCCATTCTCCTCTCGGGATCTTGGGCATGCACGCACACGCGCCTGGCGTGAGTTTAAGCCACCGGGTCTGGGATGCGAACTGCGGTGGACTCCATGGGAATCCAGCGATATAGCCATTACGCTAACTGCTGGTCCCTCCTTCCCATTTCTGCCTTTGGAAATTCCCTTCACCCTTCAAAGACCAAGTCATATCCCCACTGAATCCCAGAGGTGTCTCAGACAACCTTATCAATGCTCCTTTGATCAACTTGGGGTGTTGACCACCAGTGGTGACCACCTTAATAGCTGGCAGCCAGCTGTCATGGGCTCTGACTGTCAGAAGGAACCCAGTTCTTAGTAATTGTAAGGCTTTACCAGGTTCACCGGCTGAAGGCACCCCTTGGAGCCCACTCGGCAGCACCGGACACTCGCTGCCTGGAATGGGAGGTGCTTTTACAATTCCACATCTTTTATGCTTTCTCTGGAACTAGATCATAAACTTCTTTTTCTCACAGCACCAGACCTATTGCCTTTATTTATTTACTAGGAATATTTTTAGATGCAAAGAACAAAAAAGGCAATGATCAGTGTTTCAGATAAACAGGGGGTTATTTTCACCCAAAACAAGGAGTCTGGGAGTAGGTGACTGTTGGAGATCTTTTTTAATACAACGTCAGGATCAGCATTCTTGTGTGTCTCTTGGCTTTCCCCCCCTGTTCCAAAGCAGCTGCCAGAGCTCCAGACAAAGGTGCAGTGTCACCAGCTGTAGCTTCAAGGGAGGTTGGTGTATGTACCAAATGTTAATATCCACCCCAAATTCATAGTCACTGAAATGACCACCTCCAAGGTGATGGTATTAGAAGGTGGGGCCTTTGGGAGGTGATTAGGTCATGAGGGTGGAAGCCTCATGCACCAGGTGAGTGCCTGTATTAAGGAGGCCTCAGAGAGATCCCTTAGCCCTTCTGCCATGTGCGGTACAGCACAAAGGCAGGTATCTAAAAAGCAGGTCCTCAGCGACACTGATTCTACAGGAGTGCTGGTTTTGGACTTCCCAGCCTCAAGACTGTGAGAAATGAATTTCTGTGCTTGTAAGCCAGGAAGTCCATGGTACTTCAGGATGACAACTTGAACAGAACAAGACAGTTGGGAATAGAAGAGTCACATCTTTTAGCCTCTGAGGCAGGCTAGGAACGTGGGGGCTGGAAATGGGCGCTGTGTTAAGTAGCAGCCACAGCGTCTGCTGCACAAACCTAGCTGGCGATCAATGAAGCAGTGGGTGACAAACTCAGCCAGTCAAAGAGAGGCTCTCTGCTGGGCAAGTCTGGGGTAGAAAGGGACCCAGGGAGCTGGATTTTAGAGCCCCGTGTGGCTGTTGGAAGTTTGCTCCCAGCATGCCCTGGGTTCCTTCTTCCTTCCTTCCTCCCAGCTCCCTTGTCAGCCCCCCTTGGTTGGTGAAACCCCCAATCCAGCTATTCTCCATTGGAAGAGGTAGGCAGAGGTCTGTCCCTCCTTCGGTCCCTGCCCCCATCCTGTCCATACAAGATTGATAATGAAACCAATACTTTTCACCAGCGTAATTTTCATATTTAATGAGCGTGACTCAAAAACTATTACATTAATTAGTCAAATCCCACAAACCGTTAATGGTGCACGCGGTAATTAATATTGTATTCAATTAAAAAATGACCTGTTTCGGGGGCCGCTCCCAGGTTGGGAGCATGGGGTAGGGGGAACTGGGGCGTCCGCAGACACACTCAGCCCTGGCTGCCCATGGAGGTCCTCGGCTTGTGGATGCTCTTTCTTTTTCCCTCCTTTTCCCAGGGATTCTGGAGGGAGCGATCGCAGGAGATGGGGGGCTCCCGCCCAGCCACCCCAGGCCACGGCTCAACTCACTTCCCCTCTGTTGTACTGCTCCCCCTTCCTCTCTGCTCAGCCGACAGCCTACTTGCTGTGATTTATGGGAGGGCCTGGCACAGGGCTCACAGACTGGAAAATTTCCAGTTTACACAAGAATTCCCTGAAAAATGAGCTTGGTTAATTTATTTCTTTCATTAACGAGTTCGAACTGTGAGATAATCTCTCTGAGCGCCCCTCCCGCACCCACCCTGCATTGTTCATGCATCCTGACAGGCTGTGTCCCTCCCCCTGCTGCCCCTCCCCCTGCTGGGCTGGTAGGCAGGGCCCTTGGGCCTGAGGGACTGGCCTCGGTGGGTCTCTGCCTCATGATCCCATCTGCTGGGATGCAGTGGGGGCCTGCAGCCAATCAGGGATCCCCTTTTCTCCCAGCCTATTATGGATCAGGATGGAACTCTGGGCTCAGTCAATCAGGTCCCTTGGCTCCAAACTAGCTCAGCGTGCTTACAGAGATTATGAGATTATGATAGAAACGATTTGAAACCGGAAGGCCCAGCTCAAAACCAAGAAGGCAGCACGGTGTGTGAGTGGAGTGCTTGGGCTTTGAAGCAGGATCAGCTGCTTTGGAATCCTGACTCTACCACTAGCTGAGCAACTGTGGCCAAGTTACTTCACCTCTCTAATCCAGGGTTTTGAGATTAGGATGGGGATACAACATTGTTTCCTCATAGGACAGTTGAGAGTCAGACAACCTAGAAAAGCAAAGCCCACTATCTGGCGCATAGTAGGGATTACACGAGAAGCAGCGGTTATTACTGTGTTTCAGCAGCATTATTCGATGTAATGATGGTGCTTTGGAAACATCCGGCTTTGTGGTTGACATGTCAGACTAAGAGGACACCTGGCTCTGTCGATTTACTTGCTGTGGGAACTTGGGCAAATCGTACAACCTGCCTGAGCTGCAGGGTCTGCTTTTGCAAACTAGAGATTATAAGAAGCTCCTCAGAGGTGCTATAACAATTAAGAGAAAGAGTATGAAGACTCTCCCACATCGTGAGCCCTAAGGCCAAGTCTGTTATTATTATCTGCTAGACAGCTATTAGGACATCTAAACATTTGGGATTTACCATCATCGTCACTACCCTCTTAACTACTATTTCCGTGCTTCCTTTTCTATTCTAAAATGAAATTCATAATAATATAAAACTAGGTAAATAAATAATTAAAAAATACTATTTCAAATCCTAAGTGCAATATAAATAAGAAGTAAAATACAAGTGATTCATAAGAAAACAATCTGTATTCCAATCTCTATGATCAGGTGCAATGACACTAGAAGACACAAAAGGGGAGTTGGTTGGTAAAATCTAGGTGTGGTCTGTAGTCTAACCAATTGTATTGTTTCAGTCAATTTTCTGATCCTGATAATGAATTATAGTTATTTGTGTAAGATGCTTCCATGGGGGAAACTGAATGGTGGATACATGGTAACTTTCTGTACTGTTTTTGCAGTTCCTTGTGAGTCTAATTACTTTAAAATATGTTCAAAGAATTTTTTTAAAAAGGAGTTAGAAACTTGCACATCTGTAGAGACTCACTGTGAATTTGATAGCTCTGAGTGTAGACTGATACATACTGCCAAGTAAACCAGCTGCCGTGGTTGATAAATACATTTGTGATTTCGTTTTCTAAAATAGTGAACAGTTCTTGGCATGGTCCGGCAAGGCCCACAATAAAACAAAGTCCAGTTTCACCTTGATTTACATGAATTGACTTGCTGGGAAATTTGTTGGTATCCAAACTTTGCAAAAATTGCTTTGTGCTTTGGAGCCAGCAGGTGGCATGGTAATGAAGGCACTGGACTCCTACATGGCTGACCATGGTTCAAGTTCTGGGCCTGGCGGCTTGCTTTCTCACTCCCCCACCCCTTGGTTAAATTAAATAATAATAATAATAAGTTATTTTTTAAAATTGCTTTGTGTTTATATGTTAAAAAAGTGTTAGACCCAGACTCAGGTTTTTCATATACACCAGTGTCCAGTGGACATTTGAAATTCATGTGGGACATGAAACAGTCTTCGTTGTGTAGGAGTATCCTGTGCGTTTCCAGGTGCCAGCCTCTCTACACACAGCTGCTAAATGCCAGTGGGGAAACCCAGTCACTGAAATAGCCATTCCCACACCCTCCTTCATAGAGGGAAGAAGCTTCTACTGAGAGTAGTTATTATGAACAGGATTCTGGGCAACTTCCTCATTCTTAAAACTGGAGTAGATTTAACACTAATTGTCTCAAATTTGGACCTATAAGGACCAAAATGTCCATACAACTCCAGGAAATAGCTCTCATCCCCTTTCCCTGAATATCCTTCCTCAACTCTAGTCCTTCAACCTTGCCATGTTAGCGTCATCCTTATGAAGGAGGCTTCTGAAGCCGATGCCAGGAGCAGAATTCCTGAATATGGCTGCCATATCCTGAGAAGACTCATCCTCTCTGCTTGGTGCAGAGACAGATGATGCTTATCCACAATTGCCAAGACCTCCCCACCTCTGTGAAGCCCAACCCCATGTGTGAGATCTTGTACTCCGTGCTACTCTCCAACCACCTCTCTAGAAGTTGGAACGTGGGTAAGAGTTCCTGCCATCCTACTCCATGGACACTAATATACACCCTCAGAGAAGGAACTGCCAATTGGTCTTTACTTTTTCTTTCTAATCAAAGGAAGATCTGGAGCTGGGAAGGATTCTTGGCAAAGATGATATCTAACATTGCTGAACATTGAGTTTAGTCCAGTAAAACCCATGTGGGACTTTTAACTAAGACAGAACAAAAAATGCCTAGTAGCCGTGCAAACTTGAACAAGTCACTTAACTTCTCTAAGCCTGTATGTCCTAAACTGTGAGGATCACATAAATGAGTTAATATTAAAAAGCTCTATAAACTTTAAAATATTATATGTATATGACAAATTGCTATCACTATTATTTTTACTTGAACTAGTTTGATGATTTATTAAATATGCTAATGAATAAAGGACCTAAAATTATACTCTTCAACTCCTTTATCTAAACCAGAGGTTGGCAGACTATGGCCTATGAGAAAATCTGGCCCACAGCCCCTGGTTTTGTAAATAAAGTTTTATTGGAACAGCGCCATGTCCATTTGGTTACATGCAGTCTAGGGCTATTACAACTGTAATAAAATAGGGTGACGGAAAGTACCTGGCCTGCAGAACCTAAAATATTATCTGGCCCTTTACAGAGAAAGGTTACTGACCCCTGGTCTATGCAGTTACTGAAGGATCTGTCTACAAGGTGCAACCATGTTACCATCCATCTCTTCAATGGTAACCTGTTCAACATGGAAAATGGGCCTGGCTTTAGCCCATCAGCTAGTCTCACCCTTGTGCTCCAAACTGCATGCTTTAGAAAACTGAGCTTCTGAGAGCAGCAGATGGTGTGAAGATTATGTTGCTGGACTCCCACATAGTTGACAGTGGTTTGAGTCCCAGACTTGGTGGCTTAAAACTCATGTTTGGCACGTATGTGTGTATGCCCAAAATCCCAAGAGGAGAATAGAGGAGAAGGGATTGCAGTATGGTCATCCTCCCTAGGAGTGATTTCTCACTTTCTCTCTCTCCATCTCTCTAGGGAGCAAACACGCTATAGCAAAAATCTCTAAAAAAAGAAAAGTAAACCAAGTACCCTTTTTGTACTTTCTTTGCCAGTACCGTTTCCCACCCTAGTCCTTTGCCAGGATCCAAGGCTAGCTTGGGATGTAGTCTGAGGACTGAACTCCTTGTTCAGCTCCCTCTGGACCTCTTAGTCCCATCCCTGGAGCCTTCAGACCTTGAAACAGGGATGCGGCATGGATGTCCACTACCTCCAATTCGCCTAGAAAGGCCTGCAGGAGTGACTACCACTCAGGAGGCTGCAGCTCCATGCCTTTTACCCAGATGTAGCAACGAATAGCCATTATTACTATTTGTCACCACCTTTGGGCCCCACCCTCCAACTTTCATGGGGCCCTCAGATCTGCCATGAGGATTCAGAGGGAACAGGTCTTCTCTCCTCCCTCCCCACTGTCTACCAGTTGCTCTAATACTTTCTCTCCTCTCTGGGAGTTGGAGGAGTTTTTCCTAAGGCAGCTTAACACTATAATTTCAAGTGCTCTGTAATGACTTGTTAGCTACACAGACACTTAATAGAATTTCCTGAGAAAGAGGTTGCATCCACGGTAATTCTAAGACCTCCTACTGACTTGAGTGTAATCACTGCTAATAGACAAAGAGGTAATTACAGGGTGACCTGACTTCTGTTTTGGAAGCAAACAATCACGCATGCTTTGCTCTTGCAGGGATCTCAAGTGTTACTGTTGCACCTAGGTGTGCCTCCACCCTGCTGGAAAAGATGCAATGAGCTGATCAATCATAAGACCGCTGAATCTCTAGCTGGAAAGAGATATTGAGGTCGTAGAGTAGGCAGGCTGATGGTCCCCAAAGATGGCAATGTCTTGAACCCAAGGGTATGTTATGTTACATGGTAAGAGGGAATTCACGTTGCAGGTAGAATTAAGGTTTCAAGTTAGCTAACCTTGGAGGACCAGCAGTTAGCATAATGGCTATGTCGCTGGACTCCCACGTAGTTGACCGCGGTTCGAGTTCCGGACCTGGTGGCTTAAACTCATGCCGGGTGCGTGTGCATGCATGCCCAAGATCCCGAGAGGAGAATGGAGGAGAAGGGATTGCGGTGTGGCCATCCCCCTGGGGGGTGATTTCTCGCTTTCTGTCTCTCTGTCTCTCTCTGTCTGTCTGGCGAGTGCACGCATCCTATAGCAAAAATCTCTCCAAAAAAAAAAAAAGAAAGAAAGAAAGAAAAAGAAAAAAGTTAGCTACCCTTAAAGCAGGAAGATTATCCCAGGTTATCTGAGTGGGCCCAGTGTCATCACAGGGGTCCTTAATGTAGAGGAGACATGTAGGAGAGGAGGTCAGACTGATATGATGTGAAAAGAAGACCCTTCATTGCCAGATATGAAGGCAGAGGAAGTGGGCATGAGCCAAGGCTTTATGAAGCTGGAACAGGTAAGGACATGGAGTCTCTCCCAGGACTTCCAGAAAGGAGCACAGCCTTGCTGACATTGCTTTTAGTCCAGTAAAACTCACATGGTATTCTAACTTAGAGAACTGGTAGACACTAATTCTGTGTTGTTTTAAGCCACTGGTCATTTGGTACAGCAGCCACTGAGTACAAATGCAGGCTCCTCATCTGTTCCAGCCCTCACCTGATGCAGAATCCCTCTGTAACAAACCTGGTTTGTGATTGGTCATCCAGCCCCTACTTGGTAACAAGGAGCTCCCTTTGTAGAACAGTCTCTTACATTTATCACCCGTAGTTGTTGGAGAAGGCTTCTTCTGTGTGCTCAAAATCTAACTCCCATAACTTTCAGTCACTAGTTCTAGATCTTCCCTGGGAACACACACACACACACACACACACAGAGTAGGCAGGCTGATGGTCCCCAAAGATGGCAATGTCTTGAACCCAAGGGTATGTTATGTTACATGGTAAGAGGGAATTCACGTTGCAGGTAGAATTAAGGTTTCAAGTTAGCTAACCTTGGAGGACCAGCAGTTAGCATAATGGCTATGTCGCTGGACTCCCACGTAGTTGACCGCGGTTCGAGTTCCGGACCTGGTGGCTTAAACTCATGCCGGGTGCGTGTGCATGCATGCCCAAGATCCCGAGAGGAGAATGGAGGAGAAGGGATTGCGGTGTGGCCATCCCCCTGGGGGGTGATTTCTCGCTTTCTGTCTCTCTGTCTCTCTCTGTCTGTCTGGCGAGTGCACGCATCCTATAGCAAAAAATCTCCCAAAAAAAAAAAAAGAAAGAAAGAAAGAAAAAGAAAAAAGTTAGCTACCCTTAAAGCAGGAAGATTATCCCAGGTTATCTGAGTGGGCCCAGTGTCATCACAGGGGTCCTTAATGTAGAGGAGACATGTAGGAGAGGAGGTCAGACTGATATGATGTGAAAAGAAGACCCTTCATTGCCAGATATGAAGGCAGAGGAAGTGGGCATGAGCCAAGGCTTTATGAAGCTGGAACAGGTAAGGACATGGAGTCTCTCCCAGGACTTCCAGAAAGGAGCACAGCCTTGCTGACATTGCTTTTAGTCCAGTAAAACTCACATGGTATTCTAACTTAGAGAACTGGTAGACACTAATTCTGTGTTGTTTTAAGCCACTGGTCATTTGGTACAGCAGCCACTGAGTACAAATGCAGGCTCCTCATCTGTTCCAGCCCTCACCTGATGCAGAATCCCTCTGTAACAAACCTGGTTTGTGATTGGTCATCCAGCCCCTACTTGGTAACAAGGAGCTCCCTTTGTAGAACAGTCTCTTACATTTATCACCCGTAGTTGTTGGAGAAGGCTTCTTCTGTGTGCTCAAAATCTAACTCCCATAACTTTCAGTCACTAGTTCTAGATCTTCCCTGGGAACACACACACACACACACACACACTTGTCTTTCCCACAACAGTTCTTCACATATTTGAAGAGCACTCTCATGCCTTGCACAAAGTAAACCACCATAATAAATATTTGCTAATGGGCAAACAAACATTTAACTCCTGTAGGTCCCCTTGGACTGTGTAGTGATACAAAACTGACCTCTACTACTTTGCCCTCCCTCCCCAACACCTGCTCTCCCCTTTCTTCACTAGCAGCACTGAGTTCTCCTTGGGAAGTGCTGTCCCTTGCTCTCTGCTTGGCTTGCTGTCAAAGCATTGCATCCCTACCCACCTCCTGCCATAAAGCGAGAGCGAGAATGAGAGAGCATGTCCAGGAGCCCAGCTCACTATTCAGCAAGTTGATAAGACCCTGAGTGAGAGGGTAAACTGGGAAAAGATGGTGACTCCACATATCATTTTTAATTAGCTGTATTTTTATGGTTAACAAAACTACCCATAGTTTATTCCCATGGAGGTTCTAATCTTCTTAATATCTTTTGCTTGCCCTTAGAAGGTCCTGAGTTAAAAGCCACCTTCAGGGTGGGTATTTAAATCTACACTTGTGGGATTCAGACTGAAATTTCAAATAAACAAGGCCTGGGCAGTGTTTATCAAAATGTGACCAGTGGAATGTGCAAAACAAGAAACTAAACTACTAATTTAAAGAGAAGATCCCAAGAGTTGCCCTTTGGAAGAACACCTCTTTCTCATGGTTCTCCCCTCACAAGGGCAGAGAATTTGGTCTCATTGGTTCCAGTTGTTTGGGTATGAGGTATGTGCATCCCATATCTATCAGACACCCAAGCTGTGGAGAGGGGCCTAGACTGAGGAACCCTCCCTCCCATCTTCCAACTCCCCCTGTTCCTGGGCTCAGAACAGTGAAGACCTCATTGCCCCCATGGATCATCAGTCTCTGAGGGACAGGAGCGCTGTCCTCACTGGGAGGCCTGAGTGTTAGCAATTAGGCTTTGGAAGTTCTCCAGGGTTCTATGCCTTCTGAACTGGGGCCCTCTCTGAACTTTGACAAGAGGCCTAATCCAGGTGGCAACCACCCTCTCTTTCTGGGCTGGGCAAATGGGAAGTTGCCATCAGAGGCTTGTGCAGCATCTGTGGTGGGGCTACCCTGCTAGTCAGCAGTACTGCCCAGGCTCCTGCAATCACCTCTCTACCAGAGCCAGGGCATGGCACACAACTGGATCTCCAAAATATTTGTTGAATGAATGAATCAGAACAGAGAGAACAGTTTTTTTTTTCTTTCAACTTCCACTTGACTAGAATAACCAGCTACTTTTACAAACTTCCCATCAAAATAACACTGGATACATAATAAGCAAGAAGCAGAAACAACTCAAATGTCCATCAAATGCCCATGGATAAATGGATAAACAGAATGTGGTATATCCATTCAACAGAATGTTACTCAGCCATGATTAGGAAGGCAGTACAATGTTGAGGAACCTTGAAACACTGGGAGGCAGAAGTGGCCAAACATGAAAGAACTCCTGTGAGTCCATTTATATGAAATAGCCAAAGTAGGCAAATCCATAGGGACAGAACTCAGATTAGTAGTTGCCAGGGGAGGGGAAAAGGAGCAACATAGGTGACTAGTTAATGACCACAGGGCCTCCTTTGAGGACGATGAAAATATTTGGACCTGGCGTAGAGATGACAGTGGCACAATATTGCAAATGTAAGTGCCGCTGAATTGTGTACTTACAAATGGCTAGTTTTATGTTATGCAAATTTCATCTCAATTTCAGAAAAGATTATATTACAGGATATGATAGTCACTTTACTGCAGGGCTATCTGGCAGCCTTGATGCTAGCTGGCATTCCATCTGCGAGGACTCACTGTGCAATTCGGGGATAGCCCTGCCCTGCGCCCTTGACTTTCCCCCCACGTCTCACCTGGTCTAAAGTATTGCTAGACTTCTAATTCCTGTTTCCTCTCATGTGGGGTTTTCCACCAGACTCTTGTTCTTGCTACCCACCCTTCCCTGCTTCCAGTGGCCAAGCTTCAGCTGCCTCCTTTCCTTCTCCAGTCAGTCTCTACCCAGTTTGGTTTTGAACGAATGCAGGAGTTTAGGGATTAACCACCAATCCCACCCGCTAGGTTTTCAGAGAAGTCTAGCCAGGGGTGGCTAGAATTGTATTTATTTTTGATTTCTTCACCTGGCTCTCTATCATCCAGTTCTACTTTGAGTTCCTCGCATTCTGGTAGAGTGGGTCACTCCCTGCTATGAGGACTCACGAATGTTCTAACAAGCTCTCAGGGTTAGCTTCATGGCGCAGTGGTAATGCACTGCTCAAGGAAAACTGTGTCCCATGTGGCAACTGTGGCTTGGCTCTCCAGCCCAGTCTGCCTGAAACAAGCGAGATGTGTGAGAAAATGCCCAGAATCCAATGGGATGTGCTGGGAACAAGAGAAAGGGGATGGTGGCATGACTAGACCCACGGAGGGTGATCCTCTCTCTCTCTAGTATGTGATCTATCATGAATAAAGAAAAAAAGAGAAGTTCTCATTTCCTGCCTCCGCAGCTCTCATCACTGGGGCTGTCAGATACGAGCCTCTGCCTTCGTCTTGTAGACTTTGTGAACTCCTTTCCCAGAGCCCTTCCACTCCTCTTTCTCTCTAAAGCTGTGCAGATGTGCACAGAGACGCACAGGTTGGTGGAGCCCTCGTGCATGTGGAGGGGCTCTGCTGTGAAGCCTCCCAACTGCAGCTGCACACGACTTTGCCCGCCTTCTCTGCTCCACGCAGCCTTGAGTCTGGTCCAGAGGACTCTCCCCTTACTCTAGAAGATGCAGCAGCTCTTCAGGGCTGGGATTCAATCACAAACTTGTCTGGTTTCCAAACTTATGCTTTTAAATCACTGAGTAAAATTGTGTCCCCGAAAAGTACATCAGACGTCTCCAAGAAGTTCACAGGAAAGGCTTATTATGAAAAAAATTACGGGGAACCAGCAGTTAGCGTAATGGCTATGTCGCTGGACTCCCACGTAGTTGACCGTGGTTCGTGTCCTGGACCCGGTGGCTTAAAACTCACGCTGGGCGCGTGTGCGTGCATGCCCAAGATCCCGAGAGGAGAATGGAGGAGAAGGGATTGCGGCGTGACCATCCCCCCTGGGGGGTGATTTCTCGCTTTCTGTCTCTATGTCTCTCTCTGTCTGTCTGGCGAGCGCACGTGCCCTACAGTGAAAATCTCTCCAAAGGACTCACTGTGCAATTCGGGGATAGCCCTGCCCTGCGCCCTTGACTTTCCCCCCACGTCTCACCTGGTCTAAAGTATTGCTAGACTTCTAATTCCTGTTTCCTCTCATGTGGGGTTTTCCACCAGACTCTTGTTCTTGCTACCCACCCTTCCCTGCTTCCAGTGGCCAAGCTTCAGCTGCCTCCTTTCCTTCTCCAGTCAGTCTCTACCCAGTTTGGTTTTGAACGAATGCAGGAGTTTAGGGATTAACCACCAATCCCACCCGCTAGGTTTTCAGAGAAGTCTAGCCAGGGGTGGCTAGAATTGTATTTATTTTTGATTTCTTCACCTGGCTCTCTATCATCCAGTTCTACTTTGAGTTCCTCGCATTCTGGTAGAGTGGGTCACTCCCTGCTATGAGGACTCACGAATGTTCTAACAAGCTCTCAGGGTTAGCTTCATGGCGCAGTGGTAATGCACTGCTCAAGGAAAACTGTGTCCCATGTGGCAACTGTGGCTTGGCTCTCCAGCCCAGTCTGCCTGAAACAAGCGAGATGTGTGAGAAAATGCCCAGAATCCAATGGGATGTGCTGGGAACAAGAGAAAGGGGATGGTGGCATGACTAGACCCACGGAGGGTGATCCTCTCTCTCTCTAGTATGTGATCTATCATGAATAAAGAAAAAAAGAGAAGTTCTCATTTCCTGCCTCCGCAGCTCTCATCACTGGGGCTGTCAGATACGAGCCTCTGCCTTCGTCTTGTAGACTTTGTGAACTCCTTTCCCAGAGCCCTTCCACTCCTCTTTCTCTCTAAAGCTGTGCAGATGTGCACAGAGACGCACAGGTTGGTGGAGCCCTCGTGCATGTGGAGGGGCTCTGCTGTGAAGCCTCCCAACTGCAGCTGCACACGACTTTGCCCGCCTTCTCTGCTCCACGCAGCCTTGAGTCTGGTCCAGAGGACTCTCCCCTTACTCTAGAAGATGCAGCAGCTCTTCAGGGCTGGGCTTCAATCACAAACTTGTCTGGTTTCAAAACTTATGCCACGCAGCCTTGAGTCTGGTCCAGAGGACTCTCCCCTTACTCTAGAAGATGCAGCAGCTCTTCAGGGCTGGGATTCAATCACAAACTTGTCTGGTTTCCAAACTTATGCTTTTAAATCACTGAGTAAAATTGTGTCCCCGAAAAGTACATCAGACGTCTCCAAGAAGTTCACAGGAAAGGCTTATTATGAAAAAAATTACGGGGAACCAGCAGTTAGCGTAATGGCTATGTCGCTGGACTCCCACGTAGTTGACCGTGGTTCGTGTCCTGGACCCGGTGGCTTAAAACTCACGCTGGGCGCGTGTGCGTGCATGCCCAAGATCCCGAGAGGAGAATGGAGGAGAAGGGATTGCGGCGTGACCATCCCCCCTGGGGGGTGATTTCTCGCTTTCTGTCTCTATGTCTCTCTCTGTCTGTCTGGCGAGCGCACGTGCCCTACAGTGAAAATCTCTCCAAAAAAAAAAAAAAATTACGCATGGATTTCAATTTTTTTTTTTTTGGTGCCAAAATAAACTCTTCTTGTAATTTTATATTTGCACAAACTTTCTGAAGTTCCCTCGTATGGGTAAGCCCTATCCTCTGGTTCCTGTGCATGTGACCTTATTTGAAATGAGGACCTTTGAGGATGTAATCAGATTAACATGCAATCATTAGGGTGGGCTCTAAATTCCATACGGCTGGTGTCTTTGTAAGAGGGAAGTTGGGCCACAGATGAAGAGAAATGGTCAGGTAAAGAGGAAAGCAGAAACTAGAGTGATGCTGTCACAAGCCTAAGACTGTTTGAGGCTACCAGAAGTTGGGAGAGGCCAGAAAGGGTCCACCTCTAGCATCTGTGGAGGGTGTGGCCCTGCCAACGCCGCCATCTCAGATGTTCAGTTGCCAGCTGGGAGAACACATCTCTATTGTCTTAAGCCACCCAGTTTGCGGCACTTTGTTACAGGAGCCTTGGGCAACAAATATACTCCACTATACTATATCCACCATAGAAAGAAAGAAAGAGGGAGAGGAATCAGACACAGTTTGAAAATAGAAGAGCCTGGGACCAGCAGATGGCATAATGGTTACGTTGCTGGACTCCACAGTTCAAATCCTGGACCCAGCGACTTGAAACTCAGGTCAGGCACGTGTGCATGTGTGTTCAAGGTCCCAAGAGGAGGGGCTAGCAGGTGGCGTCGTGGTTAAGGGTGCTAGACTCCCTCATGGCTGACCACGGTTTGAGTCCTGGACCTGGTGGCTTGCTTTCTTACTCTCTCTTTAGTCAAATAAATAAATAAATAAAAGAAATCATAATAAAAAAAATCCCAAGCAGAGAATGGTGGAGAAGTAATTGAAGCATGGCCATCGCCCCCTAGGGGGATGATTTTTTGTTTTCTGTCTCTCCTATGAACATATATACACTATAGCAAAAATCTCTAAGGAAAAATAAAACAGAAAAGCTCTCCACACATGTGAAGGTGTGATTTTTTAAAAATATTTACTTATTTATTATTATTATTATTTTCTAATATTGGTGAGAGAAGTAGAGAGAGAAAGAGAAAGTGAGAGAGCAAGCTGCCCGGTTGGAGACTTGAACCGTGGTCGGCCATCTGGGAATCCAGCACCTTAACCCCCATGTCACCTGCCGACCCCAGTGAAGGTGTGTTTTTAACTGGTTCACGGAGTTGTTGAGGATCTGGAAGGTAAAACCTGCCAAAATAAAAAGGAGAGGTTTGGAAAGAGTTAAGCACTGATCACTTACATTATGAAATAATTACTCTCTTATTGCAAAAGCAGAACCGATGTCTGACCCTCAGCCTCCTTTCTCTCTCACACACACATTCACCTGACAATATTGTAACTATTTACATTCCTCTCTTTGTCAGTTCCCTTCTCCAACCTTTGCCTTTAATACCCTGCAAACGCCAAGAAGATAGCATCCCTGACAGCCCAGTTAGGGACAAGAGATGGGTTAACCCAGCTCCAAGGCACACTGCACACAGTTAACTTTGCCTGGAGGGCCCTGGGAACCCCAGTCTCCATCCTGGGTGTGCGTGTGCACTCATGTGTGGCCCCGGAGCATAGGGAGAGAATCCAGTGATATTTCACACAAATGAGAAATGTTATTCTGCAGATTAAAGCCTCGCCGAGCCTGGTTTTGTCTTTATTTATGCTTTTCCATTTCCCTCTGCGCTGACATGGGTGCCCACGCCGGGGAGCACTGAAGGACGTAATTGGCGTGGTGAAGGATTGGTGAGTGGCCTGGATGCTCCCTCACAGGGCTACCCCCCCTTCTCTCCCCCATCTGTCACCATCTAATGTGACAAAGTTTTTATCGGGCATTGAGGCACAGGAGATTAAAAGTAAATACTGCAATCAGGAGGCAGCTGGGGAGAAAATGCAACGCATTTCACAGTAAGCTGCACAGCTCATCAGGGTAGCCTTGTGGCTTCATGAGGCGAGCGGATGGGGGGATGGAGGACTCTAGAGTGGGGTGGAGGGATGGGGAGACAGAGGTTTAAGCAGCTGTGCTTTCGCTCTTTGGTAATAATAACGCGATAGTGGCCTCCATCTAGCCAATGCCTACTATGTGCCAGGTATTTAGACCAGGTGGCTTCGTCTGCTTCCTTATTGGGTGCTCATGATGGGAAGTTAAAGTTGGAAGAGGATCCTCCTTAACGGATGCAGAACCTGAAGGCCCGAGAGGTTAAGGAACATGCTTAGAGTCACACCATTGGCAAGCGGCCCACAATGCTTTCCCTGCCTGCATTTCTTCATGGTCTCTTCTTCAATGAACAGCTACTGGAGTTTGGGTTTGAACATGAATTACCATAGGATACACTTTGTTTAGTTTCATTTTCACTGCTGTGTTGCATCCAACCAAAATCTACCGCTAATTAATTAACTCGAGCATGTATGTATTCATTTAATATAGAAGCTCTAGGTTCTATTTGTTTTTATCTATTCAGTTTATCTCTAGTACCTAGAACCTTGTCCGATATACAACAAAATATCGAATTGCTGGGAAAGTCATGACACATTTTTGCATAGAGAAACAGAAAACTACGTCCTGACTTTCCAGACCTGATAGTAAATGCTCAATAAATGTTTGTTGAATGATCGCTTGATTGAACATTAGCTCAGTACAGTTTTAACTGGAATTCTGTGGAGACAGTCTGAGTTCAAGGTTAACCGGTAGATGGGGCCAATGACGGTGCAGTGGTAAAACAAGATCTGTGAGGGTGGCCTATGTGAGAAGGTTCCGGTTCATCTGGGTTCATTCTTGATGTTTGCAGGTAGTCACTTCCTGAATGTCCCCATGATCCGGAATTGGCTCTGGTTGTGGGTGGACCTCAGCATCAGCAGATGGTATATTGGTTAATGTCACTGAACTTCCACGTAGTTGACTATGGTTCGAATCTTGGACCTGGTGACTTAAAACTCACATTTGGCATGTGTGTGCAGGTCCAAAATCCAGAGAATAGAGTGGAGAAGAGATTGCGGCATGGCCATCTCCCCAGTGCGTGATTTCTCGCTTTCTATCTCTGTCTCACCAGCAAGCGTATGTGCCCTATATCAAAAAATTCTCTCTCTAAAAAAAAAGAAAAAGACTATGTTGGACATGCTCTCTTTGTCTCTCCTTTTCTCATGCAGTAAATAAATACACTTTAAATTTTTAAAGAAGGTTAAACAGTGGGAACTTTGAAGAAGTCTCAGCAAACAGGAGAGGAAAATGCCTCTAAACAGCTGGGTATCACTGTTCTCTGTAGCAATGCTGAACTCATCTTCTTCTGGGGCCACCTGAGGCAGGCTGGACTGGAAGAGGCAAGAGACCCGGGCTCTGGGCTCAGTTCTACCCTCACCTGCCGGGTGACCCCACCTGCTCCTCCAGGCAGCAGATCTCATTAGATGCACTCTGACCTTCCACAGTATGCCTGTGGATATGGAGTGGGGCCTCCAGCAGGAGCCAGGAAAATGTCCCAGCTCTCTGGGACATTGGAGCTACTGAGTCAAGGCAGTGGACCCACTTGTAAGAGTCATAGGAGTTAAAAAGAGCAGCTGGGGCTCCGTGTACCACAAGCAGAAGATGGCCTTTTCAGACTTAGTGAATTTTAAAATTCTATGAGACAGTGGGACCAGCAGTCAGTGTAATGGCTATGTCGCTGGACTCCCATGTAGTTGACTATGGTTCGAGTCCCAGACCTGGTGGCTTAAACTCACGCCAGGTACGTGTGCATGCATGCCCAAGATTCTAGAAGAGAATGGAAGAGAAGGGATTGTGGTGTGGCCACCCCTCCTGGGTGGGGGTGTATGTGATTTCTCACTTTTCTGTCTCTCTTTCTGGTGAGTGCACGTGCCCTATAGCAAAAACCTCTCAAAAAAAAAATTCTATGAAAAAATTCTATGAGACAGCAAAAGAGACTAACCCTTTTGTTTTTTGCTTTTTTTTTTTTTTTTTTGTTGTTTTTTTTTTTTTTTTAGAGGTTTTCGCTATAGGGCGCGTGCGTTCACCAGACAGACAGAGAGAGACAGAGAGACAGAAAGCGAGAAATCACCCCCCAGGGGGGATGGCCATGCTGCAATCCCTTCTCCTCCGTTCTCCTCTCAGGATCTTGGGCACGCACGCACACATGCCCGGCGTGAGTTTTAAGCCACTGGATCCGGG
>NW_006160041.1:1284013-1305024 GCF_000334495.1 Tupaia belangeri chinensis | reverse complement strand
TAAACAGTGGGAACTTTGAAGAAGTCTCAGCAAACAGGAGAGGAAAATGCCTCTAAACAGCTGGGTATCACTGTTCTCTGTAGCAATGCTGAACTCATCTTCTTCTGGGGCCACCTGAGGCAGGCTGGACTGGAAGAGGCAAGAGACCCGGGCTCTGGGCTCAGTTCTACCCTCACCTGCCGGGTGACCCCACCTGCTCCTCCAGGCAGCAGATCTCATTAGATGCACTCTGACCTTCCACAGTATGCCTGTGGATATGGAGTGGGGCCTCCAGCAGGAGCCAGGAAAATGTCCCAGCTCTCTGGGACATTGGAGCTACTGAGTCAAGGCAGTGGACCCACTTGTAAGAGTCATAGGAGTTAAAAAGAGCAGCTGGGGCTCCGTGTACCACAAGCAGAAGATGGCCTTTTCAGACTTAGTGAATTTTAAAATTCTATGAGACAGTGGGACCAGCAGTCAGTGTAATGGCTATGTCGCTGGACTCCCATGTAGTTGACTATGGTTCGAGTCCCAGACCTGGTGGCTTAAACTCACGCCAGGTACGTGTGCATGCATGCCCAAGATTCTAGAAGAGAATGGAAGAGAAGGGATTGTGGTGTGGCCACCCCTCCTGGGTGGGGGTGTATGTGATTTCTCACTTTTCTGTCTCTCTTTCTGGTGAGGGCACGTGCCCTATAGCAAAAACCTCTCAAAAAAAAAAATCTATGCAAAAATTCCATGAGACCGCAAAAAAAACTAAATTGTACTGAAACAATTGGGCTTTGAAAATGCTAATACCAGGGCCAGCAGGTGGCGTGGTGGTTAAGGGCTCTGAACTTCCACGTGGCTGACCACAACTTGAGTCCTGAACCTGGTGGCTTGCTCACGCTCTCTCTCTCTCTCTCTCTCTCTCGTCAAGTTAAAATAAATTAATAAATAAACAAAACAAGCAAAAGTTAAATAAAATAATTTTTTTTGAGAGAGGTTTTTGCTATAGGGCGCGTGCGTTCACCAGACAGACAGAGAGAGACAGAGAGACAGAAAGCGAGAAATCACCCCCCAGGGGGGATGGCCATGCTGCAATCCCTTCTCCTCCTTTCTCCTCTCAGGATCTTGGGCACGCACGCACACATGCCCGGCGTGAGTTTTAAGCCACTGGATCCGGGACGTGAACCACGGCCGACTATGTGGGAGTCCAGCGACACAGCCATTATGCTAACTGCTGGTCCCAACCCTTTTGTTTTCCAAGGAAAAAAATAAAATAGAAAAGAGACTGAATTTTCTGTTTCCTTACTCATTCCGAGTAAGAAAATAGGTCCCTCTATTGCTTTCCTCCTCTGGCTAAGACTTCAAGGTGGAAGAGAGGACAACGACAAAGCCCAGGTGCCTGTCGTGGTTCCTGTGGCTAAAGGATGAGTCCTGCAGTAAGCAGCCACTGCAGAGCAGGACAGTGAACTTCACCTGCCCAGGTGAGTCCGCAATGGAAGATGGCTGGGCCTGGGCCTTCTGCTTAACAAAGCAAGGAAGTTGAGAACATAGTGGAGAGACAGGATGAAGAGAGCCTTAGAGTGCCTTAGGGCTGCAGGTTGCTATGCGCACCACCTTCCCTGAGCTCATCTCTCCTGTACTCACCTCCCCCTGCACTCACCACCCCTGTGCTCACCTCCTCCCTGAGTTCACTTCCCCTGTGCTTACCTCCCTTGTGTTTACCTCTCCTGAGCTCACATCCTGGTGCTCACCTCCCTTGCACTCACTTCCCCTGAGCTCACCTCCCCTGTACTCACCTCTCTGCACTCACTTATCCTGTACTCATCTTCTCTTGAGCTCACCTGCCCTGCATTCACCTCTCCTGAACCCATCCCCCCTGTACTCACCTCTCTTGCACTCACCTCCCCTGCACTTACCTCTCCTGAGCTCACCTCCCCTCACTCACTTTCCCCTGTTCACTGCCCCCCACTCCCCACCTCTCCTGCATTCACTCTCGGAATACTTACTCAAGAGGCCATGGCTCTGGCTGAGGGTTCACCTGGCTGGGAAGTATGCCTGGTCAGTTCAAGGGTTAGGGCAGCAGAGCCTGGGAGCTAGGGGCCTTGGAAGCAGCCCCACCTGATGGCAGAGGGGAGCTGAAGGCAAGCACCCGGCTCTCTCGCCCTCAGGGAAGAGTAGGAGAACCTGGGACCTGTCCTTCACACTCTCAGAGTCCCCAGTGTGGCTGGGCCTGGTTACCCATGGCGGCAAGTTGCCCACTAACACCCATATATTGCCCTCCACCCCTCCCCTGCCACTTTCCTGTCCCCTCCTAGGGCTTCCTGGGACCATGTCCCAGTAAACTCCTTCACCCACATCCTGTCTCAGGTCTGCTTCTGGGGAATCCAGCCGAAGATGACCACCAATGTCGAGAATGGTGCCTGGCTCCTGGCCAAAGGTGGACAGTGAATTTACTCATCCCCACTCCCAGGCTCAGACGGAGATGAAAACTTGATCCTGTCTTTATTTATTTATTTATTTATTTATTTTTTGAGAGAGAGAGAGAGAGATTTTTGCTGTAGGGTGCATAGGCTCTCTGAAGAGTCACAGAGAGACACAGAAAGCAAGAACTCACCCCTGGGGGGGATGGCCATGCCGCAATACCTTCTCCTCCATTCTCTTCTCAGGATCTTGGGCATGCACGCACACATGCCCAGTGTGAGTGAGAAGTTGTCAGGTCTGGGATTCAAACTGTGGTCCACCACGTGGAATCCAGTGATGTAAGCATTAAGCCATCTGCTGGTCCCAATCCTGTCTTTTATCCACCTGACCACCATGTATATCTCTATACACTCAGAGTCTCTTGGTCACCAGCCTTTCCTTCCTCTTGGACAAAGGAAGCCAGTTGCAGACACCCTATCTCCAGACCCACAGGAGCACATCTGGACCTAGGTGGGGTGACCTAGGTGGGGTGACCCAGGTGGGGTGACCCAGGTGGAGCGACCCAGGTGGGAGGGCTCTCATGTTCTTGGCAGTGGCCAGTGGGTCTTCTCCTAGAGCCTCATGTTCATGAGGCCTTCTTTCTTTTCTGGGGGACCCCAAAATACAGTAGCCCTGGCAGTTCACTTGCCTAGTTGTCTCCTTGCTAACGAGCTCGATCGAACTGGCTTAAGTGTGTGTGTTTATGCATCGGGCAATTTGTGTGTGTGTGTGTGTATGTGTGTATGTGTGTGTGGCTTAGTGTCTGTGTATGTGTGTATGTGCACCTATGTTTTTGTGTTTCCGTATGTGTTTGTGTGTGCGCAGTGGCTGCCTGTCATTATGCTGCTAATGGAAATACTGCCACGGATCGCAACTCTCAATTAGCTCCCGGGCGGTTGCTGTGACAGCCAGTTACTGAACAGCGAGGCCTAAAGGAATGAATTAATTTGTAGTACACGGCACTCAGAGGCACTGTGCTAGCAACGGGACTCAACAGCCAGAGACTCTGATTAGAAGGGCTCAGGATCATTTGCCCCCACAGGTACCTGGGTGGCCTCTCCCCTGTGCCCGTCTACCTGTCTCTGGGGAAGGGTCTGACTGGCACAGAGTCAAGCAAAGGTCCAGGTGCCAGAAGCCTGGGGGCGCTGGGGAGGTCTTGCTCTCTCTCCAGACTGGACCTTCTGCTCATTGTCTCATTTTCTGGAGAGGGGCCATGTGGCTTCAGGGTGGAGTTTTCTCTGGTGGGCTAGGGGACGCCCTTGGACACTACCAGGGGAGGACAGAAGCCAACTGTTTGCTTTGTGTATTAGTTACAATTCTTTCTTTCTTTCTTCTAAAGGGCTAGGATTCCTACAACACACAACCAAACATTTCAGAGTGTACAGTTCAGTGTATCTAGCATTTTTACGATGTCGGGCAACCACCACTTCCTAGTTTCAAAACTTTTTCATCATCCCAGAGCACCCTATTCCCTTTAAATAATTACTCCCCTTCCCTTTCTCCTCCCCACCCTCAGCCCCTGACAACCACTAATCTACTTTTCCGATTGTATGGGTTTTCCTGTTCTGGATATTTCATATAAAAGGAATTGTACAGCACGTGTTCTTTTGTGTCTGGCTTCTTTCACTCTGCATACCATTTGTAAGGTTCATCTAAGTTGTAGGATGTATCTAGAGTTGGTTCCCTATTACTGCTGAAAAATTCCTGTCTTTACAAGTAAAGCGTGTGCTGATTAAAATAACAAATAACTAGGAGCTGTAACCACCACAATGTACAATGGAGCTCTTGAACTTATTCCTCTGTCCAACTAAAATTTCGTATCCTTTGCCCAACATCTCCCCAATCGCCCCAATTCCAACTTCCGTTAACTCCCAATTTACTCTATTTCTATGACTTCAACTTTCTTCGATCCCACGTGTTAGTGAAATCATGCACCTGCCTTTCTGTACCTGGTTTATTTCACGTAACATGGTGTCCTCCAGGCCCATCCATGTGGTTGCGGAATTCTTCGTCACGGCGGAATAGTACTCCATTATGCAGCTCTACCACAGTTTCTTTAGCTGTCACGGTGACAAGAGTCAATAACAAATGTCTTTGTTCGTTAACGTGTTGCTAACAGAAATACCTGAGATTGGGTGAATTTATAAAAGAAGAGGTTTAATGACTCACAGAGCTGGTAATTGGGAAATCCAAAGGCATCAAGAAATGGCAGAAGGCAGAACTTGAAACAGAGTGGAGTAGGAGCTGTATCCACGTGGCCTGTTCTCCCTACTTTTCTGGTCTTATTTCCTCTGCTTATAAACTCAATGGAATTCAGTTATGGAGGTCCTTCCTACCCAAATGACTCTATCACACTCAAAAGCCCCACTTAGGGACACCATAAAGGAATTAAATCTTTACTTAACCCTCTTACGATACAATGAAATCCCAACGCATGAATTTTTAGGGGAAAACCAAATTCAAAAGCATGAACCTTGGCAGGACAAACCGTGATCGAAACCATAGCAACATTCATGGTACACATAAAAACTGTTAAGAGAATTCCTTTTTCTAAATAATAATAAGCATGTGAGGTAATATCAGAACGTGTCGTACAGCATAAATGTATATACTTCTATTTGTCAGATGAAAATTACATTTTAAAAGATGGGAAACTGATGTGGCTACAGGACAAAACATGATGTTCTGCATGGCTGACACACGGAAAGGTCTGTGGTCCAAGCTCAGAGACTTCCCTGAGTACGACAGGCATACACTTGCCCATGATCCCGAACTGGCTAAAGGCTTGGAGTGGACTGGGTTATTATTTCCCTCTTGGGGTTGCTGTTGCTCTCCTATCTCTTGCTCATGGAAAAGTAAATAAATAAAGTTTTTAAAATGGGAACTGACTACAAAGGTAGTGAGCATCTCGTGGAACCTCCAGTGCAGAGAGTTGCAGCCTGAGTTCAGTGGGTTCTGGAAGCAGGGACTGGAGCTTCTTCTCACATCTCCCTCTTTTCTGCTGGTGTCTCCTTCCCTTTCTGCAGGATGCTAGAGGCCACTCACAGTGCTCAAGCTTGTGTCCTGCATTCTGCAGAGACTCACCTTGGTATATCCCAGCGCTTCGTCCAAGAGTGGGGCTAAAGACCTCATCCATTCTCTTGAGTCTGCTGAACGTTTCTGGCTTACCAGTCATGTCTAGGGGTGTACAGTCATAGACATCTGGGACTGACCAGAGTCTGCTCCCAATAGGAGAGGGAGGGGGGATCTGCAGGCTAGTGATCTGTGTAAAGATCAAAAGCAGTCTCTTGGACTTCCCCATGATGGAAGAGATCATCTCCCAAAAGTAGCTTTTCCTTGGTACCTCCGTCTCCTCCTTCCTTAATCACTCCTGTCTCCTTCACTGGCTTTTCTCTCTGCTCCTCCCCCTCCCGCCATGCAGTTCCTTCCCAAAGTTCTTCCTTCGTTGTCTTTTGTAGAAGCATCATCTCTTGGCTCAGAATCCAGAGGGTTGATAACTTCAAGCATCTCACACCAGTGATAAAGTACAAGGAGACATTGTCCATGCAGACGCCACTCTCATTCCCTCAGGTGGGGGGCAGCTGCTATAGAGGCCAGATGGCGCAGGGGGCTCTGTTTCACCGGGTGGAGGCTGTGTCCTCTGGGAGACTTACAGAAGAGAGAGGAGATGATCTGCATCAGTAACAAAAGAAACTTAAAACATTTTATCAACCCCGTTTTCTCTGTGTTTTACTTTCTCACCTTGCTCCTTTTCAGCACCACTAAACTTCTCCCAAGAGTAGCTTTCCCTTGGTACCTCCGTCTCCTTCCAGTCCGGTTTCCTCAATCCTGCTCTGATGAGTCAGATTATAGGGCACCAATGGGAACCCAGCTGCCATACCCGAAGGCTGCATCTAGTTTCTCAGCTGCACTCAAACCTGCTGGCCACCTCCTGCCCCTCCTCAGTGATGGTTCTCCCCTGAGACCTTCATGGTATTGACCTTCCAGACTCTCTTGCTTCTTCCCTAATCACTCCTGTCTCCTTCACTGGCTTTTCTTTCTGCTCCTTCCCCCCACCCACCCCACCCCCCGCCCCAGTGCAGTTCCTTCCCAAAGTTCTTCCTTCGTTGTCTTTTGTTCCCTTTTACTTCTTCCCTTGGACAAATCTATTAGCTCCCATAGCCTCAAAGAGCTCCCCAAGGCAGATGACTCTACCTCTGCCCATCTCTACCCATTTCACTGGTTCCAGATTTGCAAAAGTGTGTTGGACTATAATGGGGCACTTGCTACCTCCATCCTACTTTTGCAAAATCTCAACTTTGAGTGATGCTCTTTCTGAACCCATAGACATCTTCCCTGAGTTCAGCTCAACATCACTTTCCTGCTCCACAGCTCTCAATGGCTGCCCTTTACCCATGAACAAAAATTTTAAAACTCATTACCACGGCATTTAAAGCCTTTTATAATTTCGGGCCAGCAGATGGCATGATGGTTAAGGTGCTGGATTCCCACATGGCCGACGGTGGTTCAAGTCCCAGACCTGGTGTCTTGCTTTCTTTCTCTCTCTCATAAAGTTGAAGAGTAATAGTACATAAAATTAAATAGATAAATCTTTTAAAAATAATATTGTTATCTAACCATCACTACCTTTTCAATCTTATTTTTTTCCACTACCCATTTGCTGCAACTTGTATATGTGAGGGGACTTCAAAAAGTTCATGGAAAAATGGAAGTAATGTAGGAGTTTATTTTGGGGCAAACATTTTTGAAATTTATGCATAGTTCTTTTTCTCTGCTTCCCCAGAGGGCTCATGTGCTTATGAGAGAGACAGAGAAAGGGAAAGGGAGCAAGCAACTCCAGTGGGCCATGAGCATTTTGCAATCCCTTCTCCAGTTCTCCATCCTCTTAGGATTTAGGGCACACACATACACACACCTGGCAAGTTTCTCAAACTGAGGGGCCTGGGACTCCAACCACAGGATGGGCCATGTGGGATCTGGTTGCCTTAAACACTAGGCCATAGAGCTGGCTTGGTTTTTTTCATAATACACATTGTTGTGAACTTTTGGAAGACCTCTCATATATTTTTTACCCCTATTGCAAGAGGGCACATGAATATAACAGAAGGAAAAGAGACAGAAAAAGAGAGAGAGAGAAAGAACCCCCCCCCCCAGTGGAGCATGATCATGTTACAACCCCTTTACCTCCATTTCTCCTCCTCAGCAGGATTCTGGACATTCACACACATGTGTCTGGTGTGTTCTTAAAACTGCCAGAGCAGGGATTTTTGAACCATGGTCAGCCATGTAGAATCCAGCTTGCTTAAGCACTATGCTATGGGGCTAACCTGGACTCCTGATATTTTAAATCCCAAATCACTGCTTACATATCCTACATTTATAACTTTGCTCATCTTGCTTCTTCTGCTTGGAATATCCTTCTCTCAAACCTTTAAAAAAGTAACACTTTCTCGTGATTATAAAATATTGAAGAGTCGGTTCCATAACACAGTGGTTAAGTGTAGTGCATGCATGGGAGCCAGATCCTGTATGTCTGGTCATGATTCAAATTTCAGACTTAGTGGCTTTGGACATTGCATGTGTGTGTGTGTGTGTGTGTGTGTGTGTGTGTGTGTGTGTGCCCAAGAGCCTGATGGGAAGGAGTAAAGGAAGAAAAGGATTGTGGGGACCAGCAGTTAGTGTAATGGCTATGTCACTGGACTCCCATGTGGTTGACCGTGGTTTGAATCCTGGACCTGGCGGCTTAAACTCATGCTGGGTGAGTGTGCATGTGTGTCCAAGATCCTGAGAGGAGAATGGAGGAGAAGGGATTGTGGCGTGTGATTTCTTGCTTTCTGTCTCTCTGTCTCTCTCTGTCTTTCTGGTGAGTGCATGTGCCCTTTAGCAAAAAACCTCTCCAAAAAAAAAAGAAAAAGAAAAAGGATCATGGTGTGATCATGACCCACTGAGGAGGTGCTTTCTCTCTCTCTGGGGAGCACATGCATCAAGATCAGAACATTTAACACAATAATCCAACTCACAGCCCACATTCCAGTTTCACCAATGGTCCCAGGATTAAGCATCCTTTACAGCTAGTTTTCCTCTTCAGTCCAGGATCCCATCTAGGATTACGTCAGGCATTCAATTGTCATGCTTCCTTTTTGTCTCATTTCATCTGCAATGGGACAGTTCTTTAGTCTTTCCTTGCATTTCTTGACTGTCTTCTTTTCTTTTTCTTCGTTTAGAGAGATTTTTGCTATAGGGTATGTATGCTCATCAGAGACATAGAAATAAGAAATCACCCAAGGAGGGGGATGCAATGGCCGTGCTGCAATCCTTTCTCCCCCATTCTCTTTTCTGGCTTTTGGGCATGCACATACATATGCCCAGCGTGAGTTTTAAGCTACCAGGTCCGGGACGCAAATGGTGGTCAGCTATGTGGGAGTCCAGTGATGTAAGCATTACACCACCTGCTGGTCCCATCCTTCGTGTTATTAAAGAGAGTAGGCCAGTTATTTTGTAGAATGCATCTCAGTTTGGGTTTGTCTAATTTATTTTCATGATTAGATTCAGTGTATGCATTTGGAGAGGAATTTCCCATGAGTGATGTTGTGCTCTTTTCCATGGTTCATGTCAGGAGGCCCATGATGTTGATTTGACTCAGCATTGGTGGAATTAACTTGAATCATGTGGTAAAGCGATAGCTACCAGTTTCTCCATTGTCAAGTTACTACAGTGAATCAGTGATTTGTGGGAACATACTCTGAGGCTATGAAAATATTCTGTTCCTCAATAAATGTTCATAGCATCTGTTGATAATTTCTTTTTAACTTTGCCAGACAGCACGTACACTTGCTAAAAGAGAGATGGAAAGATGGAGAGAAGAGGGAGAATGCTCCTCTCAAGGGGCATGGTCATGCGACAATACCTTCTCCATCCTGTCATGATTTCGGGCAGACATGCACATGGCATCCAGTGTGTTTCTTAAGCTGCCGGGTCTGGGACTCCAACTGTGGGGTCAGCCATGTGGGATCTGCCTGCCTTAACCAACAGGTCATAGAGCTAACTCTGCTGATGATTTTCTATCTCTATCATTCCTCCTACATTTATAACTTACTGTTCTACTATAAATAGGCATTCTCCTTATTCACTTCTCGATCTATTATTTAAATCAATATGAGCTTAGGGATTTTTATTTATTCAGTTTGTTTGTGTTTTTTTGAGAGGTTTTTCCTATAGGGCATATGTGCTCGCCAGAAAGACAAGAGAGTACACAGAGAGACAGAAAGCAAGAAATCCCCCCCCAGGGGGGGATGGCCATGCTGCAATCTCTTCTCCTCCATTTTCCTCTTGGGACCTTGGGCATGCACGCACATGTGCCCGGTGTGAGTTTAAGCCACTGGGTCTGGGACTCAAACCACAGTTGACTACATGGGGGTCCAGCAACATAGCCATTACGCCAACTGCTGGTTCCTACTCAGTTAGTTTTAACCTATTACTATTATTATTCATTTTGAGGTTCAGATCACCACCCTACTTTGGCCAAAAAGATTTCAAGTTGATTCCCATGTCCCATCATTGTGTGCACTTTATAAATAACCAAATGCCAGATGTTTTGGCCTCCTCTTACACTTTCCTTGTCCCACACCTGGAATCAACTTTTTCTCCAAGGAAAATCAATTTGATTTTACTTTTCTGGAGACCAGTGGAGGGTTTAAAAGGAGAGCTGCCATGTCTCTCCTCATTGCCACGTGGTCTAGGTGACATGTTTCACTAAGTTCTCCTCTCTATGTTTTCTTTAATTTAAAGTAATAATAACTTTGTTATCCATATTGTTTTTATTTCCATCTTGCATTTTTTTTCATTAAAGATTGAACATTACACACTCACATGCACTGTCATATGAAGTGAAAAGTATAGACCACCACACTGGAAGAATAGAAATGAATGGATTAGCAAAGGCTCTCTCCAGAGAATCAGAGGAAGAAGGACCCAGGTCGGGGGTCAGCAACTACAGGCCTCTCCTGTTTCAGTAAATAGCACATAGTCAGATCTGTTGGTTTACCTAGTGCTGATAGTTCACCTTACAATGGCCGAGTTGAGTAGCTGTAACAAACCATTGGTCCCCAAGGCTTTAAGTATTTACCGTCTGAAGTTCGACAGGAAAAGTTTGCCAACCCTTGGTTTAGATGAGCAGATGGTAAGAATCCAAACCTATAAGGCAAGATAAACATTCTAAAACAAATAAGAAGCCCGGTACTTATTAATTCAATCTCCCACATGTAACTACTTAGAATGGCTTTGCTCCTTATGTGGGGGTTAGCTTATGAAGCATGAACGTAAAGCAAAAGTCACACACACACACTTATCTTGGGAAGGTTCTCAAGAGTTGCTATGTTGGAGACTGATATACCATTTCTTACTGAATCCAGCCCAGACAGTTTTACCAGCATCTGCAAGTCTGTGCTGAGCATTTCGGCAATGTACACATGCAGGGCGCACAGAGCTTCTGTGAGTACAGGCAGCGTCACCAACCCTGAGACCAGCAGGCTCAAATCTGCAGTGTAATCAACTACAGTTCTGAAGCCAAATCACATATGGGCAAGCAATGTTTACGGGGAATAAATGATTAAAAAGCCTAGAATAGCATTCCCCAGAAGCTCTCTCATTTGGAAAATTGCAAAAGAAAATTGAAGTGGGAAATGTTTTGCCAACATGAAAGCTAGAAAAAAAAACCCCACCAACTTTTAAACATATGTTGAAAGAAACATTATTTTTTTTATCTATAGCCTTGCAAATTACCTCAGTTGTTAGCAAGTGTAAGAAACATCATCCAATTATGAATGGCTAGCAAGCTGATTTGAAAGACTATTTCGAATATGTTTGAAATGCTATGCTGTGATTAATACAGCAATGAGACACCATTTCACACCTATTGGATTGGCAAAATGTAAGTTGGATTACACCAAATGATGAGTAGGATATGGGGAACTGAGAATGCTAAACACAGCTGGCGGGAGTGAAACTGATAAAGCCACATTGAAGAGCTAATGGGGGGGGCTAGTAAAGGTGAGCAGTGTGCACACAACCACCCCGTAATTTGGCGTTGGCTTAGCTACCCTACAACAACAATTCTCGGTGTGACCCTCACCACTTGTGATTCCTGAGGTGCTTCCAAGAAGAACTATAAGGTCGAAACTATTTTTATAATAATACTAAGATGCTATTTTTCTTTTATGCTGTGATGACTTCTGCACTGATGGTGTAAAAGCAATGGTGAAGGCTACGGCTTAAATTTGTTCCCTCCAGGGGCCAGCAGGTGACATGGTAGTTAAAGTGCTGGACTCCCACATGGATGACTGTGGTTTGAGTCTTGGATCTGGTGCCTATAAAATCATGCCAGGCACATGAGCATGCATGCCCAAAATCCTAGGAGGAGAATGGTGGAGAAGGGATTGCAGTGTGGCCATCTCCCACTGGGGAGTGATTTCTCACTTTCCCTCTCACTATTTTCTCTCTCTGTCTCTCTCCTGTGTGAGCACACACCCTACGGCAAAAAAAAAAAAAAAAAAAAAAAAAATAAAAAAAAAAAAAAAACAAAAACAAAAAAATTGTCCCTTCAAATTCATATACTAGAATTTTTGTATTATAAAGTTGTTAAGAGGAGACCTAATCTGATTATGGTGTTGAAAGATGTGGCCCATGGAAAGTGATTAGGTGTCAGGGTGAGGGTCCAGGTGACTAAGTCCTGATGGGTGTATAAGGAGAGGGAATGAGAGAGACACACAGACACATGCTCTGCTCTGCTCAAACTCTTGCTTGTTGATATGCGAGGCCCTCCTCCATGTTATCCAGTAAAAGATCCTCATCAATTGTGGCCCTTACACCCTGGACCTCCAAACCATGAGTGAAATAAACCTCTACTCTTATAAGTCACTCTGTCGCAGGTATTTTCTGTTACTAACAACAGGATAGACCAAAACAGTAGATAAACTAGTGCCTGCACATAAATCAAGACTAGTGGCCCTCATCTGTACTAGTCATCTTCGTATTCTTTGTTGCTATGTATTTCTTCAGTTTTTTTTTTTTTTTAAAGTGTAGTCCCATGGCTTGGTGATTAAGGGAGTCAGATCCCACATGGCCAAAGGCATGGTTGGAATCCCAGCCCCGGTGGCTTGAAAAGCACACTGGAGGGAACCAGCAGTTAGCGTAATGGCTGTGTCGCTGGACTCCCACGTGGTCGACCGCAGTTCGCATCCCAGACCCGGTGGCTTAGAACTCACGCCGGGCGCATGTGCATGTGTGCCCAAGATCCTGAGAGGAGAATGGAGGAGAAGGGATTGCGGTGTGACCATCCCCTCTAGGGGGTGATTTCTCGCTTTCTGTCTCTATGTCTCTGTCTGTCTGGTGAGTGCACGCGCCCTATAGCGAAAACCTCTCCAGAAAAAAAAAAAAAAAAAGACTAATAAAAAAAAAAAAGCACACTAGACACATAGGCATGTATGCCTAGAATCCTGACAGGATGGAGAAATGGAAGAAAAGGGATTGTGGCATGACCATGCCCATTAGGAGATACTTCCCCCCTCCCCGTCTCTGTCTCAGCCTCTCTTTGGTGAGCACGCACATTCTCTGGTAAATAAATTTAAAAATACGAAGAGAAAGAGGAAGAAGATGAGAAAGGGGAAGAAGGAGAAAGATGAACTGGCCCTTTTTTCATGAAACAGTATTTTTATTTGAAAGAACAATGGCTAAACTATGGTTACTTAAGATTTGGTATCAACCATTTCCTCAAAACAGAAGTGAGCCTATTATTTTAAGAAAAATAGCTGATAATATTGGTTGCCAATGATAAAATTTGGATTTTCAAATTTTAAGAAACATATCTGCCATTGTGAGCTTGATAACTTTTCTCTCTTTTTTTTTTTAAGAACTATTTTATTTTACTTTATCTATTATTTACTTATTTTAATTTGATCAGAGTGGGACAGAGTGAGAGAGAGAGGGACAGTGAGAGAGCAAGCCTCCAGGTCCAGGACTCGAACTGCGGTCAGCCATGTGGGAGTCCAGCACCCTTAACCACCATATCACCTGCCAGCTCTGAGTTTGGTAACTTTTCAATACTGAAAAACTACTTTGATAATATTAGCTAAGCAGGAAACAATGTAAGTCCAAGTTGTTTTTCAGGACTAACACATCCAAGAAGAGCCCTATGGCTACATTCAGACTAAAACAGTTGTGATCAAACACTGAACCAAAGACCCTGACCTCTGCTGACCTTTGCTGAATTCTGCTGAACTTCACTGGGTATAATACTAAAACCTCCACCCTGCGAGGAACTAAAGCTTTGTTAGCATTAACATGGGAGTTATGAGGTAACAAGACTTCTGCACTATACTGGAGAGACCACGCCTCTCCATCTATGCTCTCATCTGCCAGAGTCTGAGCCCTAATATAAACCCCAGGGAGACAGCTTTGGAGACTATTCCCAGCTCTCTTTACATGAACAAGCAATAAATCCTTTCTATCCAGACAAATGGTTTGGGTTGCATTACTGACTAGTGCTCCCAAGAGGTGGACCCATTGAGTCCAGTAACAGTAAGGTCAATGGGGATATTAAGGAATGGAATATTTTTTTTAAATTGCCAGAGAGCTTGTGTGCTAGCCAGAGAGAGACAACTCTCAATGGGACATGGTTACATCATGATCCATTTTCCTCCATTTCTCTACTCTGGGGATTTTGCACATGCACGTACAAGCACCCAGCATGTTTTTCAAGTTGCCAGGACTGGGATTCAAATCATGGTCAGTCATGTGGGATCCAACTTCTTTAACCATTAGGCCATGGGGCCAGCCCCAATTCAACTTTCAGATAATGTGTAATGAAGGATTCTAACACGTGAAAGAGCTCCAGGACTTGGTGAACCAATATTTACCAAGTGATTGATGTAGGGTGTAAAAAAAAAAGTCACCATGAATAAAAGTTATTCAAAGTACAAGATACAATGCCCTTTAATGTAATAAAATATAAAAGGTTTACTGATACGATTTTAAATTTCACAGTGCAATTGATCTTTAAGAAATTACTACTCGTGGGCCAGTAGGTGGTATGGTGGTTAAAGCACTGCACTCCCACATAATGGATTGTGGTTCAAGACCTGGACCTGGTGGCTTGCTTTCTCATTTTTCCTCCCTCTCTATCTCTGTCTCTCTTTGGTGAGTGCACATGCCCTACAAATCATGGTCAGTCATGTGGGATCCAACTTCTTTAACCATTAGGCCATGGGGCCAGCCCCAATTCAACTTTCAGATAATGTGTAATGAAGGATTCTAACACGTGAAAGAGCTCCAGGACTTGGTGAACCAATATTTACCAAGTGATTGATGTAGGGTGTAAAAAAAAAAGTCACCATGAATAAAAGTTATTCAAAGTACAAGATACAATGCCCTTTAATGTAATAAAATATAAAAGGTTTACTGATACGATTTTAAATTTCACAGTGCAATTGATCTTTAAGAAATTACTACTCGTGGGCCAGTAGGTGGTATGGTGGTTAAAGCACTGCACTCCCACATAATGGATTGTGGTTCAAGACCTGGACCTGGTGGCTTGCTTTCTCATTTTTCCTCCCTCTCTATCTCTGTCTCTCTTTGGTGAGTGCACATGCCCTATAACAAATTTAAGATAATAACAAATAAAATAAAATAAATGATTCTTTAAAAAAAAAGAAATTACCACTTGTCAAGTTTTGCTGAATTACCCAAAAATATGCACAATGATCTGAAAGACTAATAAATTACTCCTCCAGTTCCCAACTATGTATCTCTGAGTGGCCAAATTTTCCTCATAGATGTTAACGAAAACAATATAGCAAAATGGATAATAAAGACATCTGTAAAAATGAAAAATAAGGTCACTTATCTAAATTATTTTATTTTGAAGTTATTTTTCTTAATAATGTGTTATATCGACATGTAATAAGTTTATTGTTATTATTTCAAACTAATAAAGAAATACTTTAAAATTTTTTCAGTTTTCATTTCTAAACTGGTAACAATGATTTCTATTGATATGTAATGCCCTCTTAACAGAAGTTCTTTATGGTCTTTAATATAGTCTTGCTCTGGGACCAGCAGTTAGCATAATGGCTATGTCGCTGAACTCCCATGTAGTCGATCACGGTTCAAATCCCGGACCTGGTGGCTTGAACTCACACCGGGCGTGTGTGCGTGCGTGCCCAAGATCCCAAGAGGAGAATGGAGGAGAAGGGATTGTGGCGTGGCCATCCCCCCTAGGGGGTGATTTCTCACTTTCTGTCTCTCTGTCTCTATCTATCTCTCTGGCAAGGGCACACGCCCTATAGCAAAAACCTCTCCAAAAAAAACCCATAATCTTGCTCTGTGTAATGATCCTTCGATCAACGATGCACTCCGAATATAATGGTAGTCCCATAAGATTTTTTTTAACAACACAAATCCATTTTTATTCATTTATGTTTCATTATTTTTAATCCTTGAGGGGTACAGCATCATATGGATTCTGTGTCCAATGGCCTTAGCGGGAAGGTTGCTTCGGAATTTGGCTCGAACCATGCCACTGTTTCCATGGGCACAGGTAACCTTTCCCCAGATTACTCTGGCTTTATTTGGTTTGCCACCAGGAGTCACTGTGTTGTTTTTTGCTTTGTATACATAAGCACACCTGTTGCCTAAATAGAGTTCCATTTCATCTTGTGCATAAACACCTTCAGTTTTAAGAAGAGCTGTGTGCTCCCTTTGGTTCCTGAAACCCCACTTATAGCCAGCAAAAATGGCCTTGGACCACAGCCTTCCAGACATAATTGCCTTTTTGAAGTCCTATTCCCAGCAGGCCTCCACAGGCTCCAAGATGGCGGAAAGAGCTTCCATAAGATTTTTTTTATTATTTATTTTACTTTATTTATTATTATTATTCAATTTTATCAGAGAGACAGAAAGAGATGGAGACTGAGAAAGCAAGCTGCCAGGTCTGGGACTCAAACTACGGTCGGCCATGTGGGAGTCCAGTGCCTTAACCCACGACACCTACTGGCCCAAGTCCCATAAGATTATAATAGGCTATATCATATAGCCTAGGTGTGGAATAGGCTGCACCATCTAGGTTTGTGTATGTACCCTCTATAGTGTTTGCCTGATAATGAATTTACATATTTCAGAATGCATCTCTGTTAAGCAACACACGCCTGTAATTGAGTATAAAGGAGACCTGAGATCAAGGAATTTGAGAAGTACTGCCTAGAAATCAAACTCTCCCATGGGCTGTTTCTGGGGCAGTGGTAATGCACTGCTCAACAGAAGCTGGATCCCACATGACAGGGTGGGTCGAATCTGTGGCTCAGACAGCCTGAAACACAGCCAGCACACCCGAGATCTGGTGTGCTGGAGGACTGGAGGAAGGAGCTAGTGATGTGACTAGATCCTATGGAGGGTGTTCATCTTTCTCTCTTTCTGTAACTGTCATATGCATGCATATGCTCTATCATGAATAAAAAGAAAAAAATCAAACTCTCCCACAAATTCATAAGAAAATCTGTATAAGGCAGTTCACTGTGACATTGCTTGAAATAGCAGGAAGATGGAAAAGAACCTAACTGCCCTTTGGTAGGAGAATGGATAAATAAGCTATAGTTTAGTCACATACTGTCATATCAATTAGCAATCGAAATGCATTAAATCCATATGGATAAACATGGACAAATATTTAAAACCATAAGATCTACAAGTTGCAATGGACTACAAATTTAATATGATTTATATAATTTTTCGTTGCAAGACTGAAATTATTTAGGGATACATACATTTGTAGCAAAATTATTAAAAATATGTATGGGGGCCACCCCTGGCCATGTAGTGCAGTAGGTAAGCCCACTACGTGGAGGGAATGAATCCAGACTGTCCTTGAAGATTGAAAATGATATATACTGGCGCATGTGTGCTTATGCCTGGGATGGCAGCTTGACTAGGCCCCTCTGGGGGTTTCTCTCTCTCTCTCTATTTCCTCTGGTGCTTGCACACACACTCTAGTATGAAAAAGGAGAAAAAAAAAAAAAAAGGAGGCTGGCCTACTATCCTAGTGGCTAGGGAAGCCAGATCCTACATGACCGATGGTGCAGTTCAAATATCAGCCCCTGCAACTTGAGAAACAAGCAGGGCATGTGTGTGTGCATGCCCAAAATATTTTTTTAAAAAAGAATTACTTACGGGACCAGCATTTGGCATAATGACTATGTTGCTGGACTCCCACGTAGTTGACTGTGGTTCGAGTCCCAGACCCGGCAGCTTAAACTCACACTGGGCGCGTGCGTGTCCAAGATCCCAAGAGGAGAATGGAGGAGAAGGGATTGCAGTGTGGCCATCCTTCCTGGAGGGTGATTTCTCACTTTCTGTCTCTCTGTCTCTCTCTTTCTGGCAAGCGCATGCACCCTATAGCAAAAATCTCTCTCTCAAAAAAAAAAGAATTATTAATTTAATTTAATTTAATTTATTATTATTATTATTTGATTTGGCACAGGACTTAAACCAAGGCAGGTCATGTGGGAGTCCAGTGTCTCAACCACCATGCCACCTGGTGGCCTGCCCCAAATCCTGACAGGATGTAGAAATGGAGGAGAATAATTACAGTGTGACCAACCCCATTGGGGGAGCTTTCTCCATCTTCTTCTCTCTTTGTCTTTCTATAGGGGGTACACATACCCTCTGGCAATTAAAAAAAAAAAAAAAGGAAAGAAAAAGCAGCCAGAGTTCAAGTCTTCATTGCTTGATTCAGTCAAAATGAGGGGACGTCAAAATGTTCATGGAAAAAAATGGAATTAAAGTCTGAGTATGTTTTGATACAAAATATTTGAAATCCATGCATAGCATTTTCATAATATGTGTTTTCCATGAATCTTTTGAACATGCTTCATAAATACTTAGAGTGCCTTCTACATGTCCAGCACCATTTTATGCATAGCAAACAAAACAGGCCAAAATTCTTCCCCTTGGGGAGCGTACTTGCTGGTAGGAGGGGACAGACCACAGACAAAATAAGCAGGTATTAAAATAACCCACTAGGAGGCCATTAGGCTGAGACAGCTCCAGCACCTTGGACTCCTCCGTAAGCAAACTGCAACGCAAGTCACAGTGAAAGGTCATAGCCCACGGAAACAAATCTTTAGCTTACCCAGTCACAGACTGTCAGCTAGCCTCGAACTGAAGACTTCACCAGACAGAAGCCGTCAGTGAACCTCTCACTAGAACCTTCTACTTTAACCAGTCAAATCTGTTCTTTGTCTTGCTTCTACAAACACCTTGTAATTTTTCACCTTCCCTCCCTGGAGTGAGCCCTGAACTGCTCAGGCCTGGTGCTGTCCAATTCATGAACTGCTATTTTGTAAATAAACTCTTTAAAATTTTAATGGCCTAAGTTTGTCTTTTAAGTCAGGCAATTTATACAGTGTAATAGAAGGTGATAAGCATGCTCTAGGAAAATAGTCCTAGACGGGGCCAGGAAATGCTGGGCAGGAGTGTGTGCACGTACACATGTATGTGCACACTCGTGCCGGTGTGTACACTTAGGTGAACAAATTCGGGAAGGCCTTATTGAGAGGGGACATTTGAGAGTTTCTTTTCAGTCCCAGCAAACTCTCATGTTCCTATGTTGGAATGAATGAGTATTTCACCAGCAAGACTGTAAATTCCTCTAGGGGCAGAAACCATCTTGCTTGTCTCCTGTATTGTCCATCAACAATGCGTTAAGCCCCTCATGGGTATTTAAAAATACTTTTTGAATAAACAAACAAAAAAGAGAAAAGGTCGTGCTAGTCCGCCATCTTGAGACTGGGTGTCTTGTCCGAATGTTACAGAATCTTTGCCAAGCCAGGGACCCTCCCTTTTATGGTGGAAAGAAAAAGATGTTCCCAGCAGAGGAAAGCCCATGGTGGGAGGAGTAGGGCCAGGCAGGGATGGTGGGGTAGGATGAGATGGGGTGAGGTGGGATGTGGTGGGGTGAGGTGAGGTGGAGGAAGTAAGAGGGGAAACCAGAAGCAGCAGGAGGGGAGAAAACAAAAGATCAATAAGAACAGTCGGAGGTGACAGCAACCAGCCAGGGAGCGCTCCTCCCTTGATTAGAATTCATGAACTCCCCTCTTACATTAAGTCTTTATATGACACCTGGCCTTTAATGCAAAGCTGGCTGCGAACATTAAAAATTAAAAGCCGAAGGTAGGCTACATCCATCTCTGATAGCGCAGCTCCCCTCCTATCTGAGGCCTGCACAAAGCTATTACACATTGATAAATTATTTTGGGTAATAGCCGAGATATTACATTGTTTCTGAGTGAAGGTAAAATCTCTCCCTGACACGGGCATTTATCAGGAGTGCCTTTCATCCTATTTATTATGGGCCAGATGAGCGTGGGGCTGGGGCCGGCTGGGGTGCAGGGCTGGGTCCCTTTTTCCTCACTCCTCTCCCTGTCCCTGTCCCTCGTCAGGCCCTTGATGGAGTATTGATGGGGCTTAAGACAAGTTAATTATTAGCTAAAGATACCAATTCACCGGAGTGCCTGGGAAGAGGGAAGTTTGGTTTTTGAACAATCAGAGCCATTGAAGACCTGTTATGCAACAGCCTCAGTGCCTGACGTGGGTTCCCAGCTGGGAAACTTGAACCCAACCCTACACCTGTCCCCAGCCTGCTCACAGTCACCAGAGAGGAAACCCACAGAGCTCCATGCCCCGGCCTAACTACACCCACACCTGCTCAGCTAGCAGCCAATCACAGTCACCGGTTATTTGCTCTGCAGCAGGTGGAGGGCTTTACCGTGAAGCCCCTCCCAGCACCACACTCACCAGGTACACCCCAAGTTTCGGCTGGAAGACACTGCTTCTCCTTGCAGCATTCCCAAACTAGTACATCTGCTCTTTCTGCTCTTCCTTCTCCTTTCCAACTTTTATACCCTCACCACAAACTTCTTGAGAGAGTCCTCTGTGCTCACAGCGGAAGGGAGACACAGCCTTTGGAAGGGGGCTTTGATCACAGGTGAGCCCTTTAAACTTTCCAAAGTTCCCTTCCCTCTGCTGTGGTGGGGGTGCAATAAGATCGCCAGCCTCAAGGGGTCGCTGTTTTAAAGGATCACACTGGAACTGGCCAGGCATAGGTATAGGACCTGCCAGGTGGTGTGCATGGGAGGGTGTGGATTCATACACGTGCATGGATATAATGCTGGGGTGTAAAAACAGCTGCCAATACTGGCTGTTTGGCTTGGGGTACTCAGGGTCACCCATCCACATTCCTTTTTGGAAGAATCATTCCTTCTAGAAACATTTACCGAGTGCCTTGTCTTTTCCAAACACCAAACTAAGTGCTGAGTGGCCATAGTGAGCATGACAGACCCAGTTCCTCTCTCGGGGGAGGGTCTGCTGTCCCCAGAGGAGCCAAGCAAGGGCTCTGGATGGTTCTTCCCCTGGGGTGGTTAACTCACTGGCCTTCTAGCCCTGGGCCTGAGACAGCTCCGACTCCCATCAAGTGCTTGGCACACAGTGGGTATGCAAACTGTATTTCAGGATTGGGTGAGTGAGCCATTGAAGTAGGG
>NW_006160041.1:1268448-1283941 GCF_000334495.1 Tupaia belangeri chinensis | reverse complement strand
GGGAAAGTTGAGTCCCAGGTGGACCGGCATAAGATAGCTGTCCCATGGAGGCATGAGGTAAGGCTGGGGCTTGCTTTCTAAGAACAAAGGCTGCCACTAAGCTCAGGGTAACTGTCTACCTCTAAGCCCCAGCCAGGTGAGGCAACCACCCAGCCTGTCTAACTAAAAGAAAGCAGTGTTCATTGCCACTGATGGAAGCTGGGCAATGGAGTCCCCACTGCTGCTGGCAGAGCTGGAGGGACTGTCCTCATCCTGCCATTTCTATCTTTAGACAACACATCCATGGGACCCACCAACCAGTGGGAGCAAGAAGGGATGGACTCCTGGGGGGACCTGCTCCCTCTGGATTCAGCTGCCTACGTTACCTGGGAGGTGGGCCAGAGTGCAGGGTTGAGGATGGAGGGAGCTTCAAGGAGGGGGGTGGCTCTAGGCTTCCCGCCCAGGCATTACAACAATTAGCCTACACAAGTCTGCCTGGCCAGCGCTCCCGTCTCTGCCTTGTATTTTGGGTAACAGTCTGTTTCAGCTCTCTTGAATTTGGGTGGGACCCACTGGCTGCTTCTCGGTTTTGACTTCAGCCCTGGTCATTGTCTCTCCAATCTCCCAATTCCATTCTCTGCCAACGAGAACCAGCCCTGTCCCAACCTGGATCCTAGTGTGTATCTCAAAGCCCACCTACGACATCTGGACCCTGATGATGGACGAATGTGGGCATCTTTGGGAACACAGGGCCTGGCTGGCCGTGTTGTGGATTCAGCGGTCGGGCTGACTCAACTCCTTGCTAGGTGTTCCCTTCTTAGGACCTGGAAACTTGAATCACAAGCACTGTATGGGCTGTCTTCCCTTCCTCTCCGCAGGAGCCTGACTGGCCCTGCCAGTGCACCGAGAGCCACCGCAGTTACTTCTGAGAGGGGACTTATTCAGCAGGTGTGATGAGGCAGAATAAAGGCTGAGACCCTGCTCTAAAAACCAGATCGAGTGAACTGAAATTAAAGGCCAAACAGGAAAACCCTCCCAGGATTAGCTCAAGGATAGTGATCGATGATGAGAGGATGAGAGTAGCTCACCCTGGTGGTCATTATGTGCCAGGCACCGTGATGTGCATTCTGGGATCGACGCTCTCACTTAATCCTCATGAAAACCCATCAGATACTCGGGGATTGGCATGAGGGGAGTGGTGGGATCCAACCCCTAGTCTGACTCTAGTCCACACTAGAGTCCTCTTCCTTGCCTACTGAGAAGGATCTCAATGATGGGTCACTCACTCCGTCTCTCTATCGTCCACACAAGTAAACCGAGGCCCAGAAAGGGAAGCCTCTTGCCCAGACTCAGTGGCAGAGCTGGGACTGGATTCCGATTGTCCTCATTCCAAACGGAAAGCTTTTGTCTGCTGTGCCATCCTGCCCTCTCCACTGTCCCTCCCAGGCCACCCACAATGATAAAGGCAGAGAGACAGGGATCCCAGGGCCGGGAGAGCTGGGCACCCAATATGAGCAAATGTTGCCAAATAAACAGGCATTTCCAGGGAGTTCCAGGAAGCTGGTATGAAAGATGGAAGCAGGAGTTGGAGGCCAGCCGAGGAGTTGTGCAGGTACCTGGGGACTCCAGTGGGCCAGGATCCAGGGCAGCAGTGAAGACAACAGCCATGAAGCCTTCGTGTTTAGGAAACTTTGAAACAGAAATGCCTTCTAGAGCCAGGGTTCTGCTGAGGCAGGGAAGATTCCAACAGACCTGAGACAGAACCAGCAAAGGAACCAAGAGAGCAGGGACGGTGTCAGCCACACACAGAGAGGCCTGGGGAGGCGTTGCAAGGCCTGGTGGTGAGAAGTAGGAGATGCGATTCGTTCTTACTAAGAAAAGAAAAAATAGGGGCCCTAAAAAGGGAGGAGCCAAGACCCCTGTGTCACACAGCCTGCTTGAATTTACAGGCTACCTAACAGGCCGCAGGGCTGGGGTTTGTGAGCTTCTTGGTTTGGAGCTGAGTGTTAGGAAAGAAAGATATCACGAGTAGCTTAGAGGTTTTTTCTGAGCATTAGGTAAATATCTTTTCTTGCCTATTTTCACAAATAATTGCTATAAATATGGTTTTTTGCCATAGGGTACATTGCATGCACTTGCAGGAGAGAGAAACAGGGAGAGGAGAAATGAGAATTCACCTCCCCAGTGGGGATGGTCATGCCGCAAACCCTTCTATTCCATTCTCCTCTTGGCATTTTGAGCATGCACGCACATGTACTGCCGTGATTTTCAAGCGGCCAGGTCTGGGACTCGAATGACAGTTGGCCAAGTGTGAATCTAGTGCCTTAACCACCATGCTACCTGCTGGCCTCATTTTAATCACTTTATTTACTTTTTTTTTTTTTTTACATTTGAAGGAAAACCTTATTGAATATCAGTGCTTCAAACAATCTGAGTCAAAGGCCCTTTTCACTTCTTCCTTTTCTTTTCTTTTCTTTTTAGGTTTTTATCATAGGGCATGTGTGCTCACCAGATAGAGAGAGAAACAGTGAGAGAGAAAGTGAGAAATCACCCCCCAGGCGGATGATCACACCACAATCCCTTCTCCCATTTGAAGGAAAACCTTATTGAATATCAGTGCTTCAAACAATCTGAGTCAAAGGCCCTTTTCACTTCTTCCTTTTCTTTTCTTTTCTTTTTAGGTTTTTATCATAGGGCATGTGTGCTCACCAGATAGAGAGAGAAACAGTGAGAGAGAAAGTGAGAAATCACCCCCCAGGCGGATGATCACACCACAATCCCTTCTCCTCCATTCTCCTCTCAGGATTTTGGGCACGCACACACACACGCCCGGCTATTTATTTACTTTAAAAAAATAAATATTGACCAGAGAGAGACAGAGAAAGAGAGAGAGAAAGTGAGAAAGCAAGCCACCAGGTTCAGGACTTAACCACGATCGGCCATGTGTGAGTCCAGTGTCCCTAATCACCACGCCACCTGCCGGCCTCAAGGGTTATATTTTTAATAAAAATAAAATTAGGGGGCCATCCCCATAGCCTAGTGGTTAAAGGATCCCACACAGCCTATTTAGAATCTTGGCCCTGGTGGCTTGAAAAACACACCAGACATGAAGTATCTTGGTATGATGGGACAATGGAGAAGGGATTGTGATGTGACCACACCCTATTGAGGATGCTTTATGCCTCTCTCTCTCTGTTTCTCTCTGGTGAGTGCATGCACCCTTTTTTTACTTTTTTTTGGAGAGATTTTCACTGTAGGGCGCGTGCGCTCGCCAGACAGACAGAGAGAGACATAGAGATAGAAAGTGAGAAATCACCCCCCAGGGGGGATGGTCATGCCGCAATCCCTTCTCCTCCATTCTCCTCTCGGGATCTTGGGCACGCACGCACACGCGCCCGGCGTGAGTTTTAAGCCACTGGGTCCGGGACACGAACCGCAGTCGACTACGTGGGAGTCCAGCGACATAGCCATTATGCTAACTGCTGGTTCCCGGTGCATGCACCCTTTAAAAGCAGGCCCAGCCATCATAGCACAGGTAATAGCACACCACTGCATGCAAAGCTGTAGCCACACGGAAAGCCCAAGTTTGGTTCCTAGACCAACCGAAAGCAGGCAGGCGTCATAGAGCATGCCTATAAGCCTAGCTCACTGGGAGGCTGGGGTAGCTGACTGGCATGGAGAGACCTGTCCCTCTATCTCTCTCCTTCTTTCTCACTAAAATGAATTAATTAGGGCCAATCTGTAGCATGGTGGTTTAGCAGGCTGGATCCCACATGACTGACTGTGTAGTCTGAGCTCTGGATACAGTGGCTTGAGAGACAAGCCAGGCACACATGCGTGTATGCCTAGAATCCTGAAAAAACGGAGAGACGGAGGAGGATGGCAATGTGACCATTCCCCACTGGGGCGCTGTCTCACTCTCTCTCATTCTCTCTCTCTTTCTGTGTCTCTCTTCAGCAAGCACACATGCCCTCTGGCAAATTAAGAAGAGAGAAAATTAATTAATCAATAAAAAAATGAAAGGACATACATAATGCTTATATAGCTACTCCTTTGCCTAGGATGGCTTCTTTTCTACACAAAGTAAATTTAAAACCAATATTAAAATTTTAGGTAAGGGATCAGCAGGTGGCATAGAGGTTAAGATGCTAGATCCCACATGGCTGGCTATACAGTTCACGTCCAGGACCTGGTGGCTTGAAAATCACTCTGGGTAATCCCGAGAGGGGAATGGAGGAGAAGGGATTGTAGTATGGCCATACCCCTGGAGGGTGATTTCTCATTTTCCTCTCCCTTTCTCTGTGTCTCTGGCAAGTACATGGCTCCTTACAGCAGACACTTAAAAAAAAAAAAAAAAAAGACGTCGGTAGGAGCAGTACATGGTATAGAACATCGCTTACCTCGATTTTACTTCTTTATGGTTTGCCAGGATCTTCAAAGTCCTTCCTACTTGCAAAAGGAATGTTACCCCCAGGCAGGCAGGAAGGGGTTTGTGTTCTGTATTTCACAGTGGTGGGCAGCCCTGGAAAGACTTTCCGCATCAAATCAGCAAAGGAATCGCAATCTTTCAGGATGCATAAGCAGGCCGGTCTTGCATCTAAAGTCTTAGCTAATTCTGCACATTCCTAATCTCTGCAATATTTCAGGCGGCTGGGTTTTAGACGTGGCTATTTAGAGTTAATGCTGCTATGAGGGTGTTGAGGGGAGAGGAGGGGTGACGAATTTCTACAAACCCAGTGCCTCTGCACCTAGACCCCGGTAAGGGGGCAGTGGTCAGAGGGAAACAGAGGGAGAGAAAGATATCAAGTGTAGTAATCAGGATGAAAAATGGAGCCGCGGTTACTTTAAACAAGAGCTAATTCATCACAGGAACGAGAGGATAAGTAGCTGAGTTTCAGGCGTTCAGTAAGTTCCCCGTTCTGCTCCAAAAATTATTCCACCCCTGTCTGCATGCTCCCATAAATCATCCCTTCTTCACATCAGCTCCGATTACCAATTACTCCTGCCTGTAACACGCTTTCCTTGCCCAACACCATCTGATGGGGCCTTGCCTTTTAATTTTACAAATGCTTCCCCCCCACACTTTTCTTTCTTCTTTCTCCTCCAGTTTCTCCCCTCCCCCGGCCTTCCATTCTCCCACTCTCTCCTCTCTTTTTCTGTCTCTCATCTCTTACTGGCACAATACCCCAGCCAACCTGGCCATCTGCTGTGTCATTTGGGAAGAAGGGGAGTGGGGCACCTTCTGGGATAGTAGTGGCAGGAGGAATGCCTGAGGAAGGTGCTAGAAGGTGTACGACATGTTCCTCTTGAAGGTCCCCCGCCGGCACCCATCCCATGCCTGCTTCTAGGTCTGTGGGCTTGGACCGAGATTGAGCCTGGGGTTCTCCCAACCTGTAAGGGTGATTCGTTCTCCTTAAAGGAGAACCTTGCCCGAGCCCTGCTCCATATTTGGAATGTGGTGGCTGTTGACTGTGTAGAGAATCTCCACGGGGCTCTAAAAATCCACTTAGAAGAAGCTCTGCCTTCCAGCCCAGCTTCTGCTGCTGACACAACTTCTGCAACTTGCCCCACTGTTGTCACTTTCCTGTCCACGTCCCACGCTTGCCTAAAGTCAACAGTCAATGGACTCACCTTTCAAAAACGTAACTATGTCCTAAGCAAAAATTTAGGAACTCATGTGTCTGAAGGGCTAGTTCTATTTTTTCCAATGCATTTGTACCCCCTCATTTGTGGGGAATATGTTCCAAGACCCCCATGGATACATAAAACTGCAGATAGTACCAAACCCTATGTATATTGTGCTTTGAAAAAAACAAAATTGCAGGTCCAGCAGATGGCATATTGGTTACATTGCTGGACTCTCACATGGTCGATTGTGGTTCAAGTCCTAGACCTGATGGCTTCAAACTCACACCAGGTGCATGTGTGTACATGTCCAAGGTCCTAGGAGGAGAGTGGAGGAGAAGGAACTGTGGCCTGGCCATCACCCCTGGCAGGTGTTTCTCACTTTCCCTCTCACTCTCTCTCTCCTGCAAATGCTTATACCTTAAGACAAAAACCTCTTTAAACAAAATTGCTGGAGGGTGCATGTGCTCTCCAGAACTAGAGAGCAGGAGAGGAAGCATGCCACAGTCCTTTTTCCTCCTTTTCTGCATTCTGTCAGGATTTGGAGCATGCACACATGCATGCACTTCTGGCATGTTTTTCAACCATGGAGACTGGGATTCGAACCACTGTTGGCCATGTGAGGTCCAGCTCCCTATGCTTAACTGCTGCAGTTGGAAGCAAGTCCCTTACTATGTTTTTTCTTACACATACATACCTATGATAAAATGTAATAGATAAATCAGGCACAGTAAGAGATAAACAGCAATAGCTACTAATACAACACAACCATGATAATGATATATTCTAATGAAAGTTATTTAAAACTTACAAATTGTTTATTCCTAGAATATTCTATTTAATATTTTCAGACTTTGCTTGACCACTGGTAGTTGAAACCACAGAAAGCAAAACCACAGATAAGGGGAGACCACTGATTCTGCCGATGAACTCGACTTTATACCCACTGAAATTGTCTTAAGCAGCATCGTGTCACCTGAGCCACGCTTTGGTTAATGCATCATTCTTTCCTGCACGCTCAGAGAGGAATGATGGCTGACACAGGACCAAGACCCAGAAAGTCAGAGCAGTGTGGACCTCTGCAAGCTTCCCTGTGCCCTAGGACCTGGGAGGATGCTAATTCAGTAGGTCTGGAGTACAGCCAGGGCCAGAATCTAGGGCTGGACAAATTCTAGATGTTCAGACATATCCCTTATGTCTGAACATATGCCCTATGTCTGACCATGCATTGAAAAATACTGGCCTAGCCACAACTTCAAACCTAATTTACATCATGACCTTAGGAAAAATCACTTACTTCTCCACTTCCTAACTGCTTGGACTAGGAAAGCTCTAATAGTCCTTCCTATTGCAGGGAAGACAGAAGGTCAGACCTTGACAAGCTGAGTAGAGTATGGATTTTAAAGATGTCCAGCTCTTTCAAGGTGGAAGGGAGACCTGGTTTGTTTCCTTCAGTCTCTGTGCAGAGACAAGAATCCAGCCCCACCTGTAGGCTTTTGCATGCTCACCTTGCATCATCACAGATCATAAATTCCCACAGATCTCTTCAAGCACTGCAAAAGTTTTGTGATTTTCAAGTTATGCTTTAAATGTTTTTATTCCCTGCAAAATCATGTTGACAAAAAAATGTTTTTGGCCCCTGCAAACTTAAGCACAATGCAACAATATTGGAAGGTGTGACCTTTGGGAGGCGATTGCTTGTGAAGGCTTGGCTCTCATGAAAGGGATTAGGTGCCTTTATAAAAGGGCTTGATGGGGGGAGTTTGCCCCTTCTGGTCCTTTGCATTCTGTCATGTGAGGACACAGTGTTCCTCCCCTTATGACACCATCTTGAAAGCAGAGACTGGACAATCACCAGACAATGAATCTGCTGGTGCCTTCATTTTGAACTGCCCAGCCTCCAGAACTGTGAGAAATACATTTCTGTCCTTTATAAATTACCTAGTCTCAGACATTTTGTTATAGCACTACAAATGGACTAAGATACCATTTAAATAAAATTGTGTTCATGGTAAGAAATATATTTTAAAAAGTTATCCAGAAGCCCTGGGTGGGGATGAGGGTACTGCAAGTAAATTATTTAGGGTGCAGTGTTGGAAGAGACATTTATTCTCTTCTTAAGGATGAGTGCCTGCTTAACTATTGTGTCACCTCTGAGTTCTGGCTCTGCAGAAGTCAGAGTGTTGTTGGATGTAAATCCTTTAAAGCAGAGTGGATCAGGAGGAAGAACCAACAGTCAACCAAACACCCAACAGAAAAGACTCTGCCAGGGGCACCCCATACACGTCATATCCTTTCATCTCACAAGTGTCCACAATGGTGACACCATTAATATCATTTTATAACTGAGAACAGTAAGACTTAGAGAGGTTACGGAGCTAGCCCAATAAAAAGAAAGGAAGGAAAGGAAAGAAGATTTTTCGCTTCTTCACCAAATGTTAGTTAAAATAGAATCGATTCCATTTTAAGGATGAGGTCAATGGGGCCAGAGTCCTCATATGTTGTCTGTGTAATTAATAACTTATTATTTTAAATCGTTCATTGCCAAAAAAGGATTTGAAATCACTTGTATTCATTTAGATCTCTAGATCCATCCACCCAACATGACTGAGTAGGCACCTAGTCAGACACAGCAACGAATCAGAGTTTTGTTTTGGAATCTTAGAAGCCAGTGGGGAGACAAATTATTAGCTGGTATTTGAATGAGATGGAGTAAGAGAGATTCCTATACAATCAAGGGAAGAAAGAATTATACCAGAAAACCTAGTCTGAAGATGATTGCCAAAACTTCACAGAATTTAACTCTGTGCTTTACTGGCAGCTGCTAATTTTTTAAATAATTATTTTATTTAACTTTATTCATGTATTTATTGTTTTAATTTAACCATAGCAGGAGAAAGAGAAAGTGAGAAAGCAAGTCACCAGGTCTGGGACGGTTGGCCATGTAGCAGTTCAGCACTCTTAACCACCATGCCACATGCTGGCTCCAACTGGCAGCTGCTACTAACCAATAAAGAGCATTCTTGGGCCCCGCTGTGGTGATGCAGGTGATAGGGTGACTCTGAGTAAGGCTGGTTTGGGTCCCAGCTCAACTGAGCATGCCAGGCATGCCTGTAGTTGCTATCCTGATTGGCTGGGAGACTTCTAGGATTGCAGCATGGCCAGATCCTGTCAAAGATATCTCTCTTTCAGACCAGTGGGTGGTATGGAGGCTGAGGTGGCCAGATCTCACATGGCTGACTGTGTGGTTTGAGTCCTGGATCTAGGAGCTTGAAACTCATACCTGGCATGTATGGATACATGCCCAAAATCCCAAGAGGAGAAGGGAGGAGAAGGGATTATGATAGGTCATGCACTTTCCCTAGCTCTCTCTCTCTGCCTTTTTCTGTGAGCGCACATTCCCTATAGCAAACCTGAAAAAATAACAACAAAAATCCCTCTCTTTTTCTCAAGGAATAAATAAATAATATTAAAATAGAAAAGCATCCCTGCTGGTTCATTGAGAGATGCTTTCCCTAGCATTAAAATATAAGCACAGTTTGTTTCTGAGTGTGTTTGAGTAAATCACACCAACAGCAGCAGAGCCAAGGGTAACCACATAGTAACAGAACTTTCCAGTGTTGACCTAACCCGTACAACTATATCCCAAAGCAGGTCTCATTACAACTCTCTCTTTTCAGAGTGGGAAACTGAGATACAGAAAGTCCATCAACTTGGCCACAGTCATTAAACAGCTGAGCGGATGAGAGCGTGTTTCCAAATGGCCCGTATGCCTTGGCTGCTCCCTTTATAAGACCAAAGCTGCTGCCACAGGATGAAAATCACTTCTTTCTACCAAAGGGATACACAAGTAAGTGACACAGACATTCAAGTTAATTAACTATCTTGTCCCCTGCCCTTTCCTTTCAAAATCAACCCTGTATCTGGGGCCAAATTTCCTAATATCTCCCCCTTTATTAAAGTCATCTCTTCTGAAATGTATAGGAACCCCAGAGAGCTCTGGGTAGGAGCTCCAACAAGGGAGGGCAATGCACATCCTCTCTGGGTGCCAGGAAGCACCTGCAGGATGAGGTAAGACTCTAGTGGAATTATCGAGCACAGAGGTTGTCAAAGTGTGGCCCGGCAGCATCCGTGACACCACCTGGGAGCTCATTAAATGTGCAATTCTCCAGCCCTATCCTAGATCATCTGATTTGGAAAGTGGGGTGGACCAAGCAGCCCTCCAGGGGATTCTGATACCTGCCGAAGTGTGAGACCCGCTGGAGTACATAGGAGATGTCAACTGTGCACGTTGGCACCACCAGGGGAGCTTTCCCAACGACCAATGCCTGGGTCCTACCCAGGTAATTCTAAGTTCATGGGTCTAGGAGATGGCCTGAGTACTTCTTAAATTCCCTGGGTGATTGTGTGGTATAGCCGTGGTTGAAAATCCTGGTTTGGAGAGTCAAAGACTCTAGACTCCTCCCTCAGCTCAACACCTCTGAGTGACAGGTGCTCCAGGTGGGCTCCCCTGGGCTTAAGAGTTTAAAATAGTCATTTCACCCCTGGAATTATTCTCAGCTTGAAGGCTTAGAATGAAGTACTGGAAATCGGGGAGCACTATATCATCAAGAAAGAACCCTGGATTGGAGCCTACTTCAAACTCTGCATATACCACTGACCGGCTATGAGACTTCTCCCATCCTTCATCTGTCACGTATAAAATACAATTGACCTTTGAATAGGCATGGGTACAGTTGCCAATCCCCAAGCAGTAGAAACCCTGTGTACAACTTTTGACTCTCCCAAAGCTTAACGATTAATGTCCTACTGGGACCAGAAGTCTTTCTGATAGCATAGATAGTCAATGAACATGTTTCATATGTTTTATGTATTAATTACTTAGTTTTTCTAACAAAGTAGAAAAAGAAAACACTACTAAGAAAATCATAAGAGAAGATACATTTCCAATACTATAATGCATTTTCCAATATGTTTATTGAAAAAAAAAAAAACCACCACATACATTGTACACGGACCTGTGCAGTTCAAGTGCAGGGCTTTTGGCCTCCGAACTGGTAAAAGGTTGAAGGCCAAGCCTTTTCCCTTTCTCTTTTTTTCTTTTTTAATTTTCTGCATGATGCACGAGTTTTCTGGAAAGTGAGAAAGCATCCCCTGAGGAGAATGATCACACCACAATCCCTTCTCCATTCTCCCCTTTGGAATTTTGGGCATGCATGCATGTGCTCCATGAAGTACTGGAAATCGGGGAGCACTATATCATCAAGAAAGAACCCTGGATTGGAGCCTACTTCAAACTCTGCATATACCACTGACCGGCTATGAGACTTCTCCCATCCTTCATCTGTCACGTATAAAATACAATTGACCTTTGAATAGGCATGGGTACAGTTGCCAATCCCCAAGCAGTAGAAACCCTGTGTACAACTTTTGACTCTCCCAAAGCTTAACGATTAATGTCCTACTGGGACCAGAAGTCTTTCTGATAGCATAGATAGTCAATGAACATGTTTCATATGTTTTATGTATTAATTACTTAGTTTTTCTAACAAAGTAGAAAAAGAAAACACTACTAAGAAAATCATAAGAGAAGATACATTTCCAATACTATAATGCATTTTCCAATATGTTTATTGAAAAAAAAAAAAACCACCACATACATTGTACACGGACCTGTGCAGTTCAAGTGCAGGGCTTTTGGCCTCCGAACTGGTAAAAGGTTGAAGGCCAAGCCTTTTCCCTTTCTCTTTTTTTCTTTTTTAATTTTCTGCATGATGCACGAGTTTTCTGGAAAGTGAGAAAGCATCCCCTGAGGAGAATGATCACACCACAATCCCTTCTCCATTCTCCCCTTTGGAATTTTGGGCATGCATGCATGTGCTCCTGGTGTGCTTTTCAAGCTACTGGATCTGGGACTTGAACTGCAGTCAGCCATGTGGGATCCAGCCATCTTAACCACCACACTAACTAAATGACCTGCTTAATTTTTTTTTTTTTCCTAATTGCCAGAGAGGGCATGCACTCATGTGCATGCGAGAGAGAAAGACAGGAGAAAGAACTCCCCAGTGAGGCATGGTTATGCCACACTCCCATCGTCTCCATTTCTCTGTCTTGTCTGGATTTGGGGCACACACACACACATACGCATGCCTGATTTTTCAGGCTGCTAAGGCTGGGATTCGAATCACAAGTTGCTATGTGAGCTTCACCTCTCTTAACCGCTGGGCTATGGGTTTGGTCCTGGAGCTTATTTTTTCATTACTCTTCTAGACCTCCTCCAATCAGCCTTCACATTCAGAAGCACTTTCCTCTAGCACCTTTGGAATCATTGTCTGCCTAGTATCTGTTCTTCATTTCTTCCCAACTAATAGAACCCTGTTTATATTTAAGACTACAATGAAATATAATTTAAAATTATATTTAAGTTTTAAAATGAAATTAATATACTGACCTTCCCAGACTCCTCTGCAGCTAGAGAGACCATGTGACTTAGTTACAAGTAATGAGAAATAAGTCGTAGACTAGGGCTTCCAGGGAGTTTAAGTAGGAACAGCATCGCTATTATAAGCTTTCTCTTTTAGATCTTCCCTCATTCTTTCTGTCTGGAATGAGGTAGAGAAACCTGGAGATGCAGCAGCCCTCTTACGACCGTGGGTGAATGTCAAAGGGAGTAAAGAAGAGCCTGGGTTTTGATGACTTCCTTGAGTAGCTGCACCAGCCCTAAACTAACCTGCTCTGGGCTCTTGCTATGGGAATGTCTTTGTCTTGGCACTACTAGTAGAAATACTGAGACTGGGTGATTTATAAGAAAATAGAACTTTGGGACCAGCAGTTAGCCTAGCGGACTGTCGCTGGACTCCCATGTAGTTGACCGCAGATTCAGTGGCTTAAACTCACGCCGGGTGCGTGTGTGTGCGTGCCCAAGATCCCGAGAGGAGCATGGAGGAGAAGGGATTGCAGCGTGGCCATCCCCCCTGAGGGGTCATTTCTAGCTTTCTGTCTCTCTGTCTGTCTGGTGAGCACACGCGCCCTATAGTGAAAACCTCTCCAAAAAAAAAAAAAGAAAATAGAACTTTATGTGCAAAACTCACAATTCTAGTGACTGGGAAGTCCAAAGACATCACGAAATGGTGGGAGGTAGAACTCTGAGTTGAGCAGAGCCTGGTGTGTACCCATGCAGTTCCTGCCTGCCTCCTTTCTTCTCACATATACACACCAGGACTCAATCAATCATGGGGGACCGCCCAAATGGCATTATCACACCCAGAAGCCCCACCCTGGGACACCATGAAGGGATTTTTCACTTAATACTTTCACAATACAATTAAGCCCCAACATATGAATCTAACCACTGCCCACCAAGACCAGACTCTAAACTATGAACCTTTGGGGCCAAACCATTATCTAAATCCTAATAGAGAAGAAAACAAAGCCATAATTGGTTAACTGATTGCATTTGGATTTCTTTTATGTGCAGCTAAATGTCACACCTAATAGACTTAAGAGATCATGCATCCTTGGGAACCAGCAGTTAGCATAATGGCTATGTCGCTGGACTCCCACGTAGTCGACTGTGGTTCGCGTCCCGGACCTGGTGGCTTAAAACTCACGCCGGGTGCGTGTGCGTGTGTGCCCAAGATCCCGAGAGGAGAATGGAGGAGAAGGGATTGCAGCGTGACCATCCCCCCGGGGGGGTGATTTCTCGCTTTCTGTCTCTCTCTGTCTGGCGAGCACATGGGCCCTATAGCGAAAACCTCTCCAAAAAAAAAGAGATCATGCATCCTTAAATGAGTGTGTTAATGGTCCCCATAGCAGTTCAGTATTAGCAACAGCAGTGTTCTCAAACTTGAGCGTGCATCAGAATCACACGGAGGGCTTGTGAACCCTCCACGTAGTTGCTGGATCCCAGTCCCAGAGCTGCTGACTCAGTAGGCCTGGGGTGGGATCTGGGACTTCACTTTCACAGTCTAACAAGCTCCCAGGAGATGCTGCCTGCCAGTGCAAGGACCACACACAGAGCCACTGCCCTCCACAATGGGGCTTAAGCTGCTTTAGGGCCCTTGATAAGCTGATCCCACTACTTTTCCAGTCCTGTCTCTAACTCCTCTCTCCAGTCCTTCGCCCAGCTGGCTCCTCATCTTGCAATGCCCTTTCTTCCTGTTCTTCTGCAACCCAAATTCCTCTTGTCTTTAAAGCTCAGTCTTTTCCTCCAGGGCACTTCCTCACGCTCCTTTGAAGAACAGAAGGCTCTTTCCTCTGACTCCCCTGAACTTTGCTTTCATCTGTTCTAGTGTTTAGCCCATACCCTAGCATAAGAGTCCCATGGGGTCCAGACAATGGTATTCAACTCTGGAACCATCCCCTCTTTGACTGGGCTCAGTGCTATAAATACAGAAGTTGCTCAGAGACAGTGAATTGCATGAGAATGCTTTGGATGGAAAAGACCTTCTCTCCCCAATAAGTGTAATAAACATTCCCTAAGTGCATTTTGTGTGCAAGAACCTAGCCTAATGCACCATCTCACTGAGTCCTCACCATGAGGTTTCATTGTCCATGCTATTTTCCTCCTTTTATCGAGGAGGAACCTGGGGCCTGGGGAGTTTCAGTGACATCATATAACTAAGAAGGGGTGGAGGCAGGATTTGAACCAGAGTCCACACAATAGCCATCCATTTATCCTGCCTCTCAAGTATAGAATCCAGACTTGTCAGGTCAGGGACAAAGAAATATTAGCAAGAGAGGTGATCCATTCCTGAATGACTAGGAGGCTAGCAAAATTAATCAAGACCCTTGAGTGGCTGAGAAATGAACTACCTATTAAAACCTGTCTTTAATAAGAAAAATAAAGTTAGGAAATGGGTGCAATTAGTAAGTCATAATAAAAAACAGGTAAAGGGTCACTTAGAAAAATTAAATGCTAGAGAGATACATAAATCAAGAGTCCCGTGGCATGCAAACTGAAAGGGCTCTCCAGAATTAGCTAATGAACTTCAAGAACTCTCGACATCTCCATTCAAAAAGTGAGGCTGGACCACGGGAGCCGGCGAGAGAGGAAAAATGTGGGACTAGACTTGAAAAACCGAAAGAAAACCGATTCCAGCCATTTCCCCCAAGGGAAGTCATAAGTTCCGTTTGTAGGCAAGCCATAGAACAAATTTTATGATTAAAAATTTACGATAAATTTTATGAGTAGAAAATCCAGTAAGCAGCTGGAGGGCAACAGAGACCTGAGCCATAAACTGAATTGGCAGGTTTACGCAGAAGTCATGCCGGGAAACCATAATGCTTTTTTATTCTAACTAATTTGTAATATTAGTGGGAAGAGGGTCCACTGAAGATTTAGTGCTTTTTGATTTTAGAAAGGCCTTTGATTCAGTGTCTCATGAAATCTGACTGGCAAAATTAATTTAAATTGGCATGGACAAGGACCGCGTCAGGGATGGAGTTCCGCGGAAAGGCTATAAACACAGGTGTGATGAATGGGAGCCACAAACTGTAGGGATGAGAGGGCGGGCCCCGGCCCACTGCCGGCGGAGGGGAGCTCAGCAGAAGCAGACACCGGATCACACTGATGATCTCCATGAAGGTGAGGTTAATGGCTGGTCAATTAAATCTGCATGTGTAATTTAGCCAGGGTGACACAAACGCGGGAGAGGGGGAGACCCGAGCGAGACAAAGGACAGAATGAACACCAAAATGAGTGTGTGGTACACAGCAGGATGCCTGATACCTGAAGAAGCACAGCCCACCTGGCAGAAGAAATCCAAGCCCAGCTAAGTGTCTAGAAAGAGCCCCAAAGGATGGGGACACACACGTGACCAAAGTTGCAAGGGGGTGCCAATAGCAGAAATCTGCCTTGCACAAGGGAGACACTTCCCTCACGTGTAGG
>NW_006160041.1:1244228-1267935 GCF_000334495.1 Tupaia belangeri chinensis | reverse complement strand
GATGAGATAGATAGCGATAGCTTTAGGCACACAGTGATCGAGGCCCTGGCCCAATTTCTTTGCCAGTTTTTTACTTTGCCCCCTCCTACATATTAGTGCTGTCCTCAGGCTGACTTTCTTCAATAGTACAAGATGCCTGTCGTGAGTTGAACAGTCGCCCCATGAGAGATAGAGCCATGCCCAGAAACCTGTGAATATGACCTTGTTGAAAGAGTGGCCCTGGGCCAGCCTGCAGCATGGTGGTTAAGGCAGTTGCATCCCACTTGACCAACTGCATGGTTTGAGTCCTGGATCTGGTGACCTCAAAAACATGCCAGGAACATGCGTGCCCATGTCCAAAATCCTAAAAGGAGAGGGATGGAGAAGGGATTGCGGCATGACCATCCTGTATGGGGGATGCCTTCTCACTTAGGGTCTGGAAGGGGAGAGGCTCGGCTGGGGGCTTCACAGTAGTGATGCTGGGCCCAGGAAAGGGCAGCACCTCTTACTTTCTCTGTATTTCTCTCTCGATATCTGTCTCTTTTTCTGGCAAATGCATGCACACTCTGGCAAAAATTTTATAAAAGAGAAAAGAAAGAAAAAGGACTCTTTGCAGATGTAATAAAGACCTTGAATGAGATCATCTTGGATTGGATGGGTGAGCCCTAAATCCAATGGCAAATGTCCTATAACAGAGTAGAAGACCTAGACCCAGGAAGACCATGTGGAGACGAAGGCAGAGATTGGATTGCCTGGAACAACTAGAGGGTGGAAGAGCCAATGAAAGAGTCTCCCCTAGAAACTTTGGAGTGGATGCAGCCTTGCCAATGCTTTGTCTTCAGACATCTATCCTCCAGAACTTAAGAGAATCCATTTCTGTTTTTTGTTTGTAAGAGGTTTTTGCCATAGGGAGCATACACTTGCTGTTCTCTTGGGATTTTGGGCATGCATGCACATGTACCTGGAGTGATTTTTCAAGCCACCAGGTTCAGGACTTGAACCATGGTTGGCCAAGTGGGAGTCCAGCGATTTAACCACTATGCCACCTGTTGATCCTGCATTTCTGTTGTTTTAAGTTACCCCGTTTGTGGTAGCTGGTTATGGACGTCTCAGGAACATAATGCAATGCCTGCTAAAAGTTGTGTGCCTAACGCTCTTGAGCAGGCTGGCTTTGCGTGGCTCTCTGGTGGAGTGAAGAAGTTACTCTCCCATAAGTCCCAAGCAGGTCCCTCTTCACATCTCGCTGGCTGACATTAGCCCAGCCCTGGCCCTGAACCAGTCATGGACAAGGGGTTGAGACCATAGCCACGTGGTTTCCACTCATCTCCTGGGTGAGATGGAGCGATAAACCCTGGCTGCCTCCTGGATGGCGGAGGCTCACCACCTGCATCTCCTCGTAAGGGCGAGCTGGAACAGAGACCATACCACCCAGTGCTGCCTACATGACAAATAGCCTGTGAGGGAGAAAGAAACCTTTCCAGTTCAAGCCACCACAATTGGGGATTGTTTGTTACTGTGGCCTACCTGCCTAATACAGAGGGGGAGATCATCTGGGAGGGCCAGCAGAATTTGGCAGAAAGATGTGCCGGGTAGTCCAGGCAGGCCGAACCACAGGAAAGGGCATGTGTGTACAGGGAAAGCTGCGGCTGCAAATGGACAGACAGGGTTAGAGTAGGACCCAGCAAGGGAGGGATAAAGCTTCCCAGGATGGAGTTAAACACAAAGAAGGAACACAGGTGAGATTAATGGAGGAAGCTGTTGTCAAAAGTCTAGCAGGGGGGCCAGCAGGTGGCTTGCTGGTTAAGGTGTTGGAATTCCCACATAGTCGACCACAGTTTGAGTCCTGGACCTGGCGGCCTGCTTTCTCATTCTCCCTCTGTCTTTTCTCTTTCTCTGGCAAAACTCATGTGAAAACAAATAAATAAATAAATAAAATAATTCTTAAAAAAAAATTCTAGCAGGAGTGAGGAGGACTGGACCCAAAAGAAGGGTAGAGAAGTAGCGACACTGTGGTGTTTGTAGCAGTCCTAACAGTACTGGTAGGAGCAGTGAGTAGTGTTGGTAGTGATAAGACCATGAAAAACCAGGGCTCTTTCCAGAATTAAAATTAAAGTCATTTTTAGCTCTCTCTTTACAGATGTGCACAAATTGCAACCAGAAGCACAAACAAGAACCCATTAGGACCCGTATCAGTCAAAAAGGAAGACCAAACTTGACCTAAAGAGGATTATTATATCGGGCCAGCAAGTGGCATGGAGGTTTAAGATGCTGGATCCCACATAACTGATGGTGTGGTTGTGTCCTGGACCCAGCAGCTTGAAAAATCATGCCAGATGTGCGCACATACATGCCTTAAATCCCGAAGAAACTGAAGGAGAAGGGACTGTAGCATGGCCATCCCCCCCTGGGGGGGGGAGGGTGACTTTTCACTTTCTTTCTTTCTCTCTCTCTGTGTCTTAGTGATGAGCGCATGTGTCTTAAAGCAACAACAACGACAAAAGATACTATACCTCATTTCCATATTAAAAACCAGGCCCTTGAGTGGAGATTTAAGATGCTGATGATACACGTGGTGTGTGAAGATGCATGAATGGCTATTGCACATGGACTGACAAAGACCCTCCTGTTCATGCTATGACCTCACAACTCCCTGCCCCCTATCTAATAAAAGCCCCAGACTTACAGCTTGCAGCAAAACAGTTGGGACCCTTTCTCCCGCCAGCTCCTTTGTGTTCAAGCGTAAGCCCCAGTAAAACCTTGGCTGGGTTTCTCCAACTGTGGGCCTGAGTTCATCTCTATTCTCTTGGGACCAAGAACCCTTGTCCAGTGACAGTAATAGCTACAGCTTAGGAGAGCTTCATTATGTGCCAGGGACTGTGCTCAGTGCCTTATCTTGGCATCCTAGGGGGAAGGAGGGATTATCAGTAAGGGACAGTCAGCCAGCACAGGGAAGTCTTCCCTTATTTGTAGTTTTGCTTTCTATAGTTTCAGTGACCCACAGGAGAGTTCAACAGCCTGTTGAGTGTTGCTTAATTTTGTTTGTTTGTTTTTTATTGCCAGAGGGCATGGGCACTAGCCAGAGAAAGAATGAGACAGAGAAAAAGCAATCCCCAATGGGGACTGGTCATACCACAATCCTTTTCCTCCATTTCTTCATCCTGAAGGTGTTTTTTCAAGCTCCTAGGACCAAGATTCCAACTGTGGACAGCCATATGGGATCCTACTCCCTTAACCAGTAGGCTATGGGGCCATTTCAACAGGATATTTTGAGAGAGAGATAAAGAGAGAGAGAGAGAGACCACATTTATATAACTTTTATACCATCATAATTGTTCCATTTTTACTAGTTATTCTTATAAATCTCTTACTGTGCCTATTTTATAAATTGAACTTTATGATCAATATGTACACACAGGAAAAAGCATATACAAAGAAGTCTTCAGAAAAAGCACCTGTTATCAAAAACTGCACATGCTTTGCTTTTCTTTAGTTTGTTATTGAGCACATGTACATATGTGCTTGCCAGAGAGAATGAGAGAGAGAAAAAAGTCCTGCTCTCATGCTTGGTATGTTTTTCTGACCACTAGGTCCAGGACTTGAACCATGTAGGACCCAACAGCCTAATCACCACTCCACCTGGCTGGTCCTCAATTTTTATTTATTTATTTATTTATTTATTTATTTATTTATTTATTTATTTATTTATTCGTTTATTTTTGAGGGCCAACCAGGTGGCGTAGTGGTTAAGGCCGCTGGATCTCTCAAGTCTGACTGCGTGATTCAAATTCTAGACCCTGCAGCTTGCGAAACATCAGAAGCATTTGGCTATGTGCCTTGAATCCCAAGAGGAGAAATGAAAGAGACAGGATTGAGGCATGGCTAGCTCCCTGGAGAATGCTTTCTCTTTCTCCCTCTGTCTCCGATAAGCATATGTGTCCTATAGCAAAATTTAAAACTATGTATTTTTTAAACCAAGATAAGCTCAGACCTTAAATCCATTTTCCCACAAACTTTTCAAAGTCCCTTGCACAGGGTTTGCTTCTCCCTGCAGTCTTGGACATCCACTGGGGTCTTGGAATGTGCCCCTGCTGGTAAGAGGGATGACTCTACAGCGGAGGTTAGCACCGAGCAGCCCGGCCCTGCACTCTGAGCACCTCTGCTTTCCAGGGCTTCAGAGAAGGAGCACTGCCCGGATGCTAGTGAGTACATTCTCCAAGCTGGTGACCCCCAGCTGGGAGGACGGGTCCTGTGCGGACAAGGCCAACAGGCTCACAGGCTCAGCAGGGCAGCTCTTCCTCTTGAAGGAGAGGGGCTTCTCAGATGCGAGGAGGAAGAGTGTGCTTCTCTTTCCAGGGCAGTGGAGGTGCTGCTGTGGCTTTTGTGCACTGGCAGACCTGAGGAGAGGCACAGCACACCCCGGCGTCCTTCAAAGAGCATGACTTCCACTGAGGTGGAGTGCATGGCTCCAGTGAGAGGCACAACGAGGGCGCCACTGGCTCAGGGTGTGGAGGCATCCTCGGGTGTGAACTGGGGCTGAGCCAGGATCCGGGTGCCTTGAGATGTCAGAAATTCGCTCTTCCTGACCTGTCTCAGCCCTTCCTGGTGTTGGTCTTTCCCCATGTGGTGGCAAGGCTGTCCCTCGGAGTGCCAGGTCCTCCTGGGCTTTGCAGTCAGTGATTCCAGCAAGCTACACTGAGCCACTTTCTCAATGGCTACACTTTCCCCATGTGGTGGCAAGGCTGTCCCTGGCAGTGCCGGGTCCTTCTGGGCTTTGCAGTCAGTGATTCCAGCAAGTTACACTGAGCTGCTTTCTCAATGGCTTCAGCAGAAGTCCCAGCAATGCCCCTCCTTGGCACAGCGAGGGTCAGTGCCACCTCCTGGTGTAGGGTCAGCTTCACCAAAAGGGCATGGACTAAGAGTGGCCAGTAGGTGCTATCTTTGGCTGGGACAGGACTCGAGGTCAAGTGGTTTTTGTGGAAAGTGACCCCAGAAAGCAGCCACAGGAACATGGAGGAGTGTGACAGGGAAGGGAGGGAAGTGACAGAGAAGGAATTAATGAGCAGGTTGTACTACAGCAGTGGGCTTGGCTCCACCCAGGTTCTCTGGGAGAGAGTGTAGACGCAGTCTCGGGTATTTATTCACCAACAGGACGATGTGTCTTTGGCTAAGGACTACTCTTGGGGTGCCAACTCCCCAGCACGTCTCACCGCCTCCTCGCGTGTGAGCTGAGCAGGCATCTGTGGCCAGAGCGAGGCTCCAGGCAGGAGGAGCTCTCTCTAAGAAGTCACCTGTGTGCTTGGGCACTGAGTGCTGAAGGAAAATGGGCAGGCCACTTACACTGTCTGCTGTGGCAGGTCCCTAAAGGAAAATAGGAGGCTGTCACCACAAGGAGAGGACAGGAATGCTGGGCAGGCCTGCAGAGCAGATGTCACTGAAGCCAGGCTATGACAGAATACGTCCTTCGTGTAGAAAGCTGAGCTCTGAACCTACCCCTCAACTCTTCTGTTTCTGAACAGAACATAAATAGATTTCACTGGACACTCAGACCAACTCTAGTCTTAACTTTGGAAATGTTAAGAACTATTTTTCGGAAGGATAACCTGATAAAACCGAAGAGATCACCCCTCCCAAAGAATTCATCCTAGTAAAGGGTGGTGGCAGATCTAAACAAGTTCATCGGTAACAGCAGAATCTCAGACTCCACGAGAGTGGTTCATGGGGGAGAGATTCTTGGGAAGAGGGTCCTTACCTAGCATTAATCCCCCGGGGGAGTCATCTTGTATGACTAATCAGATACAAAATGATAATAGTAATCGTTACCCACCTTGTTCATCTCTTATAATGATCTGGGAGACAGAAAGAAAAAGTACTATCCTCACTTCCAAGAGGAGAAAACTGAGGCTCAGAGGTCACAGAGCAGAGTGGGACTCTAACCTGATGTATCTAATTCCAGTCAGATTCCCCTGTCACCAATCCATGTGACCCAAAGTGCTTGAGGGCTTTCTCCCTCCAATTCAGGTCCAGGTTCCTTTAAGAATTTCTTCATGTAGGTGTCTAGATAGGGGCGCAGTGGTAAAGCATAACACTCAGGAGGCTGAGCCGGACGGGGGAGGGTGTGGGTTCTTGTCCAGAGACCTCCTTGAGCCCATTGGCTGTGCTCATCACCAGGGCTGGCTGAGGCTGAGTGAATTGCAGATTGGGGGTGCTGTCACTCTGTCCCTTTCTGTTTCACTCATGGAGCAAAAAACCTAAACTTTGAAAAGGGCTAGCCAGGTGGTCCCACGTGGTTGACTGAATGGTTCAAGTCCTGGACCCAATGACTTGAAAAATTCACTGGGCACATGTGCGTGCATGGCTAAAATCCTGACGGGAGAATGGAGGAGAAGAGATTGTGGAGTGGTCACCACCAGGGGGTGCCTTCTCATTTCCTTTCCCTTTCTCTCTTCCTCACTCTCTCAGGTGAATGTGCACACCCTATAGCAAATTTTAAATTAATTAATTAAATTTAACAATAATTAAAAAGAAATCATTTCCTTGCGGTGCTAAACTTTCCCAAATCCAGATCCCCACAGAGAATGCTAAGGGGCAGAGTAGAAGGAAAATACAGGAATCAGAAGCGAACCAACGGAGAGGAAGATTTCACAGCAACACCAAAGGGTATTAACGGCCACCCCACCACCAGGAAGGCAGATCAGATATCTCATAGGGTCTCTAAATGCGTTCACTACGCTAGCTGCTGGTCCCCCCTCCACAATTCCTTCTCCACTCTTCTTTCCAGTTTGGGTAGGAGGCGCATGTGCTCAGAATGTTTCTCAAGCTGCCAGGCTGGGGCTCCAACCAGCACAATCGTCCATGTGGATCACCACCACCTGACTGGCCCTCTACTCGTCTTGTTGAATCTTGCTTGAGCTGCTTTTTTTTGGCGGGTGGGGGCAGAAAATCTATTTTTTTCCATCTTCATGATGACCCCATAAGGTAGACACTATTTGAGCTTTGTTCAAGAGTTAAACAGAGGGGCTTCCGGTGCAAAGGTCAGGGTGCTGATGGTGCCAACTGCGCAGAGATCTCCGCTCGTCAAGTGGCTTGGCCACTGCTCCTCCCTGCTCCTCGGCATGGCCCGTGGAGCCGAGCACTACAGATACCTTAAAACTAGGCAGCAGGGCAGGGGAGCACAGCAGCGGGGGCGAGGAAGCAAGATGGGCTCTAAGGCTGAGAGAGAACTGGTAGCCCAAGATGACCATGTACTAAAGGGAGCGGGCCCTCCACATCTGCTTTCCTCTGGAGTCAGATGAATAAAGCTTTCTATTGTGTGGGGGAACAAAAGAAAGGAAAGCTAGAAAAAGAAAAAAAGAAAGAGAGAAAGGAAGGGAAAAACAAAAACAAAAACAAAAAACAAACAAACAAAAAAACACACAGAGGTACCAGAAAGGTGGAGTAACTTGCTCATAGCCACGTTGTAGAAAAATGAGGTTTTAAACTCGGGTCTGTACGTCAGTCTGGTACCAGAATCCATGCTCAGAACTGTTGTTAACCAGTAGCCAAAGAAAAGAGCAATCAGGAAATGAGCTGCCTAATTTAGGTCTTTAACTCTGAGCTTCTCTGACTCTGCCCTGGGAAGGTCACTCTGATGTAGTGTGTCCTCCGGAAAGAGGGAGCCCCAAGGTTCCTGACTGTGGTTAATGGGAGAAGAGATCAAAGCGGTTTCCCCCAAACTTCCCAGCTGGATGACCCAGAGATCCAGAGACTGTGGTGATGGGCTGGGGAAGGTGACAGGAGGGGGACAATGGGAGTGACTACGGAAAGGGGAAGCCTGAGGCAGAAAAGGAACTTCCCACAAACTCCTGGTTGGTCCAGGGCTGGTGCGCCGGGCCCCTTCTCACCCTCTCCAGGGTCTCAGGGAGAAGCTGCCTTGGGCGTCAGGACCCGGGTGGACCAGAATGCTCCCCTTGAAGCCGCTGCCTGCCTCTGCCCCCTCTCTCTCTGGCAGTCCCTTCCTCTCCCTGTCCAGACCCTCCCCAGCCCCCAGCCCCTGATCAGGATGCAGCATCACAATGGGCTGTTTTTAATCCTTCCTAGATCTCTCTTATTTTTTTCCCCCTTTGCTGGGCTTCCTGGGTTGTAATTTTTCCCTCTGTGTCATCCATCACAGACACAACGTCGCTTGTGCAAATTAAAATGCACCTCAGAATAATAAAAAAGGGGCTTTCTTTCCCCCTCCTTTTCCTTCCCAGCAGCAACTCCTCAACACAAAACATTTGTCTCTGGGCCAGAGCAGGAGCATTAACCCTGAGTGTGCCATCGCCAGGCCCATGTAGTCTCTGCAGCCTTGTGCAAGCCGTTGTCAGGTCCTTTTCTGGGGATAGATGAGTCCCGTGTTTCCTCCTCCACGAAGCCCCAGGGATCTTACCAGGTCTTTCTATCCAGGCCCATTTCCATCACAGCAGGTGCAACTGGTATTACACTTACTTTCCCTGTGCCTGCTTTACTCTCCGCCATGAGCACCTTGAGGCAGGAGTTATGCCTTGTTTTGTTCTGTCTCTGAAGTCCCAATACAGAGCCCGGTACCTAATCAATGGGCAGGCGGTAAACCTTCACATGCCTGCATCTGAATGCTCCTGAAAATGCACCCCCCCATATGCTCTCTAATTATAACAGTTATATAGTAAGGGGGCTGGCAGGTGGTGTGTTGGTTAAGGCGCTGGACTCCCATATGGACAATCATGTTTCAAGTAGTCCTTGACCTGGTGGTTTGCTTTTACTCTCCCTCTCTGTCTGTCTGTCTCTCTGGTCAAATAATAATAATAATAATAATAATTAATAAAATTGAATAAAGGCATTCTTAAAAAAGAATTTTTAAAAAGTTATACAGTAGAACTTCTGCTAAGGGGACAATGGAATCTACTTACTTTTTCCTATTACTTCCATTAATTATAACTAGAAATCCTAGATATTTTCTTTTGGTTTCTACACTTCACTTGAACGGATAAAATGATGATACCAAAAAACTACTATTAAGTTATGTGTGTATAATGTAATGCCCACAACAAACACTGACAACACTATGCAAAGAGATACCTCAAAACATTATATATAAAAAATTATTAAAAAATGTTGAAGGGCCAACAGGTGGTGTGGTGGTTAAGGCACTGCATCCTATGTGGCTGACTCCATGGTTTGAGTCCTGGACCCAGCAACTTAAAGAACACACTGGGAAGGAAGAAAAATTTATGTTTCCATTTAAAGAAACAAGCAATAAAATTATTATAACAAATTCAATAGTTTGAAATTTTGAAAGTTGTTCATTAACTGTCAAGAACTATGGAGTATGAGCAAAAATTTATTGATATGCAAAGTAAATCTTAGTGGAAAACTGTAAAAATAAATAAATATATGAAAAAAAGAGAACACATTGGGTGTGTGTGCTTGAGTGTCCAAAAATACTGGGAGAAGAATGAGAAAAAGGGTGTGCAGTGTGACTATCCTCTCTGGTAGGGGTGGGGAGGATAATTTCTCACTTTCCTTCTCACTCTGTCACTCTCTGTCTCTGGAGGGAGAAAAAAAATTGAAGGGAGAAAAATTTTTCAAAACTCAAGAATTCAAAACCCAGAAGATGACAAAAAGAAGAAAACAGAGAGAAGAAAACACACATAGAGAACAAATAGAAAACAAAAATATCATATCATATAAATAATTACATTAAATGTAAACAAACTACATATATCACTTAAAAGACAGATTGGATGAGTAGATAAGAGACACGTAATCCAACTATATACTATCTACAGGAAGCTAATTTTAAATTCAGCAATTCTGAACTAAAAGTAAAAAAGTTGGAAAAGATAGACTTCATAAATTTTAATCTGAAGAAAGTAGAAGTAGATATGTTAATATCAGAGATAAAAAAAATTACCATAGGAGTACATAATGTGAAATAAAAGACTTGAACCACCAAAAAGATGTAGTAATCCTAAATGTGTATGCACCTGATAACAGAGCTGCAGAATATGTAAAGCAAAAGCTGATAAAAACTGAAAAGAGGAATAGAGAAATTTATAATTATACTTGGAAATTTTAATATCCTCTCTCAACAGTTGATAGAAAAACTAAACAGAAAACCATCAACGATATAAAATAACTTAACACCACTCACTTCACAAACCAGAATACACAGTCTTTTCAAATGTTCATGGAACATATGCTAAGATAGACCATATCCTGGGTCATAAAATAAATCTCAACAAATTTAAGAGTCTTAGAGTGTGTTATCTGATTAAAATGGACTAAAACTAGAAACCAATAGCAGAAAGATAACGGGAAAATTTTCAGCTACTTGAAAAGTATATAATACATTTTAACATAGTCCATAGATCAGAAAAGAAACTCTCAAGGGAAAAAATTGAGCTAAACAAAAATAAAAATGTGGTATATTAATGGGACCAGCAGATGGCATAATGGTTATGTCACTGGATTCCCATGTAGTAGTCTTAGTCCTGGACCCAGTGGCTTAAAACTCACGGCAGGTGCATGTGCGTGCGTGCCCAAAGTCCCAGGAGGAGAATGGAGGAGAAGGGATTGCAGTGTGGCCAACCCCCTGGGGGTGATTTCTCCCTTTCTGTCTCTCTGTCTTTCTCTGTCTCTCTGGTGAGTGCACACACCCTATAGCAAAAATCTCTCTCTAAAAAAAAAAAAAGTGGTATATTAAAATGTGCAGTGTGCTGGCCCTGTGCCCTGTGGTGTAGCAGGTAAGCCCTGTGCACAAGCAGCTGGATCCCACGTGGCCAGCCACAGCTCAAATCCCAACCCCAGTGATTCAACATTTGCATGCCAAAAATCCTGATAGGATGGGAAAAAGAGATTGTAGCATGACCACTCTCCACTCCAGGTTTTTTTCTTTTTCTTTTTCTTTTTCTTAATCTTTTTCTCTCTCTGGACAGAATACACACTCTGTGAATATTTTTAAAAAGTTATAAAAAGTTGTAGTATGTAGCTAAAGCCGTGCTCAGAGGAAAATGTACGTGTTACAAAAGTAGAAAATTTCTTTTTTTTGTTTAAGTTTTTGCCATAGGGTGTATGCACTCACCTGAGAGAGACACAGAGAGAGAGAGAGAAAGAGAGAGAGAAAGTGAAAGGGAAAATGAGAAATTATCCCCCAGGGAAATGACCACACCACTGTCCCTTCTCCATTCTCTTGGAATTTTGGGCACACATGCACATGTGCTTGGCGTGATTTTCAAGCTGCCCATCTGGCACTCAAACCTTGTTCGGCCATGTGAAAGTCCAGTGTTTTAACCACTATGCTGCCTGCTAGTCCCAAGTAAAAAAGTTGTAAATTGGGGCCAGCAGATGGCCAAGTGGTTACATCATTGGACTCCTACATGACCGACAGCAGTTTGAGTCCTGAACCGGTGGCTTAAAACTTATGCCTGCAGGAACCAGCAGTTAGCATAATGGCTATGTCGCTGGACTCCCACATAGCTGACCGCGGTTTGCGTCCTGGAACCCAGTGGCTTAGAACTCATGCCGGGCGTGTGTGCGTGCATGCCCAAGATCCCGAGAGGAGAATGGAGGAGAAGGGATTGTGGCGTGACCATCCCCCTGGGGGGTGATTTCTCGCTTTCTGTCTCTATGTCTCTCTCTGTCTGTCTAGCGAGCACACGCACCCTATAGCGAAAAAACCTCTCATAAAAACAAAAAAACAAAAAAACTTATGCCTGCCATGTGTGTACTTGCCCAAGATCCCAGGAGGAGAAGGGATTATGACATGCCCCCCGCCCCCAAGAGGATGATTTCTCACTTCCCCTTTCATGGTCTCTGTCTCTGTCTCTCTCTCTCTCTCTGGTAAGTGCATGTGCCCTATGGGGGAAAAATGTTTTAAATCAATGATCTAAGCCCCCACCTCATGATCCTAGAAAAATAAGATCAAACAAGGTGAAGAAAAAAATAATAAAGAACAGAAACCAATGAAATTGAAAATAGAAACAAATTAAATCAATGGAAAAAAATAGCTGGCTCTTTGAAAATGTCAATAAAATTGACAAACTTCTAGCAAAAAGAGAGAGAGAGAGGGAGAGAGAAAGCACAAATTACCAATATCAGTAGTGGAACAAGGGATACCACTACAGATGCTGCAAGCTTCAAAGGAATAATAACCAAATACAAACACCAGGACAGATGTAAATTTGACAACTTAGATGAAATAAACCCATTCCTCAAAAACTACAAGTTGCCACAACTCACCCATTATGAAATGATTTGAATAACCCTATAGCTTTTTAGGAAATTGAGTTTGTAATTTAAAAATTCCCCAAATAGAAATCTTCAGGTCCAGATAGTTTCACTAGAGGAAGCTAATACATGTTTCAAGAAGAATTTGTACCAATTTTACAGTAATCAAAACGGTGTGCAATTGCCAGAGGGGAGACACGTAGATCAATGAACAGCATAAAAAGCCCAAAAGTAGACTTCCCACAAACATACCCAACTGAAGTTGGTCAAGGATACAGAAGCAATGTAATGGAGAAAATGGACTCCTTTCAATAAATTGTGTTGAAGCAATTGGAGATTCATAGAGAAGAAGAATGAAGAAAGAAAGTGAGGAAGAAAGAAGGAAGAAAATAAAAAAGAAAAAGAAACAAAGTTCAACCTAAATGTCATACCTTCTACAAATCAACTCAAAGTGAATCATAGCCTTAAGTACAAACTAAAACTACAGAAATTTTAGATGATAGTATAGGAGAAGATCTTCAGGACCTAGGGTTAGGCAAAGGATTCTTAGACTTGATACCAAAAGCATAATCCACGAAAGAAAAAAAATAATACATTAAACTTTATTAAAATTAGAACTCTGTTCTGTGGAAGACTTTGAAGAGAATGAAGAGATAAGCACAGCCTGGGGGAAGAGGAAGGATATTTAAAAACCACATATGTGACAAAGGTCCAGAGTTCAGAATATGTAAAGAACTTTCACTTGGGACTGGCCCCGTAGTACAGTGATTAAGTACAGTGTGTAGGGAGTCAGATCCTACATGGCTGACAACGGTTTGAGTCCTAGTCTTAGCTTCTTGAAAAACACACCAGGTGCACGTGCATGTGTGCCCCAAATCCTGATAGGATGGAGAAATGGAGGGAAAAGGACTGCAATGTGACCATGCCCCACTGGGGTTACGCTCTCTCTCTCTGGAAGAAAAAATGCAAAAGATAGATTTTACCAGTGAGAATATACAACTAGCAAAGGAATGTGCGAAAAGATGTTCAACATCATTTACTTTAGGGAAATGTGAACTAAAATCATAATGAGATGTCATTACATAACAATCAGAATGACTAAAATAAAAATTAGTGACAACTCCAAATGCTACAAGAGGGTGCTGAGAAACCAAATCTTTCATACATTGCTTATAGAAATGTGAATTAGTAGAGCCACTCTGGAGGAAAGTTTGGTGGTATCTTTAAAAACTAAATATACAACTATCATATGGCCCAGAAATGTATTGATCCCAGAGAAACAGTTATGCTCACACAAAAACCTTTATATGGATGTTTATAACAGCTTTATTCATAATAGTAAAAAACTAGAGACAGCCTACTTGTCTTATTATTTTTTTTAATAAGAGAGATTTTTGCTACAGGGCACATACACTTGCCAGAGAGACAAAAAGACAGAAAGTGAGAAATCAACATTCTCAGGGGATGGTGGTGGCCACATTGCAATCCCCTCTCCTCCACTCTCCTCTCAAGATTTTGGGCACGCGTGCACTTGCACCCAGCATGAGTTTAAGCCACCAGGTCTGGGATGCAAACCGCAATTGACTATGAGGGAGTACAGTGATGTAACCATTAGGCCATCTGCTCGTCCCTAGATATCTTTCAAAAAGTTAAACAAACTGTGGTACATCTATGTTATAGCGCATTACTCAGTAATAAAAATAAGTATAGCATTTTAATTTTTATTTTTTTATTTTTATTTTTATTTATTTATTTATTTTTTTTTTGGAGAGATTTTCACTGTAGGGCGCGTGCGCTCGCCAGACAGACAGAGAGAGACATAGAGACAGAAAGCGAGAAATCACCCCCCAGGGGGGATGGTCACGCCGCAATCCCTTCTCCTCCATTCTCCTCTCGGGATCTTGGGCACGCACGCACATGCGCCCGGCGTGAGCTTTAAGCCACCGGGTCCGGGACACGAACCGTGGTCGACTACGTGGGAGTCCAGCGACATAGCCATTACGCTAACTGCTGGTTCCCTTAATTTTTATTTTTTGAATACAGAAAAATGGGTGAATAAACCTCCAGAGAATTGTCAAATTAAAAAAAAAAACTATTCCAGAAGATTGCATATACGTATTATTCCATTCCTATAACTTTTTTTTAATGACAAAATCATAGAAATGAGAACAGATTAGTGAATGCTGGGGGTTAAGAATGGTTGGAGCTGGGAAGTGGGTGTGGCTAAAAAAGAGCAAGATGAGAGAGCCTTGGGGGGATAGATGAGTTTTGTATCTTGACTGTATCATTCTCAACAATTCCATTTTGTCATTATACTCTTTCACAGGATGGTACAATTTGGAGAAGCTAGGTAAGACAGAAATATACAAGATTTCTGTTTTATTTCTTACAAATATATCTGAATCTATAATTATCTTAAATTACAAGTGCACATAGGGAGAGACAGAAGGAACAGCAGGGAGGCCCAGGCTGCTCAGCCATAGCTCATTGGGGATACCCTGTCCAGCCTGCTGCAGGAGAGGAAAAAGGGAAGAAGGCTGTCTTTCCTCTGTCCTTCAGGAACCTACACCTGGTTCCTGCAACCCCAGAGACAGAAGGGAGGAGCTGCTGCCCCATGTGTGCTGATGGTGTTCTGTCCCTCACCCACCCAAGAACAAGGAGACCAGGCCACTGGGCATGAGCTCATCAGAGTCCCCTACCCAGTCTGCTGTGTGGTAGGAGGGGCTGCTCTGGCCCGAGCAGCACAAAGTGTTACACCACCTTACATTCTACCTATCCAGATCCACCTCCATCCACACTGGGAGCAGAAAGATTTGGGTATGCAGGAACCAGACACCTAAAGACAGGAGACTCTGGGGGTATTTACACCCCACAAACCCTCTAACAGTAAAAGGAAAGAAACTCCTCTCTGAAAACCTGAATCCAAAACCCCTTCTGTGGATTCCACACTCTCACCCACAGTAGAGGAAGGAAACTGGCATAGAGGTAGCGCACACCATAGGGAAGTGCATGAGCACATGGCTGCTGAAACGTACTCCCTGGAAGAAGGACGGAATCAGTGTATCAGATGACTCAAACTCAAAGTAGAGCCCCAAGAAATAGGAGAAAGCTTGGAAATATCTCCCCCACAAGAAACAGAATAACTCCTCACTAGCAATGGATAAAACAACAACAGATCACAGAATGTCAGAAAAAGAATTCGATATATTCATTGTAAGAAAAGTCAATGAGATGCAAGAGAAAACAGACAACCAATTTCAGGAAATAAGAAAATCCTTTCACATCTTGAAAGAGGAACTCCATAAAAAAGTAAACATATTGAAAAAGAATCAAACAGAACTTCTGGAGATAATGAATACAATGCAGGAAATAAAAATCTCCCTTGAAAGTATCAACAGCAGATTAGATCACCCCAAATAATCTCTGACCTTGAAGACAAAACCTCTGATTTAATCCAAGCAACCAAAAATAATAAAAGACTAACTATTAAAAGTCAATATAACAGGGACCAGTACTTGGCATAATGGCTATGTTGCTGGACTCTCATGTAGTTGACTGCGGTTCAACTCCCAGACCCAGTGGCTTTAACTCACGCCGGGTACATGTGTGTGCGTGCCCAAGATCCCGAGAGGAGGAGAAGGGATTACGGCATAGGTATCCCCCCTAGGGGGTGATTTCTTGCTTTCTGTCTGTCTCTCTCTGTCTTTCTGGTGAGCGCACACGCCCTATAGCAAAAACCTCTCAAAAAAAAATCAATATAACACACACAAAATCCTAGACATTATTAAATAGTCTAATAATCACATAATAGATTTTCCAGAAGGCAAAGAGACAGGTGAAAGAATAGAAAATCTCTTTTATACTGTTAATGTATTAGCTGAAAACTTTCTAAATTTAGAGCTGCATGTGGACATCCAAATCCAGGAAATATAAAGGACACCAAGCAGATATACAATAACATAAGAATATCCTCTCCAAGGAGTATCATAGTCAAATTGATAGATATTAAAGGTAAAGACACTATTCTAGAAATGGCAAGAGAGAAATGCCGAACTACTTACAAACATTACTCCATTAGACTAGCATTGGATCTCTCTACTGAAACAATGCAGGCAAGGAAAGAAATGCTGAAAGAGAAACATTTTTTGCCAAGAGTACTATACCCAGCAAGATTATCCTTCAAAGGAGAAGGAGAAATAAAATCATTTCCGGATAAACAAATGCTGAAAGAATTCACCAAAACTAAACTAGCTCTTTAGTACATACTTAAGGGAATACTATACCAGGAAAACCAAAGGGCAATAAATAAAAGAGAACATAACACAACTAGAAAAAAAAATAAGCCCATACATATTGATAAAAACATTGAATGTCAGGATTAAATTTTCCAACTAAAAGGCTAAAAATGTTGATTGTACTGTTATACACAACAGGTTTAAGTACAAATTCACCAATAATTTGATAGACAATTGTCTCCACAAGTTTCAATTGATATATTTATTATAACCATTACCCATTGTGGTTTGAATCTCACACTTGGCAGCTTGAAAAACACCCTGAGAACATACGTGTGTATGTCCAAGATCCAGAGAGAAGAATGGAAGAGGAAAAGGAACTGTGGTTCCTTGGGGGTTCTTTCTCACCTTCTCTCTCTGTCTCTCTCTGATGAGTGCATATGTACTATAACGAAACTAAAAAAGAAAAAAAAGGAAAGAAAGAAAGAGAGAAAGAAAGCAATGGTTCTTTCTTGATGGTTCACTCATTAGCAGCAATAACAGAAGCTAGAAGACAGTGATAGCCTTATCTTCAATATTCAAAGAAAACAATGATTGACCTAAAATCTCTACCCAGCAAAACTCTCTCTCTCTCTTTTTTTTAAAAAGATTTTTGTCACAAGACATATGCACACAGTGGAGAGAGACAGAGACATAGGGAGAGGGAAAGTGAGAAATCACCCCCAGGATGATGGCCGTGCCACAATCAGTTCACCTCCATTCTCTTCTCAGAGTTTTGGACATGCACACACATGCACCCAGTGTGTGTTTCAAGCCATCAGGTTGAGGATTCGAACCACATACTTGGCCATGTGAGATTCAGTGCCTTAACTACCACACTACCTGTTGAACTACCAAAATTATTTTTCAAGATCTAAAATTCAGTAAGACATATTTGTAGGAATAAATAAAAACTGAGTTTACCTCCAATTAGTTTTATTTTATTGCCAGAGAGAGATAGAGAGGGAGAGAGGAAGAAATTACCCCACAATGGGATGTGGTCACACCACAATCTCTTCTCCTCCATTTCTCCATCCTCTTAGGATTTGGGGCATGTACACTCATGAAAGCCACCATGACCAGGATTCGAACTGTGGTCAGTCATGTAAGATTTAGCTCCTATAACCATTAAGCTACAGGGAGGGCCCTCCAATAGATATTTAATTGTCTACAATGTGTTAAACATTTGTATGAATTGTCACAGTCTTATGAGGTAAGCATACAATTTACATGTTACATGTGGGAAAACTGAGACTCAGAAAGGCTAAGAGACTTTCCCAGATCCTTCTGATTCCATGCTCCTTCCCCTACATCAGTGATATACATCTTTGACTGTTAGTAGGCTTTCCAGGATCCTTCTATTTTGAGACTTGATTCAGGATGGACATTTTGAAGATAGGAGACTCCCTATTTAGAAAGAAGGAGCATCAAGATCTCATAGCTCAGCAGTTTGCCACTTCTACCCAACAAGTCTTGTCAAGTGTATACAACCAAGTGATAAGGGGAGTTTGGGAAGGAAGATATTTCTACACATGGTGGTGTTCTGTGTGATGCCATGCAGGGAGGATTCTGGGAAGAGCAGCCTAGTTCTATTATCTTTCTCCCTTTCCTTTCCCTGCTTGTCCTCTTGCATTCACTTTGCAGGTATAATGCTCTACATATTATATAGTGCTTCCAGCTCTTCTTTTCCATCGTTCTGGCTAGCTGGACCACTCTTGTGTTGGTGAATCTCCAGAACCACAAAGATCATTCAAACGGCCTACAACAGGCAGGAAGAGTTAGTGTGCTTAGCATACTTCAGAAAACAGAGTTCTCCCCAACTGCTGTGGAACCCCATCAGTCTTTGAAATATTTGCCTTGTGATCTTACTTAAGGTCTTATTTTTCAGAGTCTCCACTTTTGAATCACCCTTCCCATTCTTGAATCATTTATTTCTCCATCTCTGCATTCTCTTTCCAGTAACTTTAGGGCATGAGCTGAGCTTCAGTTTATCTCCTATACTATGCATGGTTTATGATATTTACCAAGGTTACTATCTCTGGATAGGACAGACCTATGTAATACATGACCTAGTGCTCACCCTACTCATTTCCCCAGTGAACCAAGGATGAGTTCCTTATCCCAATACCCTACATGCCCTAGTGACCTATGACTTGGTGGCCAAACTTGAAAAGATAGGCTGACATTGTCAGATACCGCTGGGAATTTTGGAAGCAGTGGTGGGGAGGTGAGGTTGACCCGGTGAGGCTATAAAATTGAGCTTGTTGGTGAAGCTGGAGCTAAGAATTCCTGATGCTAAAGTTGAGCTGTTGGCCATGTAAAAGTCAAGAAGACAGGAAAAGAAGAGAATGGGGAGAGGATAGGAACGGAGACGTGAGATAAAGGGGAAGAGATAACACATTATCATACACACAATTCACTGAGAGATGGGGAAAATTAGGCTCCAGATTCTGAAAATTGCCAGTATTTCCTTGGAGATACTTGCGATTCCCCAATGTCTTAATCATTTGAGTCTACCTTTTGCATGTTTATGATACTTTCCAATCAAAATTCTTTTCACATTATTCCATGCAACCTTGAAAAACCTTAATTTACTCATCTGTAAAATGAGAACGGTAGTTGTAATATCATTTACCCTGCAGGATTGCTATGAAATTAATTAGCAAATATCCAGCAGATCACCCCCAATATGTATACTACCTGAAGTTTACTCTCTTCTTCTCCATCCTGTCCCCATTCCCACTGGAAACATAATGCCATGTTCTAGAACCGGCACCAAGAGACAAAAATGCCAAAGTAAAATGACTGTCACAGTCATTACCTAGCCAAGGTCTTCCCAGTTCCCAGTGAAAGAAATAAAGTCAAATAAAACACCTTTAAAAAGCAAACATGGAGGCCAGCAATTGGTGTAATGGCTATATTGCTGGACTCCCATGTAGTCGACCAAGGTTCGAGTCTCAGACCTGGTGGCTTAAACTCACACTGGGCACATGTGCATGCATGCCCAAGATCCCGAGAGGAGAATGGAGGAGAAGGGATTGCGGTGTGACCATCCCCCCAGGGGGTGATTTCTTGTTTTCTGTCTCTCTCTGTCTTTCTGGTGAGTGCACAGGCCCTATATAAAAAACCTCTCCAAAAGAAAAATAATAATAACAAACAGGTAGCTTTTCTGTGATAAGAGAGAAAAAGGAGGTGGTGGAAGACAGGGTTACATGGTGCATTAGAATAATATGATTATTCAGCAACACTCTAATTAGGCTTAATGAAGAGTAATGGGTGCGAGAGAAGGCCTGGAACATTTGGTTTTATGTGATATATGTAACCCCAAGCAGGGAAGCACATGGACTCCACATCAGGATCCCAGGGCTCAGAGACTGGAACAAGATGCAACTTGGGTCAGTTGGTATCCAACCATAGCCCCTGACATGTATGGTTGATAGGATTGGTTGTGTGGAGAACCATGCACACACCCATGGCAAGTGAGAGGTGGAGACTAGCAGAGGGTGCACTGTGAGTACCGTGGAAGGAAAGCTGGTAGGTGGCTCAGGTATAATACTGTGTAAGGTGTCACCCCCCCCCCCATGGGATATGTTTATCTCAGGGTACACAAGAATTAAGAATGTGGCAAGGGGCAAGCAGGGCCAGATTCATTTAGTGGGTAAATACCTATGAATTTTAGCAGTCTTAAGTAACTGGCTGTATAAAAGAGAAGAAAATTACTCAGCCCTTCTGTTGCTGCCTGAGGGATGGGTGGTCTGCAGTGATCCTACCATGGCCTTCACATTTACTGAGCGCATGTCTTCCTACTGGTTGTTGAGCTGGATTCCCAATTACCAATGTGATGGCCTCCCCCCTTTCCTTCATTATTTTCTTCCTTCCTTTATCTGGGTGAAAGAGTGGCTGGTCAGGGTGGGGTCAGCATGGGCAGTGAACTGGGCCAGTGTGAGGAAAGAAAGATGCAATATAATTTAGATTAAGTTCTTGGAGCCCTATGGGCTAGGTAGGAGTGTCATTTGGGACAGTCTATGTTATGCTGGTTAAAAGGAAAATCAAAAGTTTACTATGACAAAGGCTTATTTTTTATTCATCCGACATGTTGTTCACAGTTCAGCTGGGGGCTCCAGTCAGTGTTGTTTTGACTCCTGGACTCCAACTGATGGAGCAGCTGATTGCTAGCATTTGCCAGCTGAGAGGGAGAGAGCACTGGGAACTGAATTCTTCAGCCTAGAAGTGACACTTCTCATAACTCATTGACCACAATAAAATGATCCTCATCCAACTGCAAGGGTCAAGAGTCAGGGAATGCAGACCTACTATGTGCCCAGAATATGGAAAGTTAAACACATCTGATGAGCATCACTGATGAGGTTAAGAGGTTTGGTGATCCAAAGTCCATGAGTCATGAACTTTCCAGACTGGTGACCATTAACTACTCCATCACCAACTATTTGCTGAGGACCTATTCTCAGTACATCACTGGGGTGAGTTCTGAGAATACAGATATATAAGCCATGACTCATGATTCCAAAGACTTTAAGGATTTGTATGGCAGGCAGAGAAGTAAAAAACTAATTGACACCCATCATTGTAGGTGCTATGATTAAACAAAAGCAGGTGCAGTAGAAACATAAGATCCAGACTGAGAAGTATGAGTAGGCTTTTTTGTTTGTTTGTTTTAGATTTTTGCTGTAGGGTGCATGTGCTCACTGAAGAGAGACAAAGAAGTGAGTGACCATCCACCAGCAGGGATGGCCCTGTCACAATCCCTTCTCCATTCTCCTTTCAGCATTTTGGGCACACACACACACACACACACAGGAGCCCAGCATGTGGGGTTTTTTGGAGAGGTTTTCGCTATAGGGCGCGTGTGCTCACCAGACAGAGAGCCATAGGGAGAGAAAGTGAGAAATCATCCCCCAGAGGGGATGGTCACGCCACAATCCCTCCTCCTCCATTCTCCTCTTGGGATCTTGGGCACGCACATGCGCCCAGCATGAGTTTTAAGCCACCGGGTCCGGGACGCGAACTGCGGTCGACTACATGGGAGTCCAGCGACATAGCCATTATGCTAACTGCTGGTTCTCCCCAGCATGTTTTTAAGCCTTAGGATCCAGGATCAAGCTGGGGGGTGGGCCACGTGGGATCCAATGCCTTAACTACCAGGCCATCTGTTGGCCTCGTTTGTTTTTAAGTTTATTTTGTTAAGTAAGTTTTGTTTTTAAGTTTATTTTTTTAAGTTTGTTCTTAAGTTTATTTATTCATGACAGAGTTTATGTGTATACATGTGGGGGAGAGAGGAGGAAAAGAGAGAGAGAGAGAGAGAGAGAAGCACCCTCCACAAGTTATGATCATGCCACAATCTCCTTCCTCCACGCCTCCAGCCCATCAGATCATCAGATACTGGGCACTCACACATGCATGATGTTTTTTCAGGCTGACCAGTTCTCATTTGCCTTGTGTGATCTAGTTTCTCTGAAGTAGTACATTGCCACAGCATCTTGGGGCTGGCCCTGGGCAGACTTGTTGAAGAAAATGATTATGACCCAGGCAGTGACAATGGGATGAATAGCAATAAACAGAAGAAAGTGTTATTAAACTGCCTATCAAATAGATGGGACTGGTTGACCAGTTGGACAAGATGAGCATGTCGTAAAAGACAAACCTGAACTTGTGTCATACTTTGTTTATATACAAGCCTGCTCCGTATTTGTATTTTCATTATTTTCTAGAACAAAGTAGGACATAAAACTATCATTCAATCAACCAATACTTGCTATTTGCTGGCTCTGCACTAAACACAGAAGATTCAACAGGAATCAAGATCAGTTCAGGTCTGGAGGAGCTCGGAGTCTCAAGTGGGGTTCCTAACCCATCTCTGTGAGAAAGGGCACTGTGGCTTGTTGGGGGTGGGGGGAGTGGGAGCTGGGAGGACTGGGAAGCTCCAGGCTTCACTGCACAAATGTTGCCCAAGTTCATTCATTCCAGTTGCATATTCACAAAGTTCATCAAATCTGTGTCCCACCTATATTGTCTTTTACTTAATATTTTTATTTAGACTAACTTGCTTTTAAGCCTATGTGTCTAATTTAGCCTCTTCCTAAACAAAATAGCTGTCAGATCATATATTTGGGTATGTTAGTCATATTTTTCCTAATGTACATGAATAAAGTACCACAAAATGAAATTTTAAAACATCAAGTGTAACCAAAAAACATCTTACAAACACATTTTAAGAAACACTGTTCATAAGGAAGACCTAGACCTAGATAAAGTCCAAAATTGTATTCTTTTTCAGGCTTGCTCTCTTGCTGGCTAAATGATCTCCTTTTGTCATTCTTATATCCAAATGCTATAAGCAAAGATGAATCGCCTGAACTCTCTGATTGTTCAAATTAATTTTTTCTAGCTATCCAAGGCTTCAGACATTCAATAATACACTTGTTTAAAGTTTCACTCTATAAACCTAAGGAGGGTACCCAATGGCTACTTCCCTACTGATTTGTTGCATGCTATCAGTCACACAGTGTTGAATCAAGTATAGTTATTGAGGTTATATGGACTGCTGACTTACCTGGCCCCACCTGCTAGCATGGGGTTATGGTCTGAATGATGGATTGTCTCCAAAGGTTTGTGTTTTGGAGTTTCGTCTTGATGAGCAGTGGTTGAGTATTCCCCAAGGTTCATGTGTTGGGACTTGGATTGTACCATGAAAATGGCAAGTAAAAAATGTAATTCCTTCATAGTGTCCCAGGGTGGGGCCTTGGAGTGTAATAATATCATTAGGGCAGGGACCCCATGATGGGATTCTGGTGTGTATATAGGGGGAGGAAATGAGGAAGGCAGAAGCCACATAAATACAGATCATGCCTTGTTCTGCCCCAAAACTCCGCCTTTCACCATTTTGTCATGCCTTTGGACTTGACAGCCACCAGAATTACGAGTTTTGTGAGTATACTTCCATTTTCTTTATAAATCACCTAGTCTCATGTTCTTCTGTTAACCATGCAAAAATGGACTAAGACAAATGGAGAGCATCATTCATTTACAGGGGCCACACATCTCTGGTCACGGACAAAGAGGAACTTGCTTCATGTGAAATACTAGGTGTCATTGACATACAGCGTATGTTCTTAGGGGGACTTCAAAATTCTCTCCGAATTCTCCAAAGGATCCCCAGTTGCTGGGTATGTATCGTTTTATCACAGGAAGCAAGCAGTGAAATTCAGCAG
>NW_006160041.1:1233325-1243990 GCF_000334495.1 Tupaia belangeri chinensis | reverse complement strand
GTGAAAGTCAGCAGGATTGTTCTCTGACTTTGTATTCAAAGCAAAACCAGGAGGTATCTTGTTTGACAAGTCTGCTGGTGCTATTTCCAGACACTTCTTGGATTTAGGATTCTAATAAAGTTCTTCAAGGTCATTTATTGCATCAGACATTGGTGCTGGATAAAAGGGGATTTTACTAGAGTAACGCTGGATAGTTCAGAAGTTGAGAAGTCATAGACAATTTGACCTTGGGGAGGACAGAAACCTGGGTAGCTGGCTAACTAGAACCATAGAGATTCTGTAGGAGGCTGCCTTCATGTGACCCTTTTCCACCTTCTGATTGGTGAGGTCAGGTCCTGGCCCCATTCCTTGTGAGGGGAAAGACCATATGACCGACAGCCTCACTACTACCACATGGAAAGGGAATAAAGAAGTGGAGCCCTGTTACTATAAAGACAGAAAGGGGATTCTGGGCTTGAGAAGCCCGCAGATGTCCGTCAAGTTGTACAGATATAACAGAATTTAAAAACTAGATGATAACTTAGAATTTATTTTCTGAACCCAACAAGTCAGGGATTAAGATATCAATATCCAGAGAGGGTCCCTGACTCTTCCACAGCAAAGCTGAGCCCCAAGTTCAGGCAGGTTCACTGACTCTCAGGGTAGGACATCTGCTTTGTACTTCATCTGCCTTCAAACCAAGAAAATATGCAAAAGCTAAGTCTCTGGGACCTTTTCATCACCTGCAGCAGTTGTGTCTCAGTTTGCTTATCCTCAGCACACCTTTACTTTAATATTTTAATGCTCCATGAAAGAGGGTGGGACAAACCCCCTCAAGACAAGTGGAAGCCAATCCCATCTGGTTGACCCCAGGCATGGAAGAGACCAGTAGAGTCATTTGAGACCACTATTTCCTCAGGGACACTAAAAAGCACAGCTGGCTCAGGTCGACTTCCCTTCCTCTCGCCAACCCCAGGGTACCCATCGATACACAGTTTCCGAAGACATCCCAAGGAAGATGGATTGTGCTGTTGACTCAGAGCAGAAGGGGGCCGAGAGGCTATGCCTCTTTCAACAGCAAGGTGCTGTCTGGTGCCCGCGTCTGGCAACGTGCTGGCTTCATTGCTCTGACAGCATGAAGGATGTCTGGTTTTGTTCTCAGTGCTGTTATCATTTATCATCCTCTTGTAAGAGCTGGCACCCTCCGCCTGTTCCCCTTCCTCCTCACCCTCACCCAACCCCACCTTCGATCCAACCTCCCTATTCTGCTTGGTCCCCCTGCCACGGAGGGGAACCCTCTTATATTTACCCCAGAGGAAGTTCTCCTGCATTGGTTACTGAAAGCCCAAGATGGTCCTAATTGAATTCAACTCATAAACGTTTGCTGAATAATTTCTCTAGGCAAAGTACTGTGTTTGAGGCTGTGGATACAAGAACATGTGTAGGACAAGTCCCTGCCTTCAAGGAACTTGGATTCAAGCAAGGAAATTGCTATGAAATTCTGGTCAGGCAAATATAAAAGACAAAACGGGCGTGCCCAGAGAGTTAGGGAGAAGAGCCACATGTTTGGAGAGGCAGAAAAGGCAGCACAGATGGCTCAGCAGGGCAATCATGGAACACGGTGGAAGACAGAGGCATGGGTAAGGAGAGTGGGTGAGGAAACCAAACATCAAATATCTTGGGGACAAAGGCTGAGAACAGAAAGAGATGAAGTCATAGCTGGAATAGGAACGGTAGTATTTGAGCTGGTTTGAAGGTGAAAGGGAAGGAGTCAACACAATGGCAAGATTGAAGGTACAAGGGGAGGAAATTATTATAGAGCAAAGCCACGAAAGGGGTTGGTGAGGCAGGGTCAAGACAAGGGGGAGCAGGCTAGTCAGATGGCATGGTAGTTAAGGCATCTGGATCTCACATTACTGACTGAGTGGTTCGAGTCCCAGATCAAGTGGCTAGAAAAATCATGCTGGACACATGTGCAGACATGCCTAAAATCCTGCAAGGAAAATGAAGAAGGGATTATGACATGGCCCTCCCCCTCTGTGGGGTGCCCTCTTACTTTCCCTGTCTCTGTCTCCAGCAAGTGCACATCCCCTACAACAAAAATTTTAAAAAAATTTTAAATTTAAAAAAGACAAGGGGAAGGGCTACCTATGAAAAGAAACCAGAATACTTTTTCTAAAGAAAAGTTTATTAAACAAAAGGCAAGGTATGCAGGACATAAGAATTGGAAAATTATTTGCTGAGAACGTGTATGTTGATGTGCTTGATTGAGCCAATGCACAGTGTATTTTGGATGGAAAATTCATTTGTGTGTTGTGATGGTGTATAGTGAATTAATGTAGAGAATGAATAAATTTTAAAAAAAACATAGAAAAATTAAAATTTAAATTTAAAAAAGTTTATTTATTTCTTCCACACATGAAATAAAAAGAATGAGAGAGAGTGAGAGAGAGAGAGACAGCACTCCCAAGAGGGTCTTGATGCTGCATTCCATCCCCACCCATCAGCTGGATCATGGGCAAGCGTGTGCCCAGAATACCCAGAGAGGTCTCTGAACTTGAACCAAGAAGCTTCCCTTGAGGGTCAGCCTTGCAGAACATCATGTTTTACTGTTACACCACAACCTGGCACCTCATATGAACAGATCTTATTTCAAGAACAGAGAAAAGGCAGAAAGTTGTGTGTGACATGGGAGGCTCCATCTTGTGTGACTCAGGAGGTGAAGTTACCTGTTGAGGGATGGGGTGGCTCTGGGACCTTAAGATTACTGGAGGTTGGGATATTCACCGAGGAACTACCGAGAAGTAAGAGCTATCCAACACTGAGGCCCCTGCTGAGTTTCAATGTCACCCTGGGGCCTTTGCCCATGCTTCCTGTTTAGAACATACTGGCACCTACCCTTTACATGGCTAGCCTTTTCTCATTTTCTCAGCTCTTTCCTTATTCCTTTCTAGCATTTACATTTGCAAATGACTTTATGAGCTTGTTTCCCTCTTCTTTTTTCTCTATCTTGCCCAACTAGTGTGTAAGCTCCAGGGAACCAGAGACTGCATCTGTCTTGTTGATTACTGTAGCTTCAGTGTCTAGTCATGTGTCAGACACATAGCAGGAATTCAGTGAATTGTTCAGTGCAGGAATGAATATTGAAGAACTAGTATTTATGCTGGTGCTAGACAGCTAAGTTGAGCAGTTTTCTCTAGGGTTTGGGGACTACAGGAGACCTCCAACAGAAGGACAACTGTGTAGAAATTCAGGGTCTTCATGTGTAGTTACTGAAATGTTTGACAATGAGGAAGTTAGAAGAAAGCCAAGATTAGGGATAGTGCCTTGGGAACTGGATCCCACATGGCTGGCCGTGGTTCAAATCTTGGCCTCAGCAGCTCATAGAACAAATGAGAGAACCAGCAGATAGCATAATGGCTATGTAGCTGGACTCCCATGTAGTCGACCGTGGTTCGAGTCCTGGGCCCAGTGGCTTACACTCATGCTGGGCACATATGTGTGTGTGCCCAAGATCCTGAGAGGAGAAAGGAGGAGAAGGGATTGTAGCATGGCCATCCTCCCTGGGGGATGATTTCTCACTTTCTGTCTCTGTCTTTCTGGCGAGCGCATGCACCCTATAGCTAAAACCTCTCAAAACAAAAACAAAAACAAAAACACATCATATACACCTATGCTTGTGTGCCTGAAACCCTGATAGGCTGCTACAGTGAACCAGCATGGGCAGAGAAGGGGCTGAGGTGGAGTTCCACATAGACATCTCCAGAAGACATTTTGGACTTGCCTGGTGGTCTGCAGTCTTTTTTGGGGGGGTCTCAAGGTATCATGGCTGCCCATCTCTGGTCTCTGCATCTTTTTTATTCTTGACCCTCAGGCCTAAGTAAGTAATCGTTGGAAGCATTGTCATCACCGTTACTAACAAACACGTAGTAGAGCTATAAAAGTTGGAAAGGTGGGATTATGAATCAAACGAAGAAATTGGGAAACAAAATCTCTTTGTATGTCTGTAGAAAGTTTGGCATCTATGTACTGAGCTAGCTGATGGGAATGCAAACTGTACACCTAAAAAAGAAGTGCACAGTAGCAAGGACACCCCTTCCTCCTCCCACTCATACTTGGCACCTTATATATTTTGATATACAAAGATGCCCACTTTGTAAATGGATGGCGCTCCCAGAATTTGTACCCATACCTTGGAAATGCTTGAAAAGGAACTTCCTTCTGTTGCTTGGGTTATTAATTTATTACTAGGAAGAGGTAGCAATTTCCATGTAAGTTTCTACTGGTTACTTAACATGGTCTTAAGAGGTGTGCCCTCTTCTGCATCTGTGCCTATGAAGGTAGTGTCATGTCAGTGCTTGGTATGTTAGAGACTTCCAGCGGGTTCTGTGGAGACGGCTGCACAGAATTCGTAGAGGCTCGGCTGGCTATGTGAATAAAGAAGGACTACATTCACCCGAATTCTGGCGTGGCAAACGGCTTAATTGATGCTTTTGGTGCTCAAGTGCATGGAGCATTGTCCTGCCTAATTAGCTGCACTGCATTAATATGTTCTGTCATTCATGGCATTGTCTGGCACGTCTTGGTTCTACAGAACCACAATGTTCACTGCAAAGCCTCAAGGCGGGTAAGGGGCAGCTCTCTTGGATTCCAGCTTTTGGGATGCGAAATGAATTTACAATTGAGGCAAAACGATGATGAGATTTTTCAGTCCTTCTCCACTGCCTCCACCCCGCGTTCTCTGCTAAAAAGAAGTAATTGTGCTTCCTAGATCGGTCTAGAAAGTAAATGCTTCTAACCCTTCGTGGCATTTTTCAGTCAAGTTCTAGCAAATTATCGGTATGTGTTTGGGGGAGGTGTTGCTTGTTTTATTCTATTGAAAGACTCCATCATCACTAAGCACCATCTTACCAAAGACATAGTCTCTTAGAGGGACCTACTCAAGAGCATAGCTAAGCCAGGCTCATTCCTGGGTTCCTGAATCCAGTCTAAAGTTGATACACAGGAAGCAACCAGAGAATAGTGTGAGAGCTCAGGCTCTGTGCCCTGAGAGGACTTGAGAGCTTGGTGGTATCCCTGAAGCATTGTGGCAGAGAAGGGATCTGACTTGTTTTGGGTGGCCCAGAAGCAGGATGGGGGCTGGGAGAGGTGGGTAGAAATGAAAGGCAGAGGAGTGCACTCAACCCACGGTTTAGTGACTCAACACGTGCAAAAATGTAATGGATTGTCCAGGGCGCAGGGTTGCCCGACTTAGAAAATAAAAATATAGGACACCAGTTAAATTTGCATTTCTGCTAAACAACAAATAATCCCATATCATATTGGGGTCATGCTTATACTAAAATATTTTACACTAGAAATTACTCACGGCTTATCTGAAATGCAAATGTAAGTAGGTGGGCATCTAGTATTTTATCTGGAAATCCCCCCAGGACGATGAGTTCTCAATCATTGAAGATACGCAAGCCCAGTCTGGAGCAACACTCCAAAGGCTATGGTATGGGAATTGATTGAGATACCAGATGGCATGCTTGGAGTTCTGTTTTGTTCTGTGTTTTAGACAGGCTCTCACTATGCCACAGACCTCCTGCCTCAACCTCTGCCGGGTCACTGGGACTCGTGTACACCATGAAGCCCGGCTCTGGCAGACTTGGATTGAAGGGCCCCATCCCACCACCAACCAGGTGCTGTATTTCACCATTTCCCCTGGGGCAGTATTCAGGCGACTTCTGTGGAGCTCTGGATTTCAGTCGTCTACAGCTGCAGCTCACTGGCATCTAAGAGGCTAGCTTGGGGGTGACACAAGTGACCCAGTTTGTCCTCACCACTGGGCCCAGTGTGGACCCACCAACCTAGCCCTCTGGGGCTGGATTCCACCCTTCACTGCCTCTTATCAAGGCTCTGGTGAGTGGTGAGCTGTCGCTCGTCCCTGTGCTATTCCTTTGGCCTGTCATCACCTGCACACACTTGATTAGGGGATCCAAGTGACTTACAGGGGCTCCTCTTCCCCAGGGTCGGCATTTACATAGGGTGATGGATGCCGAGGTGTCATCTAAACACATCCGCACTTTGCATTTTAAACAAAGCAATTTCCAGAGGAAGCTGGAGAGCTTTGTCTCTTTCCAGGAACATGTCCTCTGAGTCAAAATCATTTTCCTTTGGACGGTTCTTTCTACCTCTGTCCTCGGTCCCTCTCCTCTACTGGCCTCCCCCTTTCTCCCACTCCCCCCACCCCAGTAGAGACCTCAGTGTGGAGCAGAGAGCATAGTTGCATGGGACAAAGATGAAGAAGGACACAGGTCTCTGGTAAGGGCCAGAAAAGATTCACTCAGACCCCTTTGCCTGTACCTGACCCTGGTGTCCTCTCCTTGCCCCAACCCCACAGAAGATCTGGTATTCGGAGACGATATCCAGGGCCAGGTGCCTAAGATACATGCTTTGAAGGACAGAAAATACCTGCTCCAGACCTCCCTATCCCACTTCCCAAGGAGTAAGCAAAGGGTTGTCCCCTCGTTTCTTTGTTTAGGCTGGGGACGTGTGATTCCTTCTGTGTATGTTATGACCTCTGAGATCATACAGTGGAAATGTTTCCTCTTAACAAGGCTAAGCAATCTCCCCAGGGACCTTGAAGATGATAAAAATATCACCATAACATTAACCTGTACGATCAGGCTGATTTTTGTTCTTCTCCAAGAGACAAGCAAAGAGGAATAAGATAAGAAGTTTCTAGATTCCACCCCCACCACAGGAATGTGGTTGGAAGGCCAGCAGCAGCATCGTGGCTAGAACCTGTGGTTTCTATCTTTCATCAGGTAACTTACAAATGGCTCACTGAAACTTGACCAGACCCTGAGCTGTCTACATACAAGGGTTGTGTAGGGACTATGGCTTCTTCTAGACTTCCAACCCACTCCTTTTCTACTGTGTAGCAGTTAGGCTACACAAGAGACAGGTCCCATCTCAAACTAGTCAGAGTGACTCGTGGGATAGGCACGAAAACCATTGGGGTTCAGAAAGGATATTTCCCCCTTCTCCCCGAGTCTATGGAATAAAAAGCTATCAGCATTTTTGCTGCTATGAAAGAGGCCAGCTTGAGAATGAGGAGGACAGAACTGAGAGAAGGAGAAGAGTAGAGCCAGAACCCTATTGACTTTGTGAACTTCTGGATCACACGAACCCTGCCAGATGCTCAAACCCTTCCCCACTTCTGGACTTCACATATATCCACAGCAATAAACCCAGCAAACTGGTACAAGTTGAAGTGTTTCTTAGAGGAAAAGGCAACCTGGTACGATCCTCTTCGAGTTGAGACCCTCCCCTCTACTCCTTACTGGCCCCGAGTATGGCCAGAACACGGGCTATGCTGTCAGCATTATGCACGTGTACACAGATGCGTTTCAGTTCCAAGTCACGGAGTTGCTTCTGTTCTGCATGTATGTTATGTTCTACTTCTCTGACACTAATAAAAATAGCCCCTCACCATCAGTAGAAAATGCATAAGCAGTAGGGGAGCTGCTTGCACTGCACCCTACTTCTCAAGTTGCATCCCTGGGCTTTGCTGCCAAACACACCTTTTCAAGGCCCACATGACTCCCAGCACCTCCAAGGCTGAGCTGGCTGTCCCCATGGCCTCTCCTGGCACCATTCTGCAAACCAAGGGCAGTGCTGTCCAGGGAACAGCAAGCCCAGAAAGAGAATGTGTGAAGAAACTCTCCAATAGGCCGTTTCTTATTTATTTGATTGCAGATACACGGGACCAGGATGGGAGGGTCCTATGGTCTTTGCTTTACACGGGGGTCTTTGGGGGAACATATACAGAGGCAGAAATACGTACAGGGGGTGATGCTGCGACAAGGGACTGCCGTTTAAAAAATATATACATCTTAAGAAGCCATTCCAGCCATATTATCATTAGAAAATAAAACAATCTTTCCCCATAGTGCTTTTCTTTGGTGCTGTTCCGTGGGCATGGATCCTGGGCCTTCAGGTCTTCTCCTGTTTGTCACCTCCCCTGCCTGTTCTGCTACTTGCAGGGGGCTGGGGGAAGCATCTGGGTGTAGGTTCTAGCTCCTCTAGGGCCCTGCCACAGCCTCCAAACCCTGATCTGGGCTTGAGATCTGCTTACTTGGTTCTTAAATTGCAGCCTGGGAAAGAATCCAAGTTTCCCATTTGCACAAACTGGGAGCGACCATGGAGTTCACGCAGGACAAAGCCAGTTGGGAACCTTCGAAAAGGATAAGGACAAGGGGACCAGACAAAACCCAGCCAATACCACCTTCTCCATGGTTGGATTTTCGTTTTATTTCTGGTTCATTTCAAATGACCTGTACCATGAGCACAATTCAGAAGGGCTGTTCCCTCTTTACAGAGTTTCCAAAATGGCGTACCTGGGGTTAAACTTGGGTTCCCTCGTGTTTGGCTGGGGGTGGAACAGGACCTCCTGAACTCTCACTTCCCCCTTCTTGCACTCGGTCTCTCCCATCCCTTCTGCAGAAAGGCTCCACGTCTGGCTACTTTCAACCCAGAAATTGGCCCCTGCACTCTCCTGGCCCCACCAAACACACACGAGGGGGCCCTCCCACCGGAAGTTCCCGTTACTTCCCATACATTTCCTTCTGCACCTGGAAATTTCCGGGTAAAGTTGCTCCTCCCCAGGTCCCCAGCCATCAGGGCTGCGCCCCCACCCCACGAGAGGCTCTAATGCAGGGCGCGTGCAGAAGCACCAGTTCTGACAAGGCAGAGCAGTCCTGGGTGACACCCATTCACTCCACAGCAGAGACGCTTTCCTTGGGAAAGATGAGCTGCAGATGCCAGTTGTGTACAAGCCCGCGGTCCCCTCGCTTGTGCAGAGCAGGGGACCAGTGATGAGATGCCACATGCTGTCCCACCCCTTCAGTACACAGAACTGTGAGGTCCCCACAGAGCACGCCCTAAGTCCTCACTGTGAGGTTCTCTACTGTGGGGGCTCAAACCCGAAGGGCACTGCCCCTAGAGGCTCTGTTTTTTTTTAGAGCTGGTCTCTTGTTGCAGAGGTGCCTGTGCCTTAAACTGGGCACCCTCCCAGATCAGGCACAAAGGGCAGCTGCACGGAGGACCAGGGGGTGAAGCCTCCAAGAATGGAACTCCAACGCTGACATGCTCAGGATTCCCCGCAGGCGAAAGGGAGGGCGAGACACACTTTAGAGGGTGAGGTCTGTGTAATCCTTGACATTTCCAAGGTGGGGACACCAGAGGTGTCGGTCACCTATGTGGAACAACCCAGAAGCCCAGACCAGGAATTTCTGGGGGGTGGAGGGCCAAAGGGCTGGGACCAGCTGCAGCAGCTTTGTGAGAAAGCTGCTGAGGTGCGGCCCAGCCCCCAGGTATCCTAGGGGTGAGGAGAGGTTAGTCAGGAGGGCAAGGTCGGGGCTCTGCAGGAAAGGCCTCCCAGGTGGGTCGCTCTGCGTTGGAAGGGGCATCTTCCATCTCAGTGAGCTGTCCCCTTCACACTCAGGAGGTTCTCTACAGCGCCCTTGGCCATGTCAGCACAGGTTCGGGCTGACTTCATGGCCACCCACGGAAGTAGGGCGACTGACTGTCCCCCTTAGCCTGGGGTTGAGGGGTCTCCTGGGACACAGGACGTGTGATGCTAAAATCAGGACAGTCCTGGGCAAACAGGACTGTGGGGCCCACCAGAGGTCTGGGCCTTCTCAGACTGCCTAAACTGTTCTGGTCTTTGACCCCCCCCCCCTTGACAGGGGTCAGGAGGTGGCCCCTGCTGTGGCACCAACATGCCCAGCCTTTTGGGATGCAAGGCGGATGCCCTCTGCAGTTGTCCGCCGCCTGAAGCCAGGAAGGATCTGCGGGCTGTGACCCACAGCTCTCGCTTCAGGGGACCCTGACTGCTGTCTCTGCAGTGGGGTCTTCTGTGCTTGGCTGGGGCCTTTCCCAGCCCCGCCTTGATCCTCCGAGAACTGCCAGCCTAGAATTGGAGTGCCACAGTGCGTGGGGATGAACTTCTATGGCACCTGGGCTGGACCTGTTCTTGAGGAGGAGGGGATGGAGGAAGGGACGGAGGAGGGGGTGGTTCTGGGGAATACGTCCTGGCTCCTGCTCTTCTCTGGGCCAGCATGCTCCTGTCTGCGGGCCCTGGAGTCACCTTGGCTGGCTGAACCCACTGAGTGAGCTCTGAGGTAGGGTCAGGAAGTAGCAGGGACTCCTGGTCGGGAAGAGGAGGACGGGGGGGCACGTGCAGCGGTGACAGGCAGATGGGGGCAGTGCCCAGGAAAACGAGCGGGCTCACTCGTGGTGTGCCCTGGCCGGAGCGGAGGAAGGATGGACGGAGTAGCTGTGTGGACTATGCAGGCCCAGGAGGACCTTGGAGCAGGCAGGGCCTCTGGAAGGATGCTGCTGTCCCCGAGCGCCTCTGCGAAAGGAGCACCTCCAGCTGGCCCTCAACCTGAGTTTGCCTCTCCTGGACACTGGGAACCGCCCAGGGCGGGAGGGGCCAGAGTCAGGAAGTGTCCATGCTGCCTCTTGGGGGTTTGGGAGCGGGCACTGGGGGGCTTCCTCCTCTGGTGATCTCAGTCCCAAGAGAAGTCAGCCCTGACCCAAGCCTCAGCACTGCCCAAGGCAAAGGAAAAACATACCAAAGAAAAAGCCAGTTACAGATGAGCCCCACGCCCCTGCCCTGCCCTCCCTCCCCGT
>NW_006160041.1:1231345-1233294 GCF_000334495.1 Tupaia belangeri chinensis | reverse complement strand
AGGAGTCTGAACACACTGTCCAGGGGTGGGAAACCCATTCCTCGGGACAGCTCAGAGCCATGATACGGGGGCTGAAGGTCCAGGCTGGTGGCTGTGGAGGTCTCCATGTCTGTCTGTCTGTCTGTCTGAGGGTGGCACTGGTCCGTGTGCCTGCCCATCAGACCTTGGCCTCCAGCATCTCCAGGAAGAGTTTGTGCATGGGCACCTTGCCCTGCAGTTTGACACTGTAGAAGTGTTGCACGGCCTTGGCGGCCGTCTGCCGCAGCAGGGGCAGCGTCAGCAGCAGCTTGCCCGTCCTCCGAGGCTCCTCGTGGCGCTGGCTCAGCTCATAGTCCTGCAGTGCCTCGTGCAGCAGGTCCTGCAGCTTCTGCACAGCCTCCAGGTCCTCGATGTACATGGAATCTGTGGGCACAGGGTGAGCATTAGCGGGCTGCCAGGGTGCTGCCCCGTGGGTCCAGGAGGCAGGCGGGCAGGCGGGGCTGCCTCCAAACCCCCACTTCACAGAGAGAGGCCGGCCGAGACTCCGAGAGGTTAGGTGGCCAGTCTGAGGTCACAGGGGCTAACAGCAGACCCAGGGACTGACCCGCATTCACGGGAAACAGATACTTCTGGAGGACCACCAAGAGGTGGCAGCGAGACTTCAGAGAGTCTGAACCTGTGCAGACCTTCGGGGTGCCCTGGAGGTGCCTGGTGGACCCTGAAGCTGGACAAACAAAGTTGCAATCCTGTGGCCCTCACTTGCTAGCTATGTGACTTTAGGCAAGTTAGTTGACTTCTCTGTGCCTCTTTTTCTCATGTGTAAAATGGGGTCATAGCCATACCTACCTCGAGGGGCTAAAGGTTTTAATGCAGGTCAAGGGTTTAGAACAGTCTTGTCCCAAGGAAGTCCCTGGGTAGTGGGATGCCGCCCACCCCTGTCATCATCACTGCTGAGGACTGAAGTCTGACTTTTTCCTATTTCTAAAATCCCTTCCAGGAGGCCCAGGGTGATTCACGCCCACAGACATTAACAGGCCACTTTGGCCCATCTGATAACAAAAATCTTCCTACACCCTGTCCCTGGCACAGTGTCCCTGTAATGGGTGAGTCACGCCCACAAACATTAACAGACCGTTTGGACTCACTGATACCAGGACTCCTCCAACATCCCGTCCTTGGCAAAGTATCTCGTGACTGGGTTCAAGCCCCCTTACCTTTGCTCAAGTACACTCTACTAATTCCTCCCCAAACCTTACAAGCCCCGCTTCCACGTGTCTCACCTTTTTGGGCCAGGCCAATGGAAAGCTCTTCACTAAATTCTCTCACTCTCATAATCAAATAAAAGGATCCCCCGTACCTGATCATCCCAAAAGAGAGGCGTGTTTTGCCTCCTCTCCAGTCTAGGTCACACAAATTCGTGCTTAGAAATAAACCGCATTACGTATTATTTTTGCAGAGTTGGTTATTTCCGTTGACACTGCCCTAGCATCACAATGACAGCTGCTGCTTCTGTGAGCAGACACGGGGGCTATGTGACTCTTCGGGGCAACCCCTAACCTTGTGAAATGCCAGCCAGAGTACAGAAGGCCGACATTCATAAAGGGGCCGAACTCTGTCGGGTGCCCGGCTGTGGGCAAGGGTGCTGCTGGGAGGTCTCGAGAATCTTGGGGAGGGCTTTACACTTAGGCGATAAGTTGGGGGAACTGAAACACTTACCTAACTGCCAGCAGAGCAGGGAGGCACCTGCAGACAGCCGAGTTACAGCTGGATCTGCGCAAAAGCAAAAGGAATCTCCTAGAACCTGCTCCCTGGAGGACTCTACCCAGATTCTGACCTTCCTCATGACCCAGACAAACCTCCTGCAAGATGAGGTTGGTCAAGGGGAGGGGCAGAACGGCGTGTGTGACTAGGGTGAGGGGCCCACCTTGGTGGTCCCTAGGAAGGCTGGCTGCATTTCTTGACTCCTCGGA
>NW_006160041.1:1227692-1231314 GCF_000334495.1 Tupaia belangeri chinensis | reverse complement strand
ATTCCTTCACAGACTGGGCTGGTTTAGATACCAGACTCCGAAAGGCAGCTATGTGGCCCTGTTGACCCCCAGTGACACCCTCTAACCCAGTGGGTCCACACTCGGCTCATACTTTCCAGAGTCCTGCCTTTCCAGTGGGTGGGGAGCAGCAGAGTGAAGAAGACTTTGGGATCTTAGGCACTGTGTGACTTTGGTCAAGTTACATAGCCTCTCTGGGATTGTTTTCTCATGTGAACAATGAAGCAAAGAAGAATTCATACTCATAGGATTGTGGTGAGGGTTAAGTAAAATGGCACAATACCAAGCTCTCAGCAAGCGCGTAACCAATGTTAGCTAGCCTCCTCCTTACCCTGGGGACTCAGGCTGGGCCATACCTGCCTCCCCTCCACATTTCCCTGTTCCGTTTACCAAGGCAGGGAGGACTCCTTGGCCAGCTAAGGAGAAGCAGCAACGGCCCCCTCCTCCACTCAGTCACCTACAGGGCGTGCACCCTAAATGTGCTGGCCCACCACCAGACTCCCCGACTCCCATCAGCTCCCGCTCCTCATCCTCTCACCTCCCTCATCCTCCCCAGGGAGGCCACAATTGACAGCCGCCTTCGACAAAAAATGAAATAAAATAACATTGCAAGATTAATTTCTTTGCAATCCATCAGCGAGTCTGTATCGATGGCATTGATAAACTGTTAATTACAAAATCAATGGCTATGAATTTTCTCTGCTGTCAGGGAGCCCGGAAGATGGCTGGGATGCGAGGTGAACGGTGGCCAGAGGCTCCCGAGGGGCTGTGGGGGGCCACAGTCCATCTCTGCTGTGCTGGCTCTTCTGCTGAGTGTCAGCCCCTCGGCCACTGAACCCACACCTGACCTGTCCCGCCTTGAGCAATAGTACCCCAGGGGCCCCGGCCCATCCCTCGTCCCTCCTCGCTACCATGCCTGGGTGATTTTCTTCCCTCAGGCTGGGGTCAGGTCACTCTCTTCCCACCTCCATGGTTCTCTGAACCCCTTACAACCCAGGCCCTTCTGAGCCCTTGAGCTGGTGGGACTCCATACTGTGTTTTTAGTCTTTCCCAAGCCTGCTCTCCCCTCACTGAGCTGGTTGCTCTCCTACAGCAGCTAACTCTTTTTTCCCACCCTATTGATTCATCCCCTGCTCCAAGACCCAGCCAGTCCAGTTTCCTTCCCCTCCTTGAGCCCTTTACATGGGCCTCTCTCACATCAGGGGTCCTTGGCTCTCTTTCTGGTTCTGAGTTCAGATTTATCTCCCTTAGAGGCAGCTCCTCTTCCCACAGCCACCCAGCACTGTGAGCTGGGAGGGAGCTGTGCCGGGCAGCACGCCCAGGGCCCAGGGAGCTTCCCTGCATTTTCCTCACAATGAGCCGCTATCCTCCCTGTTACAGACGAGGAAATGGAGGCCCAGAGAGGCTACAGTGCTTGACACTCAGCAAGCAGGCAGCAGAGGCGGGATTTGAACTCAGGTCTGTCAGACCCTGCAGTACAAGCTTTAAACCCACTGCTCAAAGTGTGGTGGCCAGACTGGTTGCAGTATGCCCTCTGGTTTTTACTAGTCTGTGATACGAAATTGAAAATAAGCATTTAGGAGCCCGACGGGAAAGAGACATGATCATTTTTATGTCTGTTATATCTAAAAATTTAAAAATCGAGCTTGTGTTCTGTACATCTGTTTTTTATTACATTTTTCTAATAACTCATTTTCATCGTATCTTACAAAATGATTAGTTCATGATGGATTGAACATTTTAAAACATTTAAAAACTGGTCTTTCATCAAAGGTACTTTGAAATGCACTGCTTTAAACCATTACTTAAAAAAAGAAGGGAACAGAGGACCGGTCAGCCTGCTTCCTGCGTACCTCCTCAGCAGGCCCAGAGCCTTGTTCTCACCCTTCGGGGCTAGAAGGGGCCACCTCCCTGTGGCTGCCATTAAGGCTGTAGCCCTCCGCAACAGGCAACGCGTGGCCCCTCTTGGGGGTCAGCCAAGGCTGAGCATCACAAACCACAGGATGGCCTTCTGGATGCTACTGGGGTAAGAGTCCAGCTTTTGGGAGCCTTGTCCCAGGTGACAAAGTGTAACTCAAGCCATGCCTGATGCTAACAGAAGTCCCTAATGGGCTCATGTCACCAACCACTGAGGGTAGCATGAATGTCTGAGGTGAAGGCAAGAGCAGCTGAAAGCCGATGCAGTGTGGCATTGGGGGGAAGGGAGGGAGAGAAAGGACAGGTGAGTGGCCTTCCACCTCTTCCTGTGCCTCCCCCAACATAGGAAAGCTTGAGCTATTTCTGGTATGAACTAATCTGGAGAGTCCAACATGGCGGACTTGACCTCCAAGGCTGGGTCTGCCTTCCTGAGCCTTTTGCTCTCCTCCCCTGCTCATCAGAACTCCCAGCCCTCTGCAAAGGCTAGCTAGAATGCCTCGCTCCGAATAGCACGGGGCGATGAAAGTACTCTGCATAATGTGTTGTGATGCAGACATGTCATTATGCATTTGTCAAAATCCACAGACAGTTCTACACAGAGGGAACCCTAATGGCAACTATGGACTTTGCTTAATAATAATGTACCAATACGACTCACTACATGCAACAGATGACCACACCAGCGGAAGAAACATCGTGCAGGGGATGGAGAGACGACGGGGTGGGGGCAGTACGGAACTTTATACACTATTTGCTCAGGTATTCTGTAAATCTAAAGCTGTACTAAAACCACCACCAACGACAAATAAAAGATGGGCCAGCAGGTGGCATGGTGTGAACCACCATGGCACTGGATCCCACATGGCATTCTCTGTGGTCCTGGCTCCAGACCTGGAGGCGTAAAAAACACATTGAGTGTGTGCGTGTGTGCCTGCCCAAAACCCCGAGAGGAGAATGGAGGAAAAAGGATTGTGGTGTGACCATTCCCTCTGGAAAGTGATTTTTCACTTTCTCTCCCTCTCTCTCTTCTGGGCAACTGCACGTTCCTTCTAGCAAAAAACCTAACAAAACAAAACAATAACAGCATTAGCATTCTCCAACAAAACAAATTACAATTTTGGAATCTTAAGGTAGAAATGATTTCTATAGATGTATGCAAAGTTTTTTTGTTTTGTTTTGTTTGTTTTGCCATAGGGCACATGTGTTCCCCATAGAGAGACAAAAAGAGAAAGTGAGAAATCACACCCTCCAGGGGTACGTGTGTGTGTGTGTGTGTGTGTGTGTGTGTGTGTGTGTGTGTGTACATGCTACTATATAGATTTTGGGTATGCACGCACACATGCTGGGTGTGACTTTTTTATGTAATTATTCATTTTTAATTTAATTTGCTATAGGCCACATGCACTTATAAGAGAGAGAGAGAAAGGGTGAGAAAGTAAGCCTCCAGGTTCGGGACTCAAACTGGGGTCAGCCATATGGGAATCTAGTGTCTTAACCACCAGGCCACCTGCTGGCCCCTATATGTAAACTTTTTATTATTTCATATTCATTTATTACTAATAAAAAGGATTTGAATAAAAAAATAAAAAAATAATAAAAAAAAAACTTCCCTCCCTGTATTAGATCATGTTCCGCGGGAGCAGAGCCTGAGGCAAGGGTCCAGTTGCAGGGATTTACAGAAGGTTTG
>NW_006160041.1:1209089-1227667 GCF_000334495.1 Tupaia belangeri chinensis | reverse complement strand
ATTCAGAGGAGGAGCAAGCAAGGCAAGGATGAGGCCTCTGCTTCAGCCTGGTCCCATGTGGGGCTCTGATCCAGCCTCTGCTCCCCTGCGCGGCTCTACCATTGGGTGCTGATGTAAGAGAGGGGGCACAGATCTGCTGAAGAGGGGCAGGTGTTGGCATCAAGACTCAGCAGCTGGGGGGTGGGGTGGGCACACCAACCCAGTAAAGGGGCTCCGAGGAGAGCATCGGCAATATCCCCTGCATGATCCATAAAGCCATGTGACCAGTTGTCCCAGTTTGCTAGGGACGGAGGGGTTTGCTGGGATTGGGGCTTTCAGCTAAAGTAGGACAATATTGAGCAAAGCAGCTGGCTACTCTATGTGTGCGGTCTCTATCCGGCACCCAGCTGGCCCTCTCCCATGTGCTGGTAACACTGTGTTTCCTCTAACATTAATAACGACGATAATAATTAATACTTATTGAACATTTCCTCTGGGCTAAGTGCTTTATCTTTGGTCGATCTTTAGTGCTCACAAATGCTTAGAGGAGGAACTCAGAATATCCCCACCGAATGCACAGAGACCCTGAGCGGCCCAAGGCCACTCTGCTAGGAAATGTCAGAACTAGAATTTGAACTTGGGTCCATCTGACCCAGCCCTAACATTTAGCTGCCACACGCTACCTGCACCAAAACTGTGTGTGTGTGTGTGTGTGCATTCCTGACACACATTCTTCTTAGGGCAGGGACCCTGCATTTCTCCTCCTCCTGTATCCTGCCTCCTCCCCACCCCCACCCAGCACCCAATACCCAGCACTCAGCACCCAGCTAAGTGACTAAGGGTGCACATCACGCTCACTCACTGGCACTTTCCAATGCCCAGACTTCTCCCTCAGACAATTTAGCCAGAAATTGGTAGATGTTAAGGAAATGGAATGAATCCTCCTTTTTAACAGCACTCAGCGGGGAAAGTTTTATCATCTTGTGCTTGGGCAATTTTTTTCTTTATTTATGATTGAGTGTGTGTGTATGCACATGAGAGAGAATGAGCATCCTCCACAGGGTCTGGTGACATGACAATTCCTTCTTTCCAGCCCTCCAGCCCACTGGGCCCTGGGTACTTTCTCATGTGCCCAGTGTGTTTCAGGCTGTCCAGGTTGGGGATTCGAACTGTGATTACTATGGGGAATCTGGCTTCTCTCAAGTGGTGTATTACCACCAGTCCGGCATTTTGTCTGAAAGATACAGAAGTGTGTATCATTCTAGTTGATTTTAAATTCAGATGACCTGGGCCAGCAGGTAGCATGGTGGTTAAGGCACTGTACTCTTGCATGGCTGATCACAGTTTGAGTCCTGGACCTCGTGGCCTGCTTTCTCACTTTCACTTTCTGTGTGTGTGTGTCTGTTGAGTACATGTGCCCTGTAGCAAATTAAAAAATAATTATAAATAAAATTAAATAAATAATTACTTTTTAAAAAAATCAGATGACCTTGGTTTGGTCCTACTCTGACACTTTTTAGCTGTACGACCCTGGACACTTTTCTTTACCTCTCTGAGCCTCAGTTTCCAAATCTGTAAAATGAGGTTCTAATAATAACTTTGCTCATCGGGTTGTTTATAAGAAATAAATCCATGTCTAATTGAACAAGCTGAGCACTTATTGTGTGCGAAGTGTGTTGTAAGCGTAATGTAATTATGTAGAAATAAATCCCTCCAGCAGTTTTGTGGAGTAGGGGCTGCTATGTCCCCATCTTACTGATGAAGAAACCGAGGTGCAGAGTGAAACAACTTGCCCACGTAGTAAAAGCAGGATATACTCGATCCTTGACAATCTGGCTCCAGAATCCATCTTTTTGGAGGTTTTTTGGATCATTAAAAAGTTTGCTATAGGATGCATGCACTTGCTGGAGACATAGAAAGAGGCACAGAGAAAGAGGGAGAGAGAGGAAGCAGTAAGAGAAAGCACCCCGGGGGTGGGAAAATGGCCACACCGCAATCTCTTCTCTTCCATTCTCCTCTCGGGATTTTGGGCACACATGCACATGTGTCTGTTGTGTTTCTCAAGCTGCCGGATTCGACACTCAAATCACATACTTGGCCGTGTGAGATCCAGCACTTTAACCACCATGTTGCTGGCTGGCCCCCAAAATGTGTGTCCTTCACTGGAGTGCTGGTCTGGATGTGGGAGGCTGAGGAAGTGCCCAACCAGTGCTAGCCTTCCTTCATCCCTGCCTTTTTGACCCCTGCCACCCGTTACACAATCTCTGGAGACAAAAAGCTTTCGTATCTTCACATCGTCTCCCCGTCACAGCTGGTGTCTTCTCTGGCTTTATGCCTACCAGGCCACTCGAAGCTCCCCACTCCCGGCCTCACACCTGCCCTCACCTGAGTTGGCCAGGGCCAGGGCTTTGAGCGTCACGAACTCCTCCTTCTCCACCTTGAGCTTCTTGTACCTGCGCACCAGCTGCAGGATGGCCCGGTAGAGCTCGAGCAGCCCAGCGAGGCGGGAGTGCTCCTCATCCATGATGTAGTCCTCGGCGTACACCAGCTTGTCATCGTAGGGCAGCGAGCGGTACACGATGCCCAGGATGAGGATCTCCATCCAGGCGCTCTGTAGCAGGCTCATCTGGTCCCCCAGCGAGAGGTTTGAGAAGCCTGCGGGAAGAGGAGGCAAGGAGGTCACAGCCATCAGGAGCCGCCCTGGGGCTCACTGAGGGTGAGGGTGGGGGCAAGTGGCTGTATCCCTGCCTCCCCGCCTCTCCTGTGCTGCCTGGGGGCTTCCTTGTGCTGCTCTCGCCTCACTGTTCTTCCCTGGAGAATGAGTCAGCCTTGGAATTCAAGGAAGTCTTACATAATGAGCGCTCAGTCAATGTTGACAGTGGTTATTATCGGTACCATTGTTAGTTCTATGGCATTTTTCAAACGTCTGCAGAGGCTTTTTGATTAAGTGAATGCATTTGGATTCATAGTAGAGTCAGTAGGCAGCAGTAGGGGGTCTCTTCTACTCCAGGGAGTTTCCAGGCCTCTTCCAGCTAAGGAAGAAGGTCCCAGAAACTGCAGCCTCAGGATGCCAGGAGATCAAGAGCCCCTGAGGTTGGAGACACTTACTCTCAGGACAGCCCTCCCGCCCAGGTCACCACTCTCTATTCTATAAGCTTAGAATCATGGGAGCTTCCCCGCCCTGTTAGCAAGGAGACCGACTCCACCACCATCATCATCGTCATCATCATCAGGTCGGAATGGGCCAGGCTCCAGGATTCTGACTGTCCGGTGTGCTCCAGAAATTGCCTGGGCCTCAGCCTCGACTCTGCACTTATTAGCTGTCAGCTGACCTTGTGAAAGCCATGCCACTCTTGCAGCCTCAGCTTCCTCATCTATGAAATGCGTGCAAGAGCACCTGCTTCAGAGAGTCGGAGTGAGGTCTCAATGAGACCATAATTACAGAACGCACAGAGGATTACCCGAGCTCTTCGAAGTCTTCCTCTGCCAAGTGGAGAAAATATACAACTGCATCTCACGCACACTTCACTTAGGCCAAGTCAGCTAACAGCTTGATTTACACGCGAGTGACGGAGAATGAGAGAGTAAGCAGGTGAGCTGCCGTTCAGATGTCACCACAGCACAAGGCAGTCACGTCACTGGGCCAGCCAGCACCCAGTGGTTGGTGCCAGCATGGACCACCCCGGGTTTATCAGAAGCAGGACGAGCACCCACAAAGTCGTTTGCACCATGCTCTGTGGACAGCTAAAAGGAAGAGACTTTTCAGGGGCAGTGCTGCTGATGAGCAACTTTTGCTCTATCCCGCTGACCGAGAACCAGCCCGGCCCCGATGCTGCTTCCTGACGTGGGGAGGCTACAGGGCTGAAAAGAGGCGATGCGCAAACACACCTGGCACTGCTCCCAGCAGTCGGTGCTCAGCGCGCCTTAGCTCAGGTGCAGGAAGACGGCCGCGCTTGCTAATATTCTTGACACCGAGGTCTACTACAGGCATCTTTTCCGCTTTGGATATGCCTGAAGGCCTGGGGCAGTCCCAAGTTTCTGGACTGGCCCATGTCTCTGGGCTTCTGTGGTCTCTCCACCACTCAGCTGCTGTCCTCAGTGTAAAACCCACTGTCCCTCCCTGTTTTCCAACGGTACATGACTGGTCAACCTCGGGGCACACTGGAGGTGGCGGAAGACTTGGCAGGCCACCCTCTGCCCTCGGAGTGTTCTCCACATAGTCAGGCACTGTTCCCAGACCCCATGTGGACAAGCGAGGCCTTGGGTCACCACCCGGCTTCCAGAACCCGTGGGTGATCAACGAAACAGCGGCTGCGTGGTGGGTTTTGATTGATGCTCGTTCTCAGGGGAGAAGCTGGTCCCAGAGAGATCAGGGGTGTGTGTGTTGACCAGATGGGAGAGGACGCGGCTGCTGCAGTGGCCAGGGGAGCCGGGAGGTAATAAAAGATAGAAATGGACATCCAATTTCCCTTATCAGGTTTCTGCGTAGGAGAGAGGCCTTGGGCGACATTAATTAACAGATACCAATCAGCCAGCACAGGAGGGGGAGGGCTGGGTGCTGCACTGGGGCTGGAGGGATTCGGAAAGCAGACAGACTGGGTGGGAAGATGGAGGAGAAGGGCAGGGGAGAAACTGCAGACAACTGAACAGGAAGGTGGCAGAAAGGGAGGTAAGGGCCAGGCTTCGGCAAACGCAGGAGGAGACGCCAGTGGGGCTAAGCGTGCAGGTACAGTAGTTAAAGTGTTACTGGAGTGCATCTGCCCCTTTAGTCAATCAGCTACTGTTCACTGAGTCTCTGCCGAGTTCCGGGCCTGGGCTAGGCTCTGTACACAGAATGGTGCGCTCAAACCGGAAATGCTCCCTGCCTTCCAGAGCTTATGTGGAGCGGGGAAGGCACACACCAAGTATCACAGGCAGCACAAAGTCACATCTGTAAAAAGAGCTATGACAGGGCCAGCAGGTGGCGTGGTGGTTAAGGAACTGGATTACCACATGGTCCACCGTGGCTCGAGTCCCAGACCTGGCAGCTTGAAAATCATGCTGGATGTGCTGGGTGTGTGTGCATAGGTACCCCAAATCCCGAGAGAGAACGGAGAAGGGATTGTAGTGTGGGCACCCCTTTGGGAGGTGATTTTTCACCTTCCCTCTCTCTGTGCCTCTCTGGTGAGGGCATGCACGCTTAGGACAAAAACCTAAAGAGCTAGGACTACCAGAGGGCTCTGAGAACAGATAACAGGGGGATGTGGGCCAAGTGAGAGTCGAAGAGGCTTTGCAGATGGGGCACCTGGGGGCTGAGTCAGAGCAGCGTGGTGAGAACACACCTGTCGTGCTGCCACCATGCCCTTCCCCGAGCCCCCAGGGAGCACAGACAGAGCTAGTCACCCTCCTACCCAGAAGTTCCAAGGAAATAAGTTCCCCTACAAACATCCACAGTGCAGAGCAGAGGGCGGACAGATGCCACAGGTCTGGACTCCCAGGTGATAGGCTCAAAGCACTTGTCAGACCCCCTTAGATCTCTAGAGTCAAGTTCAGCTTCAGTTGCCTTTGCCTAAGTCAGGGGTAGACCTGTCTTTTCATGGGGGGAAGAAGGAGAGACAACACCTTGGACAGTCTTGAGCCCATGAGAGGATGTCCCTTGGGACCCCTGTCCCTAAACTCCTCTCTGCTTGGCTGGGTATGAACTCAGCCCCCAATGTCTTTCTTCCTCCTTGAGTATATTTTAAAAGTTCTGAAAATAGCTTTTTTTTTTTTTTTTTAAGAGGCTTTTGCTATAGGGTGTGTGCACTCACCAGAAAGACAGAGAGAGACAGAGAGACAGAAAGCGAGAAATCACCCCCCAAGGGGGATGATCATGCCGCAATCCCTTCTCCTCCATTCTTCTCTCGGGATCTTGGGCATGCACGCACACACGCCCAGCGTGAGTTTAAGCCACCGGGTCTGGAACTAGAACTGCGGTCAACTACATGTGAGTTCAGCGCCATAGCCATTACGCTAACTGCTGGTCCAAAAGTTCTGGAAATAGCTTTTAAAAGCCACGTGGACATTCCAAAGTGTAGAATTGTGAATACAGGGGGCTTCATTTTGTTTAAGGAAAGGGAGGAAAGAGTTGATATTTTCTAACACTTGAAAGAGGTAAAATATTTTCTTCTTTTTTTTTTTTTTGACTTTTTTTTTTTTGGAGAGGTTTTTGCTATAGGGCGCGTGTGCTCGCCAGACAAACAGAAAGAGACAGAGAGATAGAAAGCAAGAAATCACCCCCCAGGGGGGATGGCCACGCTGCAATCCCTTCTCCTCCATTCTCCCCTCGGGATCTTCGGCACGCATGCACACGCGCCCGGCGTGAATTTAAGCCACCGGGTCCGGGACTCGAATTGCGGTTGACTACGTGGGAGTCCAGCACCACAGCCATTACACTAACTGCTGGTCCTGAGGTAAAATATTTTCTAATATTTGAAAAAAGGAACATTTGAAAATGTTAAAATATTTGAAATTAAAAAAAAAAAAACTTGAAAAAGGAGAAACTAAACTGGTTACCTCTAGGAGGTGAGAGGAGACAGGGATGGGAGTGAGAGTCCTGTGTCTGTATTTTCATCTGCTTGTTTTGTTTTGTTTTTAGTGTTTGTTAAAGGACGTGTCTGCTCACTGGAACGAGACAGACAGGGAGAGAGAGTGAAAGTCTCACCCTCCAGGGGAGATGGTCACACCACAGCCCCTACTTCTCCATTCTCTTATTTGTATTTTGGGCACAAACATACTCTCAAGCCACCAGGTCTGGGTCTTGAAAAATGCCGTTGACCATCAGGGATCCAGCTGCCTTAACCGCTCCACTACTGGCCAGCCACATTTTTAGCTATTTTGAAACTCTGTCAGTGTTTTAGATGTTCAAAAATCAAATTAAATGGTAAATATAATTAAGTTAAAAACAGGAGGGGTGTGGGACCAGCAGTTGGCATAATAGCTATGTTGCTGGACTCCCATGTAGTCGGCCGCAGTTCGAGTCCCGGATCTGGTGGTTTAAACTCACGCTGGGTGCATGTGTGTGTGAGCCCAAGATCCTGAGAGGAGAATGGAGAAGGGATTGTGGCATGGCCATACCCTCTGGGGGGTGATTTCTTGCTTTCTGTCTCTCTGTCTCCCTCTGTCTTTCGGGTGAGCACTCGCACCCTATAGCAAATAAAAAAAAAATAAAAAAATAAAATCACTCAGGGAAAAAAAAAACAAACCCAGGAGGGATGGATGGTTATGGGAAGGGAGAAACTCAAGGAGGGAGGAACATTCGACAGACACAAGAATGGAAAGATACTGCATATCGTAGTGTCTGTGACTGCCTTGACATGCAATGCGTCTGTGCTCTGCGAATCCACATTGCATGCTATAAATATCTACCTGTGATTAAAGGTAATAATAAAGCCATGTTCCCTCCAACCTAGCAATCTGACTGTTAAGAATTTCTGCTAGGAAGTATGCATAAATACACAGAGGTAAAAGGGTATATAGGCAGATCAGTAAAATAACCTAAAGCAGAAAACAGCCTACATGGAATTAGTGTACTACATGGAATTATTATATCAATGTAATTTTTAGCTAGGTGACTCGCACATTAGGAGCCAGTAGAAAAAATGAGGTCAAACTGTTGGTGTGGGTGTGGAAATACACCCAAGAGTGGGAAGGGAATGTAACTATTGAGAGGGCAGATGCCAGGGCCAGACTGGGTCCTAGCTCTGCCCGTCACTAGCTGTGACTTTGCACAAGTCCACTGTCTGTGCCTCAGTTTCTTCACCTGCACACTGTTTCTTCACACTGGGGTAAGAACAGCACTTACCTCCTGGGGTTATTTGGAGAGACCCCTAACATATGGAACGCTTAGAAGACGGTTAGCATATAGCGAGTCCTATTTTACATAATCGAGTTTAAAAAGCAGGTGTAAAGAAACATTGGCGTGTCCCCCAGGGGTGGGTGGGGGAAGAGAGAAGACACCGGTCTCACACACAATGGTTGTGCACACACAGTAAAGTCAGACAAGGTAGTTTAAGGTGAGGGATTTGGGGGCCAGCAGGTGGCGTAGCGGTTAAGGTGCTGGACTCCCACAAGGTCAACTGTGGTTTGAGCGCCATACTTGGAGGTTGGAATCTCATGCAGGCGCGAGCACATGGGTGCCCACAATCCTGAGAGGAGAATGGAGGAGGGATTGTAGCACGGCCATTGCCCCAACCCCCTGGGGAGTGATTTCTCACTTTCTCTCTGTCTCTCTGGTGAATACACATGCCCTATAGCAATTATCTCTTTAAAAAAATAAAAAAGAAAAAGAAAAAAAGAAAGTAGATGAGGGGTTTGGAACTCTTGATTTCCACTGTTTGTCACACTGGACATCTGTCCTGGGAGCACACACATACTCTTCGTGAATCCAGGAGCTGGAGCGTTCCTCCCGGCCCTTCTCCACGTCTGCTTCCCCATTATGGGACAGAGGCCCCTGGAGGAGCTGCTGGGGTGTAGCCTGTCCCCCAGGAGGGCAGGGTGGCCCCTGTGCCTGGCTGACCCCCCAGGTGGCCCTCCCCAAGCTGGCTGCCTAGGGCCTGGCTCCCATGTCTCCACCTTGATCTCTGCAGCCCCAGGAAAACCGGTTCCCCTGCACCAAGGGATCTAATAACATCAGGTTCCTCCAAAGTCCCCCATCCCCCAGTGACTTGGCACCACAACGAGTGCCTAGAATTAAAAAAAAAGAAGAGCACATAATTTGTGGCAAGTGGAGTTCATAATCTGTTAATTTATGATCGTTTCTGTCGACCTGGAGGGCCATTAGCAGAGGTAATAAAGGGAGATGTAATTATAGGATCTGGGGCCCCTTCAGACACAGCTGCTGTCACTCGGCAGCTCATATTTCATCATCTAGACAGTGGCTACCTGGGAGCCCAGCCGCTGAGGGCCCCTTCACGAGGAGCCTCCAGGGAGCCAATGCGCATGTCAGCCAGGCAGGGTAGGGGTGGAGGTGACACCCACAGGCTCTCCTGGCTGGGGCAGGTTCATGCTGCCTGGGGAGGGACAGTAACGGAGGAATAAGACCTGGAAGCTGTAATTCATCAAGTGATGCCCGCAGCCTATGAAAGGCTACGGTTCTCGCTCTCATCTTTTGCTCACAGGGAATAAGAAGCCGCGGAAGAGGTGGATGCTCTAAAAACTTGGGATTGCCCTCTGGCCAATCGGATACTTGGAAAATTCAACTCAAGGTGAAAACCTGCATTTGAGATAGGACGACTTCAGACCAGCCTGACTAATGGCTGTGATTCTGAGCACATCCCAAGTGGTCCCCAGTTCTCCCTGGAACTCATCCTTGCTCCAAATGGGATTCTCGGGGCAGTTATTGTAATTGTTATCTCAGCCACACTCTTGGCAGGAGACCTGACATATAGCCAGCACTAAATATGCATGTATGAAGGCAAGCATGAAGCGCCTCTGTGTGCCAGGCTCGGGACTAGACGTGGCCAGACAAGGAAGCAGGAAATATGGTTCCCTGTGCTTAAGGACAGCGGCCTGGCTCCTCCTCAGAGATTTAGTTCTCAGCAGTCTCAAGTGGCCAGTCCTTCTTTCTGTCTGTCTGTCTGCCGGTGTCTGCGAAACCACATGGACAGGAGCCAACTTGGGTTCCAGATGGGCTCTGGCCTGCACCCTCCCTGCGTAACCTGCTCTAAGGGCTAGTGAGTCAGTCTTCAGATGAGTCTTCCACCCAATCCGAGGTGGGATCAAGTTGATTAGCTTAAAATACCAGGCACCGGATGGGCCACTGCCCTTACCATGAGGTCAACATGCAGCGGCAGAAGATTTCACTGATTAATTTTACCCGAAACACTTGAAGGTCAGGTCCAAATCATTTAGCAGGCAAATTTATGCAAAATAGGCAAATTAGCATTTAAGACAGACAAATGAGCCCCTACATTTATTTCTTTTCATCAGAAAGAATTCCAAACGATGGTATTAAAGAAAGCTGTTAGCACTGTGAATAATCCCCACCACCACTGAGGTAGCAGTCTGCCATATTTACCAAGTGGTCACTGAGTGTGCCCGTCTTCCCGGCAGCCCCTTAAGAGGGCTCTCTCTTTTTTTTTATTATCTTTTTATTTTATTAAACTTTATTCATTTATTCATTTTTATTTATTTTAATTTGACCAGAGAGACAGAGAGAGAGCTGCCAGGTTCAGGACTTGACCCGTGGTTGGCCATGTGGGAGTCCAGCACCCTTAACCACCACATCACCTGCTGGCCCCCAGAGCGCTCTCTTATGATTCCCATTTCACAGATGTGGCTACTGAAGCTCAGAAAAGTCAAATATCTTGCACAAGGCTAGTAAGGACGGAGCTTACTAGCTCAGGGATCAGAGCCCAGGCTGTAGGTTGCAAAGTCTATGCCCTTAGCACCTGCACTGCTCCACCCTGCCCTCTTCATTAGGCGCAGATGGGAGATGGAGCTGGGAGGTGGGAAGGCACAGGGAAGAGTGTGTGCAGGGGAGATGGGGCCTCCTAGTCCTGCTCCCCTCCATTGGAGGCACTGAGGGGGTTGGGTGGCAGAAAAAGGAAGCAGTGACTAGAGGGACCGGCAGGTGCCACTCCTGAGCCACAGTCAGGATGCGGTACCTGTTTAACCTGGGACAGGAGTGGAGGGTGGGTGGAAGGAGGAGCTGGGGGGGGCTGTACCCAATTTGGCCCTGGGTTAGTGGAGCAATCCAGGCTGAGGTGTCTTAAGCACTGTTCTGACCCTGTATCTGTGCTGAACCAGCACTGGGCAGATTCGGAAACTACTGAGTATGTAATCCCCAGAGGCTGAGCTCCTTAGCAAGGACATACCAGCCCAGATCCCTGGAGCCCGTCTCCAGTCAGAATGCCCAGGGAGTCCCACAGACGGAAATCTCAACTTCTGCCAGCTAAGTGTCAGCCGGCAGCTTCTCCAGGTCATCCAGCCTCCCTGGGAGCCTGTTCACAGGAAGGCTCCCGCCTGTAAGTTGCACACACTAGCTCTCCCCTGAAGGACTTTCTGATTCACCTCAATCGACTGCAGACCTTGGCCTCTAAAGTCTAGGACACCTTTGCTCTATCATCATGCTATATTCACCTTGCAGAGCTGTGACAAACAATCACCTTGCATAGCTGTGACAAACAAATAAGATCCAAAGACAGGGAGATAATCTGTCTCATGCCACGTAGCTAGAATTAAGAGTCCATGATAGGTCCCTGCCAGAGGCAAATAGCATGTCTTCACTGCACCATGGGCCGAGCTGTTAGTCTTACAGGAGCTGCAGAGCGGACCACACAGAAATGTGTGTAACACAGAATATAGGTGGGAGTCAGGGCTACAAAAATAAAAATAAGGGACTGGCAGATGACATGGTAGTTGGGGCGCTGGACTCCCACATGGGTGACCACAGCTCGAGTTCTGGACCTGGCAGCTTGCTTTCTCAGCTTCCCCCTCTCTCTTTCTGTGTCTCTCTCTGCTAAAATTAAAATAAATAACAATGCTGAGTACAATTAAAATAAATACATGAATGAATACAAATAAATAAATAAAAGAAAAAGACAAAAGCAGTTCACATTATCTACCCAGACCAAGCGAGTCTAAAAGCACATGCAGCAAAGGGAAGTCTCCGTGGCCTGAAACATGCTGCACATAATTTTCTGCACCACAGACGCCCCCAAAACCATCCAGTCTGAGTGGCAGTAGCAGGTGACAATAGCAAGCAGGCAACTGAGGCTTCACACCCAGGATGGCACCTCATCCTCATGGCTAAGCCCGCAGAGCAGGACTCCCACATTCCCATTTCACAAGGCCATGACCCGCCCAGGGCTGCCCAGCTAGCAAGCTGCAGACCCAGAATCCGAATCCTGACCCGGTTCCCAGGCCCACACCCTCAACCGTTCCGCTCTACCTGCCTCTACTACAAAAAGGCAGTGTGCTCTCCCAGGTTGTTTCCAGCATAATTCAAATAACGTCTATCAAAAAAAAAAAAAAAAACACCTACTCTGCCTTTTAAGAGTTGAAGAAACTTGTTCTTTGAGTATTACCAATCGTAGACCCAGCCACAGTCATTTCAAGAATAAGCGGTTCCAGAGCCCTCCCAGCACTTCATAAATATTACTGGATCTTCTAGACACTTGCTGCCTTCCAATTCCACAAGGAAGAAAAAAAGACCCCAGAAGAAAAGGGATTTGCCAAGATTTCCCAGGCTCTAAGCATCAGACCCATGGCCGCTGGGCAGGTTGGGGAGGGACTGGCCACACTCTTGCTCTGGTCCCAAATGACTCACCTGGGATGTGCTTGGCCCAGCCAATGATGACCACAAGCTCCCGGTCTGCTAGGTCACAGAGAGTGGTGAGGGCCTTGATGTCTCCCTCAGGCATGCCAGGGGGAGGCATGGCATAGAGCTTGTCTGGCTCGGCTACCAGCAGGTATGAGACGATCTTGGTCACTGCCACACCAGAGAGGGAAAAGTCAATGCTTAGGAGAAGAGGAAAGGGGCCAGGGGGAGGGCATAGCATGAATCAGGAAGAAAAGTCAAGTTCCTAAGAGCCCCTGGAAGGTCAAACACGGCTGTTACCTGCCCCCCTCAGCCCCGTCCCCCACCACTCCATTCTGACTGCACAGAGAAGCAGTGGTGATTGGGGTGTGGAAATACCCTTCCAGGGGAAGTTGCCTGATGACTCAGAGAGGAGCCCAGAAAAACTCTGGGTAGGTGGTGAGAGGGACATGTTCTGGACACTGGGCCGTGCTTTACTTTGGAGCCATGCTCTGTGTCATCCCATATGGAAATGAAACTGAAGTGTCTGCCACCAACGCCAGCCATCCCATATGGAAAGGCCTTCTCAATGAAACTGAAGTGTCTGCCACCAACGCCAGGCTCTGATGTCCCCTCGCCGAGATCCACACTGTCCCATGACCCAGTGGTAGGACGATGGCATTTCCCCAAGGGATGTCAGATGGTCCAGGTACTGATGCAGACAGGAGAGGCACGGCTGCCTGGTACTCACATGGCTTTTTAGCGGGTGGAGAGATTTGTAAGCTCAGATACGGGCTGCTCTCCGAGTCCAGCCGTCGCTTGTATTTCTGGCGGCCTCCGCGTACTCGGTCGAGGCGCACACCTGTGGGGAGGAGAGGATAAAGGTCTGGGGCAGTCAGCATCCCAGAGTGCTGGCACCAAATCTGGAATTTCAGTGCTGGCTACGACTCCCTGGGCCATACGAGCTGACCTTCTAGAGCTGCCTCTGGCCCACCTCGGGCCAAGGGGCTAGACAAGTGTTGAACAACTGTCTAACAGGAATGGCCCCTCCTAGTTGCTCCAGGCCTGGACTCAGCATCCTCCTGAAACTCACCCCAACTTTTCTGTCTCAAAAGGGAAAACACAACGAAAGCACCTGGAAGGGAGAAGAAGGCCTATCATGTTAGATCTGCTTTGAATCCAGGCAGGGTCACACGAACCTGCCAAGATAGGACGGGAATGCTACCATAGGCAGGTAGTTGAGAAGAGCTGAAACAAGGTTTTCAGACATTCCACCTCAGAAGCGTCTGGGTGGGTGCTTGCCACACAGGTCAATTTCTAGATCCCGCCCTCTGAGGTTCTAGGATGGAGCCCTAGAATGCCTTTTACAGACTCCCTACGGGATGAGGATGCAGGGTGTCCTCGCCCTCCTGGACACTCAGTGCCCAGATACCTGACATCAGGTGCAAAAGCAATTGAGGCTACTCCACATTGACATCCATTTCCAGGAGAGGGCGCCAACCCTAGCGAGGTCCTTATTGTCACGGTGCCCATAGGGCCCTCCAGAAGCCTGCCCCACCTCCAGTTCCTAGACAGCCCACCAACCAGGCCTTGATCCTAAAGAGGCAAGAGGAAGCCAGGATGGCCATAACTGAATGAAACAATGAGTTAAATCGCATTCATTCCAGGGCAATTTTCTGCCTGTTTCTTTCTTTTCTTTTTCTTCTTTTTTCAAGAGTTGTTTTGTTTTGTTTTTGTTATGAGGCGTGCGAGCTTGCCAGAAAGACAAAAAGAGACACAAAACAAAAAAATCACCCCCTGGCGGATTGGCCATGCCGCAATCCCTTCTCTGGGTTTTGGGCACACACATATGAGTTTCCTGCCATCAGGTCCAGGACGTCCACGTGGGTGTCTAGTACCTTAACCACTATGCCACCTGTTGGCCCCCTGGCTGTTTCTGTGTACATTTCAGTTCCTGGGACAGAGAGAGAGTTTCCTAGAGCAATGAGAGCAATTGGAAGTAAAACTGGGAAAGGCAGTTCCTGTAGATGCTAAAGAGGAGTGTTGAGGAACCCGTCCCCACTCAGCTGTTTCCAGTTAAGAGTCTGGGCCCACAGCCTCCTCCTGTGCCGTGAGCACAACAAGGTGGCCACTGAGGGGCTTGTGCCCAGCCCTGACTGGGTATCTGAGAGGTGTAGATTCTCCTCTCTCTTTTGGAGATCAGTCACACAAGCACAGCCACTGGATCGAGACCCAGAGCCAGAGGAGGGTGAAGCCCGACTGGGGCAGCAGCCATGCTCTCTCCAGCAGGGAGCAGGCGGCCCCTGGCCAGTCTGTCATGGTTATCCCCATACATACACACACGTTTCTGGGTCTGCAGGGCCTCTCCTCATTCTTGCCTGGTCTCTAAGTGTGGTTCTTGAGCCTCCTGGTAGGCTTCTAATAAACTGCCCTTCTCAAGACCAGCAGGTGGCGTAACGGTTACCTCGCTGGAGTTCCATGTAGTCAACTGTAGTTTGAGTCCCAGAACCAGTGGCTTAAAACTCACACCGGGTGCATGTGCATGCATGCCCAAAGTCCTAAGAGGAAAATGGAGAAGGGATTGAGGTGTGGTCAGTCCCCTGGGGGGTAATTTCTCAATTTCTGTCTTTGTCTTTCCGGTGAGTGCAAGCATCATATAGCACAAATCTCTACAAAAAAATGAAAATAATTTCCTTTTCTGCTTAGAGAATCAGAATTGGTTGTCAGTGATCACGTCTGCAGCTGCCTTCTCCGGGAGCAGAATCTGAGACTAGGATAGGCCTGCGAGCAGTTTCAGAGGAGGGACGAAGCCGAGAGTGAGCGTGTTCCTGAGCAGGCTACTGCTGAGCAGCCGAACTCAGCTCCCCGAGGCTCTGGAGGAGAGTGTAGAACACGTCTGGCCAGCCACCAGGAACCAGCTAGAACTGCTGCCCCGCAGACCCACACTGAGCTCATCCGGTAGCCAAAGAAAGCCCAAGGCAGAGCCGTAGTCATAAGGTGTCAGATCTACATGTGCTTGAGCAGGACCGTCTCAGTGGCCTTTCTTCTCCTGAGCACTGCAGGCCAGCAGCAGCACCATCATTCGGGGCTTGTTGGAGATGCAAAACGCACAGGCCTGACCCCAGGAGAATGGGGATCAGCACCTGAGTAAGGCTATTGGTGCACACAGTGGAGTTTGAGGGGTGCTCAGCTTCTTGGTGAATGCAGCTACAAAATCACCTCAAAGATCTCTGTGGCTCACACCGGCTCTGACCCCTCAAGCCCTTTGGTGAGGGCAGAAGAGATAGACATACCAACATAGGAAGAACAGCTCTACCCTTGAAAGTCCCCTGTTTAGAAGAGTTTCTGGGGAACAGCAGATGGCAGAATGGTGACATCATTGGACTCTCACATGCTTGACTGTGATTCAAGTCCTGGACCTGGGGGCTTAAAACTCATGCGGTGTAAGTGTGTGCGCATGCCCAGAATCCGAGAGGACAATGGAGAAAAAGGGATAGAGGCATGGCCTTCCCCCCGGAGAGATGATTTCTTGCTTTCTGTCTGTCTCTCTGGCACGTACATCTGCCCCGTAGCAAAAATTTCTAAAAAACAAACAAACAAAAAAAGAGTTTCTGACCCCATCCTGGGTATACCTCGATAGACGCCCCACCTGCTTATACATCCAGCATGATCCAGGCCCTCCTCCAAGCTCTGCTTCCCAGAGGATGCTAATGTGACCAAGAAAGTGGCAACGCCAACCTGTGCTCATAAAGGACAGCAAGGCTGCCCCTTTACTACATGCCTATGCGTGCCAGGGTCTTACGTGTTCTCATTCTTCGGCCCAGAATCAGCCCCTGCCTCACTTTACTGGCCTTCTCTCCTCGGAGCCAGTCTAAGGAGCTCTCCCCTCCCACCCAGCCTGCCTCACCCAGACAGCCATGAGCCAGAGTGCACGTACGGTTGGGAGATGGGCCGTTATCATCTCTGACACACGCCTGATAGAGGGAGGATGCTCGGGGAGGATTTGATGAAGACAGGAAAGGTGGTGCGTCCTTCCTCCCACTGCATGTCAACTGGGCGCTTCATTAAAGGCTCCAAGAGCACACTGGGCTTCCCTGCTATGTGCTGTGGACGGCCAGTGGCTGCTCAAGGTCCTGCCCCAGAGTCTGCCATGGTACCTGTTATGCTGAACTGGGGGCCGCTATTACTATCATCATCATTAACCTTCCCTAGTAGCTGTACAACTTCCTGATAAATCGCATTCGTGAGGATAATAACAGCATCATTAATGGAAGGCTTTCTGTATGTATGACCTCATTTAATTGGCAAAATATAAAGCAGGTGTTATGATCCTCATTTTACAAACGTGAAAAAAGGAAAAGAAAACTGAGGCCCGGTTGAAGAGCTAGCATCCAAGCTCTTTGCCATCCTGAGCTATGACCTCCTGCAGCATGGCAAGTGTAGACTCTCCTCTAAATTTTCTCCTCCAGATCTTTACAGCACAGTGGTCAATGGTTCCAATCAATTAAAGTGTCAATTATCAGTTTAGTCTGTAAAAAAAAAAAGTAGCCTGTTGGGTTTAATTATGTACAAACTGACACCTTGCTTTCCGTCTGCCTTCCTGAGTCCTGCCCATCACTGCTCCAGCCAGTGAACGAGGATCATCTCTACCAGCCACAAGCTATGAGGCCCTGGACAAGTGGGCCCTCATGGTCTTGGTTTCATCATCAGCTAATCAGGTACAGGAGTAGGGCAGTGGTAACAGCAACACAATGACTTTTGTGACAACTGAACAACTTACTAGTGGGCAAAGCTTGGTAAAGAGAAAAGCAGTTCCAGGAAGCTGGGGTGTGGGGGGGTGTCAATCCCCTCACCCCATGCTTTGACATTCGCCTAGTACTTTGCCTCCCACCTTATCCGTGTCTCCCTGTGTACCCATCCACTCTTCAATTCAGTGGGCTCGTAGAGGACAGGGCCCAGGCCTGCTACATCCCCACAACACATGCTGTCCACAGGCACGATTTGCTAATGGTCATTTGGGGTGGAGGTTCCCATGGGATAGATCTGTGTTTCCCATCTGAAGGACCCTGAGTCACAGTTATGTGCTGGAGGTTTGTGGGAAAGCCCAGAGTTTGGATCTTGGGTTGGCCTAGACATGCCAGGTGCAGCCATAGGGCACTCCATGATCCTGGCTGGTTGGAGGCTTAGAGAAAGAATCACAGCATGATAAGACCCTGTTGGGGATCCTCTCTCTCTCTCTAAGAAAACAAACTTAAAAAAAAAAAAAAAAGTAGGCCATCCAGGAGGCATGGTGGTTAAGGTGACTGGTCCCACATGGCCAACTACGTGGTTCATGATCCAGCAACTTGAAAAATATGCTGAGGCATGTGTGTGTGCATGCCCAAATCCCAAGAACATAATGGAAAAGAAGTGTGGTCATCCTCTCCTGGGGAATGCTTTATATCTCTCGAGAGAGCATTCACAGTTAAAAGAAAAGGAACGAAATGAAAAAAAAAAGAAAAACAAAATTACCATGTGACCCAACAAGACCATTCGTAGCATATACCCAAAAGAGTTAGAAGCAGGGTGTTCAGATACTTGTGCACCTGTGTTCACTGCAGCACGTTCACTGCAGCATGTTCACAACAGTCAATAGGAAGAAACAACACAAGTGCCCACTGGTAGGTGAGTGAAAGAACAAACTGGGTACATACACATGACCGAGTATTATTCACAGGAGAATAAAGTTCTGCACGTGCTACAGCATGGATGAACCTTAAAACACTATGCTAAGTGATGAGTGCCAGATAGTGGCGCAGTGGTAAAATGTGATGCTCCACAAGGCAATCGTATATGGGAAGGATCCTGGTTCAAGTCTGGAGATCTCCCTGAGTATTCTGGGCACATGCCTGCCTGAAGGCTTGGAGTGGACCACACCTCGGGACCCTCTCTCTCATTTTCTCCTACTCATGGAAGAAATAAACAAATATATATATATATTTTTTTAAAAAAGAATACAATGCTAAGTAAAATAAACTAGGTACGAAAGGATAAGAGTACGATTCTGCTTATACCAAACTAGAACCGGCAAATCCATATAGACAGAAAGTAGGTGTGGTACACATAGTGAGACATTTGTTTAGGATGATGAGTTTTGGAGAAAGACTATGATGATGACTGCTGAACATTGTGAGTATACTTCATGTCACTGAGTCATACTCTTCAAAATGGTTTTTAAAATGGCAAATTCAGGGGTGGCTCTGTAGCTTAGTGGTTAAGGGAACTGGGTCCCCCATGACTGACAGCAGTTCAAGTGGCTTGAAAACAGACCAAGCAGGCCAGCAGGTGGTGTGGTGGTTAA
>NW_006160041.1:1193039-1208957 GCF_000334495.1 Tupaia belangeri chinensis | reverse complement strand
TATAAACAAAAAATTAAAAAAAAAAAAAAGAAAAAGAAAGAAAGGAAAGAAAAACACACCAGACATGTGTGCACACATGCCTCAAATCCCAATGCAATGGAGAAACAGAGAAGAGACCATGCCCCATGGTGGTGGTGGTGGTGGGGGGGTGTTCTACCTCTCTAGCTGTCTCTGGCAAGGGCACATATCCTCTGGCAATTAAAAAAGAAAAAAGGCAAATTTTATGTGCTACATATTTTGCCATTTTTTAAAAAATATGTAAGGCCATCAAACTGCATACTTTAAATGTATTTCAACGAAGCTGTTAGTTTTTATAACCACTTCACCTTAGGGCCAGGAGGTGTCATGGTAGTTAAGGCACTGAATTCTCACATAGCTGACTGCAGTTTGAGTCCTAAACCCAGCAGCCTGAAAAATCACACCAGGTGACTGTGCACGTATGCCCCAAATCTCAGGAGAATGGAGAAGAGATTGCGGCATGGCCATCCACCCTGGGGAAGGGGGGTGATTTCTCACTTTCTCCCTCTCTCTGTTTCTGTTTCTCTCCAGCAAGTACATGCACCCTATGGCAAAAACCTACCAAAACAAAACAAAAAGCTTCACCTTTCTTAGATTAGTAAAATTAAACAACATAAAATGTACCGAGTGCTTGGTACACAATAATCGATAGGAGCTTCTTGCCTCTTATCTGCCTAGTGAAGTGGTAGAGTCTGGCTTGAACTGCCTTCCTCAAGAGAAGAGAGAGAGCACATCCCTGTAGTTAAAACTATCACAGGTAACATGCATTTAACAAAAACACTCAAGAAACTAAGATTCAGAGCCAGCAGGTGGCATAGCAGAGTTAAGGTGCTGGACTTCCACATAGCTAACCATGGTTCAAGTTCCAGACCTGGTGGCTTGTAAACCAGGCCAACCATGTATGCATGTATGACCAAAGTCTCAGGAGAAGAATGGAGAAGGGATTGCAGTGTGGCCATCCCCCTGGTGGATGATTTCTGACTTTCCCTCTTTGTCTCTTGCTGTTTCTCTCCAATGAATGCATGCTTGTGCCCATGGCAAAAACCTAAAGAAAAGAAAAGAAAAGGAAAAGAAACTAAGGTTCTCAGGCTGGATCCATCATGCAGTGGTAATGTATCGCTCGAGAGAAAATGGATCCCATATGGTGACTGCAGTTCAAGTCCCTGCCCAGGTCATCCTGAAACACACCAGACACAGGCACAGGTAACCAGGATCTGATGGAATGGAAGACTGGAAGAAGGAAAATATGGCATGACCAGAACCCATGGAGGGTGCTCCTCTCTTTCTCTCTGTCTCACATGTGTGCACATACTCCACAATGAATAAAGGAAGGGAAAACAAAACTAAACTAAGACTCAGAAGTTAAATTCTGTGCCAGGGCACACAGGCCCAACATTGGTGCTCTCTTGAATCTGCCAACGAGGCTCAGTGGCCTCCTCTGTTCAACCTAAGGACAAAGTTCTGCCCTCGGCTGAGTTGTTCTGGCTCCCACCCCTGCCAGCCCTGTCACTAGGCTAATGCCCCAGCTTCCTGCAGTGTCCAATCCCACTTCCCAGCTCAGGGAACAGGACATAGCCAAGAAGCTTCCAGCTGCTCTGGAGCAGAAACTCCCCAGGAGAGGGGAACTAGCCTCCACAACCTCTCAAGGCTCTGCCCCATCTGCTAGCCTCTTCCGCCCACTGCAGGCATGCCACAGCGACCAGGTCCACCTGGGATCAGATGCCCCCTTGCTAACATGATTAAATCAGGCTTCTGGCTTTTTCTTAATGGAAGTAAAATAACTCCTGCTTCCTTCTAACTCCTTCCTTTCTTCTCGCTTTCCCTGCCTAAGCTGGACAGGATCCCAGTCTTTCGGAAATAAAAATAGCCAGATTCTCTCTTTCCCTGCCTAAGCTGGACGGGATCCCAGTCTTTCGGAAATAAAAATAGCCAAGTGTGCAGGGGCAGAAGCGGCAGAGGCCAGTTTCAGTTTCTTTCTTTTCTGCCCAAGCACTAAAAATAACCAGTGAAAGTCCCACCAAGCAAGGGCCTGCTCCTGATGGCACTTGCCCCGTTACATTTCTCTTCTCACAGAAAAGACTCAGGGCAGGAGAGAGAAAGGCCCTGGAGCCACTGTCCTTCCTCAGGCTGCTGTCCAGGTTTACGGGCAGGGTCCTTGCTAACACTGCAAGGTTCTCATGGTCAAGACCCTTCTCCCCATATCCAGAACTCCTCCCTGCCACCAAATGCAACATCCTTATTTTATTAATCATATCAGCAGACTCACACTTGTGCAATGCTTCACGGTTGATGAAGCTATTTCCTTTTCTCTTCTTTTTTTTTTTTTTTTTTTAAATTTGCTATAGGGTGCATGTGCTTGCTGGAGACTGAGAGAGAAATAAAGCCCCTTCCCCCCAAGCAGGGATGGCCACACCATAATCCCTTCTGCTCCATTCTCCTCTCAGGATTTTGAGCACGCACGTGTGCGCGCACACACAAACACATACACACCCCTGGTGCATCTTTCAAGCTACCAAGTCTAGGCCTTGAACCACACATCAGCTGACTCGAAGCTATTTCACAGTCATATCTCATTTGAGCTGCATGACACTGCTAAGAAGCGAGAATACCAAACTATTACTAGTCTCAAGTGAAAACCAAGGTCCAGAAAGGTCAGGTGACTTGCTCAGGGCCGCACAGCCAGCGAATGGCAGGAGGCTCTGAGCCTGGCTCAAGGGGTCTGCAAGTCCTGCCTCCTCTGCCCTGAACTTGCAGCCGTAGTCCTGGGTGACCATCAGAATGGCCCGAAAAGTCTTTGAACAGGATTCACCCCTCAGAGTCCTGAGTCAGTAGATCTGGGGAGATGTCCAGCAATGGATGTTTTCAAAGCTCCTCCAGCAAGCTGATGACATGCCAGTTCTGGGGAGCGCTACACTAACCCTGTTTTATTCCGTGCTTATATCTGACCAGCATTCCTCCTAGGAGATTTGGGAGTTGACTGCCTGTAAATTTCACCAAACTCTAGCTGACCCATTCCCCCAAAGGAGGATAAAAACAAATAAACAAAACACCCAAAAGGTTATGTGGGGTCCCTGGGCTCTGGAGCTCAGAAGCTGTGGTCATGTGGGCATGCTCACAGGTTCCCCCAGCCCAGATGTGCCTTCAGCTCCCATCCACATCCCTGCACAACTGGCCCCTTGCCACTGTCCTGCAGGGTTTCTGTCTCAGACATACGGCGATGTGGGGCTGCCTTTGCACCTTACTCACTTGCAAGCTGAGAAAGAGCCTGGTAGTGACTGTACAACTGCCTAATATCCTGGGGCCGTGTCAGCTGCTCTGTGGACTCTGGGCACCATGACGAGTAAAATGGTAGTGAGAGACAAGCTCCCTGCACTCTGTCTATGAAAGCTGTGTCCACTCTCAAGCTGCTCTCCCCTGGACCCTCGTCACCACGTCCCTGAGGATGTGTCAGCAGGCCTGTGTGACCCCTGTGTCCCACTGCCAAGAAATGTCCCAAGCTGCATATACGACAAGGAAAGTCAGCTTCCACTTCCTTTCCCTCCTCTTTTCCTCCATGAGAAAGAGCTACGGGGTTGGCTGCTGGCCACGGCATTTACATTGAGTCAACCTCTGCTCTTCCACGTTTCTAGCCTACTGAGATCTCTGGGGCATGCCTGCAGGTCTATCTCAGTTTTTCATGCCTCTAGGGCCAGAATTTGATTCATGCAGTTGGCCATGGGGGGCGGGGGGAGGTGTCTGACTCTCTAACAGTTAGATCATGAGCCAGCCTTAGAGAAGTTTTTCTTTATTTTTTGTTTTTGTTTTTGTTTTAGGTTTTTGCCATAGTGCTTGCCAGCAAAACGGAAAATGAGAAATCACCACCCCCACCCCCTAAGGGGGATGGCACGCCCCCTGCCACTATCCTTTCTCCTCCATTCTCCCCTTGAGATTTTGGACATGCATGTGCATGCGCCTGGGATGTCTCTCAAGCTGCCGGGTCTAGGACTTGAACCATAGTCAGCCATGTGTGAATCCAGTGCCTTAGCCACCATGCCATCTGCTGACCCTATTTAAGAGTAAATAGTGATAAAGAAGGTAATAATGCGAATCCTGTTGATTCATTTGGGAAGTCCACAGAGAAAGGGTGAGGTAGCCATATTCAGATAGAGATGGAGGGTCAAACTACAAAAGTAAGATTTAATTTTGTTTTCATAAGGGGAGAGTAGAAATATATTTATGTACTGATGCAGATGATCTGGTAGTGAGGACAAATTTGATGATGCTGGAAGCAGAGAGGATACTACAGGAATAAAGTCCTTGTTAAAGAAAAACGAGAGTGATTTAGAGCACAGGTGGGAGATCGACGGAGTGGGAATAGGCCCCCTCTAACAGGAACGAAGGCAGGAGAGACACACAAACTGTAGGTTTGTGGGGCCAACAGGAGAAGGGTAAGAAATTTCCCACTTGACCTTGGTCATTTCTATTTTCTCAAGAAAATGTGAGCAAGGCCATGAGCCAGAGATGGGGAAAGAGGCTCCTGCAGCTTCCAAACCGCCTCCTGGATCACAGAAGAACATCGATGTTAAAGCATGACGAAGAATATCTCTGAGCAAGGATCAACCTCAGACATCGTGGTACTAGGCATCTAAGGACTTTCCCTGAAGATTGGAGCAAGAGGAAAACAGTCACTATTATCATTCCCAATTTTATAGGGATGAAATAACCAGCCCAACAGGGCCAGCAGGTGGCATAGTGGTTATGTCACTGGACTCCCACATGGCCGACTACAGTTCAAAGTCCCGGATCTGGTAGCTTGAAAATCATTCTGGTTGCATGTGTGTGCGTGCCCAAAATCCCAGGAGGAGAATGGAGAAGGGACTGCTGCATGGCCATGCCCTATAGGGCATAACTTCTCACTTTACCTCTCACTGTCTCTGTCTCTCTCTCTGATGAGCACACATGCCCTAGGGCACCAAAAATAAATAAATAAATAAATAAATAAATAAATAAATAAATAAATAAATAAATAAATAAATAACTTGACCGAGAAGCCGGTCAGTGGAGCAGCTGGGATTTTACTGGGTTTTTGACCACTGAAACTGTCAAGTTTTGAAACACTGAAAGCCCCAAGTGAACAGTAACAAGGACTCGGCACAGACAAGAGCATCACGTATTCATTCAGCCAACACCTTCCCAACAGAGGTTGCCTGAGTGACCCAGGGACGTCAGGGCACATGGGTAGATCTTGGGAGCTGTCAGATGGGGTGTGTGTGTCAGGGGAGATGATGTGGGGGTGTGTGTATGTGCGTGTATGTGCGTGTGCGGAAGGGAAAGTGGTTTTGGGGAGATACAAACACACGTTAGCACTCTCAGGCTGTAGCTTAGTACCATTCTCTCAAGTGCCAGAGAGTTGGTTTGTTTCAAAACACTAATGTATTTTGGAAAAGAAAAAGAATTTTTAAAGGCAAGTCATCTCTCATTCTCTTTCTTCATTCACAGGGCCAGAAAAGTGGTATTTCTGGCATGGGCTAGAGGCAGAATCCTCTATAAATACAAAGCCATTAAATCCCATGCAGCAGGAACCTGATCAGGGCCTCCTTTTAATTTCCTGACATGAGCTGGCCACTAACCCAATTACCCAGAATCCCCGGAGGAGCCCTCGCCTCCCCAACAAGCACAAAGAGAGAGGGAGAGCGCATTGCACGGATGTCAGCCCAGCTTTCACTGAAATCAAATATCTTTTAGAAAACACTTGGGGAAAGGCAGGCAGGGGCTGAGTGGGGGGAGGAAACGGAGTGGGCCTGGGAGGCCAGGGTTTTGTGGGAGGTGAAGGAGAAGGTGAAGTTTGCAGGGACGAGAGATGGAGGAGAGTTGCTGAAACCCCAGAGTTGGACTGAAGACTTGGGGTGCAGCCTCTGAAATGCAGCAAGTGACTTTGCAGAGTTTTTCTGGATTCAAGGCGGAGTCTGCCCACACTGTGGCCAGGCTGCAGAGCCCACTAGCAGGGGAACCTCCTCTCCTGATGCTGGAACCCAGGGAGGGGGCCAGTGCAAGACAAGGCCATTCCCTCAGATGTCCACTAGCAACCCCAGAAGATCATCCAGACAGCTGGACGCTGGACACGGGCAGGCTGTGATAAGCTGAGTGTAAACGAGCCTATCTTTGAATCTAACACTAGTTTACAAACCCAGAGAGCAATGCCAATGGATTGTATCAGCTGTTGTCCCCCTTGACCAGGTGACCGAGAGCAGGTATCAATACCCCTGTTGTACAGGTGAAGAGAATGGGCACTGCGCCTGGAACACTACACAGCAAGGACACCTGAGAGCCAGGAGCAGGACGCAGGCCACCAACTCCTAAACTCGTTAACATGTTGTATCCAATTTTGTATAAAGAGAATACTTTGGGGCCAGCTGGTGTTGTGGTAGTTAAGGTGCTGGAACCCACAGGGATGACTTCATGATTCCAGTCCCAGACTTGGTGGCTTGAGAGACACACTGGCCCATGTACATATGTGCCCAAGATCCCAAGAGAAGAAATAGTAGGAAAGAGATTGTGATGTAGCCATCTCTCCAGGGGGTGCTTTCTCACCTTCCCTCTCTTTCTGCTCTCTCTCTGACAAGTGCACATGCTCTATAGCAAATTGAAATTAATTAATTAATTAGAAAGAATACTTTTTCCCATGGAAACACAGGTTTTCATATGCTTAATGCAAGATAAACCTGTGGACATCGCCTGCCTTCTCAGCCTGCTCGGGTGTCCCAGGGCACTGCAGGGGCAGGCAGAGGTCAGTCCCCAACGGCTGGGCACCTACTAAGTGGGGATCCCTGAGCAGCTGCAACCTCAGGGAAAGGGTAAGAGGAAGCAAGTCTGGCCTCTTCCCCAACAGTTGCTGGGCATCCCCAAATCATAAAGCAGACTCTCAGATGATTTTACCTAAGAGAAGAAACACTGTAAACTACGAACAGAGCAGCTGAGTAGGCGGAGGGAAACAGAGAGGTGCCTGTGAGGGAGGGAGAGGGCAGACAGCATTCACACTCTCCCTCCCAGCCTCCCTGCTACTGTAAGACTTAGGGCCTGGCTAGGGGTCCCCCTACACCAGAGAGGCCGTGGTGAGAACACAGTGAGAAGCCAGGGTTGGGAGCGTGGGGAGCTGTACCGGTAAAGTTTGCCTTTCAGAGTCAAGGCAGAGTTTGCAGGAAGACAGTGGGAGGTAGGGGAGACAGAGCTGGTCCCTAGGGTCCGGGCCCTGAACGCAGAGCAGCAGTGCTAGAAGGGACACCCAAACAAAAGCCAGAGCCATGGCAGCTGCCAAGAGCCCCCAGCTGGCAGAAACCCAGGCTCCTGAATGAGGAACGGTCCTCCTCAAGGGCCCAGTCCCCACGGAGCTTCAGATCCCAGGATCTTGCTAAGGCTCTGCAGGGGACAGACACCAAAAGAGGCACTCTGCTTTGTGTCATGTCCCCCTTTTGAATTTAGACCTGCCAGCAAGAGGGGAGCAGGGGGTGGGGAGCATCCAGGGGACTATCCCCTCCTCCTTCAGGCAGAGCTCCTTACAGGGCCTCTTCGGGCTCAGCATGGCTGCCCAGGACCCAGCCTGGGACGCCCTAGGTAGACGGTTGAAAGTGGGCACAACTGCAGGGCTGTTTACAGTGGGGGAGCAACACCCTGCACCCCCCCTGACTTCCCAGCCCCTCTCACATCATCATCCCGGGACCAGTCCAGGGATCTGAGCTGCCACCATCAGTCACAGGCTTGGCCATCCCTTCCCTGCACCAGTGGGTCCCTTCGCAGTTTCCTTCTCCCTGGGGGGCCACTAAAGTACCCCACTCTCCTCCTGGCACTGAGTAGCCCCTGACAATTATTCAGCAGTGTTGCAAGATGGTCCAGCAGGCCCAGGGATTGAGTGGCGGTGCCCTCTCCACCCTCCCTGACCCCTGACCTACGCCATGGGGACACACAGCATGGAGCGAGGGAGGCCCCAGGCTCTGGACTCAGCTGCCCCCAAAGAAAAGAGCAACTAAAGATGGGAGGGTCATCTCACCTCAACCCCATGGGGCTCAATTTTGTGGCCTTCAAAATTCAGGGGTATATTGAGGACAGCGAGGCTTCTTTCTGCTCTGAGTTCCTCCGATGCTGTCAGGTATGCAGAGAGGCTGCCGCTAGCCTGGGAAAGGCTGCTGGCCAGCTGGCCCACAGCTTGCCCTGCTGTCCTCACACCAGCCTCTCGGAACAGGTCCACCTCCCAGGCTCAGGAGAAAGGGGTCTCTCCAAGCCTTAGGTACCCTTGGGTCTCCAGCACCACGCAGAGAGAGAGTCCCTGAGATTAGTGTTAAGGCATGCCTCGCTGGGCCATTGTGCCTCAGTTTCCCCATCTGTGTATACCAGGGGCTCCAAAAAGACAAAAAAAAAAAAAAGTCCGGGGTAGGAGCCAAGAGATCCGGTTCAGCCACAAGTTTTGACATAGCCTACACATGGGGCAAGACTGAAAGAGCTTAGAGTCAAAATGAATTAAATAAAAGTATATCATGAAATCTGTATTACCATTTGAGCAAATATATAACAGAGTTAAAATTTTGTATGACCATACTAATAAATTAAGACAATGAGTTAAAAAAAAAAAAAGAACCGACAGGGTCTGCTCCATGGGATTTAAGAGAGCCAGAACCCACATGGCTGACCACATAGTTCAAGTCCTAGCCACAACAACTTGGAAGATAAGACAGGCCAGGCACGTGTGTGCGCATGCCCCAAATCCTGACGTGAGGGAGAGAGGAACTGGCATGGGCACGCCCCATTGGCGGGTGCTTTCTCCCTCTCCATCTGTCAGGCGTGCACATGCACCCTCTGAAAAATTTTTTAAAAAAGGAAAAACATGAACCAACAAATGTTCAGGATGACCCATTTTTAATCTAGGAAGAGCTGTTTCTTCTGTTGGCCCCCCACAAAACAGCTAGCAGGCATCTGGGAGCTGAGTAGACTTCTCATCCTAAAGGAGTTAAATGAAGTGACTAATGAGAAATCCAACACGGATTCACACTCAGCGTACACCTCAGGTGGGACCAGTGCTCAGCAGCCATGTGTGGTGATGGCTGCCATATTGGACCAATCAGCTCCAACAGAGAAAGAGAGCAAGTGGCCACAAAGAGACGAGGGAGTGAGACGATGAGGACAGAGGGAACAGGGAAAGGGGAAACATTCACAAGGCGAAAGTGACGCCTGGTCCACATGCTGGAAAACAAAGGCCATTCTTCTCAGGTGAAGGGAGTACATACCATTCTGGGCCTTAACATGCCTGCCCTTTACACCCCAAACGCTAGGGGGCGCCGGCAATCAAAGCAGCCTCTCAGGTCCCCTTTTCCAGGGGAAGAGGGCGCTTGCCCCAAAGGGGAGGAGAGGCTACCAGCTGTCTGGGGTCCAGCAGGGGTCAAGAGCCCAAAAGGATCTTTAATGTAGAGCTCCCAATTCCTGCCTCCAAAACCCCACATCTCTCCCGAAGGACAGGAGCATCCTGAAGGAGGAGGAAGGTTGCAGAGTGTGGGAGGAGAGGGGCACCCTGGGGTGGGGCCCCACCTGGGGTGTAGGCTAGGCTGGAATTCTAGGACCCAAGTGCACGTGCGCTGGGCAGGTGCACAGCTCGTGAGTGTCTCACAGGGACCTGAAACTCCCCAATGAGAGCAGCTCCACCCCAGGCCCCAGCACTCATGGGGGCTCTTACCTTCCTTCAGCATCCCCACTTTGAGGCATTTCATGAAGCGACAAGCCTGGCAGGACTTGCGCCTCCGTTTCGTGATCTCACACTCGTTGGTGGCTGGGCAGCTGTACTCGATGTTTCCTGCAACCAGACACAGAGAGGGTTGCCAAGTGCATGCCCTATGGAGCCCTGTCCCACCAGCAGAAAAGCCAGACAGGGATTATTAACCAGGAGGACCTGCAACTCCCAGCAACACACCCTGCCAGGGGTCCCCAGGGCCTGGTTCTCAAAGCAGATGCTCTGAGATGCCCATCAGGAAGTTTCCAACTCTTCCATGCAGAGATTCCAGGTGGTAGGTCTGTGTGGGCCAGGCAGCTACTAGGAAAAACATCCAGAGAATGGTCACCAACCCCTCTGAAGTCACCACTGGGCTGGGACATCAAAAGTCATTGAATTGGCATTTTATTGCAGGAACAGAATCCTCCTTGGGCTGGCCAGGACCTCAACGTGGATCGCCACCACTGGCCCCTCCATCCTCCAGCCTGGGCTCTCCAATGCATGGGAAAAGCATCTTGGAAACTCTGCCCACAGAGACCAAGGCCTGGGTTCTGAGTCCCACTGGGGAGATCCAGGCCACCCAGCTCTGTTGACCTTGAGGAAACCACCTTCCTCTCAGTCACAATTCCTACATCTGCGAAACAGCGTGGAATCTACTAACATCGGATGCAGCGAGACCAAATATGGAATTGCTGTAAAAATTACAAAGTGCCACTCAATGCGAGGTGTTCATTTTATAAGCACAGTTCATCCAGCAAAGGGGATTTTCCCAGGCACTCCTTAAACAGGTTACAACAGTGGTTCCCACGCACCCAACCCCATTCTCCCAGGAGGATGCAAGGCCCATGAGACTAGATTTGTGCAGTCCCCAGTCTCCAGCCACACTCCAAACAGCCCCCACCACCAGAAGGCAGGCAAAGGACCAGGGCCAAGTGAGTCTTCTATGATCCATCCTCAGCAATTCCATAGCGTAGGTACTGACCCGAACCCTCATCTTACAGATGAGAAACCTGAGTTTTATAGGCTGTTTCTATGCGATGTAAATACATAGGCTTTATTTAGGAGCATCTTCAAATGCTCCTCCCTGGGGAGGGCCATGGTCCCCTTCCTGGAAGGTTTACAGTCTATTAATCATTGTTTTTTGGAGTCCTCAGGAGGTGGACTGGTCCTAGGAAGGCCACCCCCTACCCCACGGATCCTAAAAATCCATGATGTTCAAGATCTTCGTCCCTTTCCCTCTCCCACCCCTCCATGCTCCAGCACAGAGGGTGGTCCCCAGCCTCCTTCTTGCAGGAAAGGGGACAGAGAGGAAAGGGTGGCACAGACTGGACTTGCTCGCTCATCTGTGTGCCCACCCTCCCCCTCTTTTAACTAACCCTGTTCTAACCCCAACCCCAACCCTAACCCTAACGCTAACCCTAACTCTCTGAGAAGAGGACTCTGGCTTACGTGCATTTCGGGGAAATCATTTCAACATTCACATAAGCATGGAAAAATTAGAAAGAAAAACAGAGGAAGAGAACTGCACCATCCAAGTCTCTGGGCAGAGGAGACAGTGGTTTGGTCCTGTCCCACCTAGCCACGCCCTCTCCAGCCTCCACTGCGCAGTCAATCTGCACAACATCAGTTCCTGGAACTCAAGGATCTGCTGGGCTTCCAGGCCTCTGCTGCTGTGGCAGGACGGAGGCGGAGGCCGCTGTGCTCCCTCCACCCCTCGCCTGGCCTGCCCTGTTATCTCCAGTCCTTTCCCTGTTGAAAACTGATTGATATCCCCATCATATCACCTGTCAGAACTGCTTCCTTTTTTTTTTTTTTTTTGAGACATTTTTACTAGAGGGCACATGTGCTCACAGAGACAGAAAACGAGAAGGGGAAACCTCCGGGGGGAAGGCCACGCAGCAATCCCTTCTCCTCCATTCTCCCCTCGGGGTTTTGGGCATGCACGCACACACACCTGACGTGAGTTTTAAGCCACCAGGTCCGGGACTCAAACCGCAGTCAACTACATGGGAGTCCAGCCATGTAACCATTCTGCCATCTGCTGGTCCCCAGACTGATTCCTTTCAACTAGCCCTATCCATAAAGTCCATAGTTGAAGTGCGGTACACAGTAGGCGCTCAGTGGACACTGCTGATTAGGGAGTAGCTGTTTCCACTTTACACATTGAGTCTTTAGTTTTCCTAGCAGCGCTGGAAATAAATATGATTTTCTCTTTGTTAAAGGGTACATGCACTCATCAGAGAGAAAGTACGCCCCCCCCCCCGCGCCCCAGGGGATGGACACACCGTAATCCCTTCTCTATTTCTCCCTCCTTTTGGGATTCTGGGCACACATGTACTTGTGCCTGGCATGTTTTTTATGCCACCGGGTTCAGGACTTGAACCATGTAGTCAGCCATGGGGGATCCAGCTACCTTAACCATCATGCCACCAGCTGGCCCTGATCCTCTTATCTTACAGATGGGAAAGGTAAGCAGAGTCCAGCATGAGGGAGAACAGCACTTCAACCCAGGTGGTCAGCTGCAGTCTGCTCTGAGCCCTATGCAGTTTCCCCCGGGCTCACAGGAGACACCGCTTACAAACTTAACTCTTGCCATGCCAGCTCTCGGCTGCACAACCAGCCAGCATCCCTTGAGGGAGGGTGGACAGAAGCACCTGACACTCGTGCCCTCCCAGGACAAGGCTAAGCACTGTATGCACCTGACACTCGTGCCCTCCCAGGACAAGGGGTCACGTGCTAACAGCATCCCAAACAATGTTCTCGCCCCTTTTGGGGGCAGGGAGGAGGGGTGTGTGCGCACGCACACTTAACAGAAAGAAAGCGAGAGAGAGTGAGAGTAGGAGTTTTCTCATTTTATTTATTTATTTTTGTTTCTTTCAATTTGTTTTATGGCCCCAGTGGCTGGCTGCCAGCAAACCCACACTGGTGGCCTGGCCTTGTAATTTCTGTAAGTGCCTCCTTGATGGAGGGATGAGATTAATTCATCAGGAGTTTTGTGGTCTCTAGAGAAGCCTAGAGGGGCTCAGGACCAGGAGGCGACATCCGTGGCACACAGGCAAAGGGCATGCACACAAGTACCCCTCCACTTGAGGACTGATAGGTTTGGGGGTGAGCTCTCTCACAGGAAAGGGCACAGCTGATAGCTAGCATACACTGGGAGTCTGTTTAGTATAGACATGCATGGACTCCATTTTAAACAAGTCACCTCACTTCTCTGAGCCTCGATTTTCTCATCCACACAATGGGTACAGTTCCTATCTCAGAAAGTTCCCATCTCATACGTATTCAGTGACAGAAAGCGTGTAAAGGCTTGGCGTAGTGCACACACAGGCCAGCAAGCAGCCAAGGTTCCTATTTATCTTTTTTCCCCCATAAGTTTTGCTATAACATGTACATACTCTTTTTTATTTTTTATCTTTTCTTTTTTTTCTTTTTTGGAGAGGTTTTCACTATAGGGCGCGTGCGCTCGCCAGACAGAGAGAGACACAGAGACAGAAAGCGAGAAATCATCCCCCAGAGGGGATGGTCATGCCACAATCCCTTCTCCATTCTCCTCTTGCGATCTTGGGCACACACGCACACGCGCCCAGTGTGAGTTTAAGCCACTGGGTCCGGGACGCGAACCGCGGTCGAATACATGGAAGTCCAGCAACATAGCCATCATGCTAACTGCTGGTTCCCAAACATGTACATATTCTTTAGAGAGAGAGAGAAAGTGAGAAAGCAACCCCCACCCCAGGGAGGATGGCCATGCCACAGTCCCTTCTCCATTCTCCTTTCAAGAATTTGGGCACACACGCACATGTGCCTAGTGTATATTTTAAGCCGCTAAGTCCAGGACTTGAACTGCATAGTTGGTCACATGGGGTCCAGTGCCTTAACCGCCACACCACCGGTTGGCCTGCTATGCTTGCTTTTATATTCAGCAGATCTGCCAAGAGACACACAGCAAGAGAACTCCAGCATAGTCCTCTTCTAGGTGTCAGCCCTGAGCTAGCCCTGAGCTAGTGTGATACGCACTTTGAGATCTGCCTGCCGCAGCTAGATCTGAGATGCTGGCGCTGGGAAGGAGGCAGGCACACCCAGAAACCGGCTGAGGGCAGAAGGTAATCGCCACCATCAACTCTTCCTGAGTCTGAGCCCCACATCCCCGGGCCATCCCCCAGCTGTCCAGGAACAGCTGCTGCAGAGTGGTGGGAAGCCCCAGGGCTGTCTAAATTTAGCAGCCCCAGGGCTCAGCTGCTCTGGCTAACCTCAGAGCCTCAAAGGCCACCATTTTAGGTAGCTGGTGTGAAAGGGCTGGGCTGGTGGTCACCTGGGTCCCCACCCGCATTTATCTCACTCCCTTTCATCTCTGGGTAGTGCTGTCTCCGCCCTCCCACCTCCTAGCTGGATGATCTCATCCAGGCCAGCCCTCCCTATCATGCAGAGATACATTGCCTGTGCTTCACACCCTGCCCACCTGCTGCTGGCCCTGCCCACCTGGAGGTCCCTCGGGCTCCATGCTTCCCTCAAGGAACCCATCCTCTGGAGGCAACCTACTCCTGACTGTATTCCTCGGTCCAGTGAAGGGATGGTGAGTCTACCAACCAAGTCAGAGCCTGAGGTGGCATCCGGATTCTTCCCCTGCACACCCAGGATTCTCTCCTCCTCTCCTTCCCCTGATGCCAGTCCTAGCTCCCACACTTGTCACCACACACAGGGTCATGCACTAGCCTCCTGTCCTCGTGTCCCTCCCCAGTCCATGACCCAGCCTCCCCCCTACCCAGCCCTTGCAGGTGCGCTATGAGCTCTTCTGGACAGAACCCCCTAAGGGCTCTTGGGTTCATCACAGCTGTATCTACATGTGTTCCCTAAAAACCACTGAATGGCAGTGCAGGGGTGAGAACCATCTCAGAAGAATGGAGGGCTTGGAAACCCAATTAGCTAAAGAGGGTGATCTAGATAGGAAATAAGCCATTTGTACCACAGAGCCTCTGAAAGCCTCCAAAGTCCCTAAAGATTCAAGATAGAGCAGAAGACAGAGCAAGGTGTAGAGCTAAAACCAGAATCTGCTGAAAGTCTGTATTTAAGGAGTGCACAGCTGCTCAGGACTCCACTCTCATTCCATGTGGCCCGAGACTCCCTCCACCGACTCGCAGAAGAGGAAGCCAACTTACTCTCGGAGAAGATGAGCAAGTCATGTTCTGGACTCAGGGATCATGCTCAGCTGGGGACAGAGTGAAGCTGACTGAAAGCAGGACATGTGAATCTTGTATAACAACAGTGACGCCACTCAGCCACACTCTCGAAGCCCACTCCTGGAATTCTAGCAGTCCCACAACTTAGGGAAGAAATGTATAGGATTCTTCCCTGGAGGAGCTAACAGCATCAGAGAAAAGACCGGCAGATAAAGATAAGCAAATAGGTCAACCCATATTCTAGAAGTTAAGGGACCTGAATTCCACATGGTCAACAGTGGTTTGAATTCTGGCCCCAGAGTCTTGGAAAACACCAGGAAACACTTGGAAAACACAGGCATTCATGACCCAAATCCTAACAAAGTAGAAAAATAAAGAAGGGAGAGCAGCAAGACCACACCCTGTTGTGGGTGGACTTTCTCCCTCCCTCCCTCCCTCTGGTGAATGTACATTCACTAGGCAACTAAAAATAAATAAATAAGCAATGGAATACCCCTTTCAACACCTGTCTGAGTGTCTGCCTCACTGCCCCCCACCCACACAGAGCTTCCAATAGGCCTTTTATCACTGTTTGCATTTGACACAGGAATACCAATACACATATGGAAAGCCTTCAATATAAAAATAAAAGACTAACCAAAGCAAACAAACGATAGGGAAAATATTATGAGAAAGGGACCCAGGACAAAGTAAGAAGCAGAAGAAACCGCCTGAAAAAGCAGTAATCGGGGGGCCAGCAGGTGGCATGGTGGTTGAGGGTGCTGGACTCCCACATGGCTGACCACGGTTCGCGACCCTGACCTGGCAGCTTGCTTTCTCAGCTTGCTGTCTGACTTTCTCTCTCTCTCTCACTCTGCCCCTCTCTGGGCAAATACAATAAATAAATAAATGAATAAACAAAGTTGAATAAAATAATTATTTTAAAAAATAATAATATTCAGGACCGGGACCAGCAGTTAGCGTAATGGCTATGTCGCTGGACTCCCACGA